>NW_024884711.1:25672305-26096730 GCF_019232065.1 Centrocercus urophasianus
TGTGTGTGTGTGTGTGTGTGTGTGTGTGTGTGTGTGTGTGTGTGTGTAGTATCTGTCACAGATGATTTCTGAACAAATTGGTTACAAGGACAGCAGAAAAGCAAGTGGGAAAAAGAACCTCAATAAAACCATAATTCCAACAGTACAGGTTTTAATAGCAGGCTCTAGCAAACACAGGTACCTTCACAATATTTATTAGCAAAAAAACGTACTGCAAATCTTGGACACAAACTAGGAAAATGAATGATTCATCATTTGTTTATAATGTGCTCAAAATAAAACTGGGTTTTCTTGTGAGACTTAGAAGCCATGTAGCTAGAAGTAAAATGCCATTTCTAAATTACTGATTATTTCTAATGCAAAGCAGCTATTCTAGATCCCATCATAATGGCAAAATATAAATTAACTAATGGATTGCTCAGCAGTCACTAATTATGACTCCATTTTTTCCTGTGTATGCAAACAACTTCATATATTCTTTTAATGAGGCTGCATTTTCTTAAACTGAGAGAACCAACCTGTACATTTCAGAAAGAAAAATCACATAAAACGTAAATACGATCTGGATGCTATTTTATATAATGTTTATTTAGAATTCTTTTACAACTGAGAACGAGAAATGAGAATGTTCTGAGGATGTTAGGAAATTAGAAAATGATTCAACGGTGAAATTAAAAGATCAATTAAGTGGGAAAGAAAAGTATTCAGCAAAAAATCAAGGCAGAGAAATCATGCAGCATAAAAAACTGAAGAAAAAATATAGCAGCAGGCCTGGCAAGTGAGTAGTAGTTTCAGCATAGAGCAAACCACAGGCACATCAGTTGCAGATGTAAGCACAGAGATAAAATGCATATTAACAGCGGGACAGTTCAACATAGGTCTCTGTCCCATTTCCTGGTGTAAGTAGGAGGCTATTAATGAAATTCTCTCTAACTCATTATTGACCTGGTTTCATCTGAGACAGAGTTGTTTATTCTTTCATAGTGTTTGGTACGATGCTATGCCTTGGCTTTAGGAGGAAAACAATGCTGACAGTACAGAGATGTTCTACTTGTTGCTAAGTGGTGCTGTGAGGAACCAATGACATTCAAATTTTTCAGCTTCTCCTATTGTCCTGCCAGTGAGAGGGGCTGAGGGGGAACACAAGGTGCTGGGAAGCGACAGAACCAGGACAGCTGAGTTAAACAGGGATATTCCATACCATATGACATCATGCAAAAAAGCCCTTGAAAATCGATGGGGAGTTGGCTGGGTGGACAGCCCCTGCTTGGGGATTAGCTGGGTTAAACCACAATTACCTACTAAAGAAAAGGTTTAGCAATGTTTACTCAGAATTAAATTTATAATATACTAGGCTGGAACAGCTTGTACCTATGATCTCTGGACATGGATAAGATGTGAAACTCCACGTTGTTAATCTTTAATTGGTGTTAGAGCACTGACAAAAATAGGCAAGGATGGGAGTAGCTACAATACAGCTGTATATATTGACCAACAATAATACATTTACTCATATTCAAGTTTGCTGCTATTGTCCAAAATGGAAAATAAAATTGGGTAAAAAAAGAATAAATACATATTGTCCCATCTGAAAGTCCATGTAATCAGTATGGCATCTGTTAGTTATGACACAAACAGACTCTTTTCAAACAGGAAAACACAAAGGTTTCTTCCAACATACACCAATCTGTGATCAAGAACAGTAAAATAGTCATTATTTTCAAAGAGCTGTGGCATAGGAGTAGTCAGGAAACAATCTGAAATTGTCTACAATGATGTTATGGAGAGAGAACAAAGATGAAAAATAAAATTAAAATCAGTTATACCAGACTGGGATTATAGACTAACTTGCATGTTTTCTATTACTATTTGAAAATGTCACAAATTCTGTTGCAACATACATACACAAACATGTTCATATGCACACACACAGTATTTATAACCTAGCTAAAACCTTTGAATTTCTTAGATCAGTTATTCAGACAAACAAAATACTGAATTGCACTCACCCCAAGATACGGTTCATTCCATGCCTAGCAGCATAATGGAGTGGAGTATTGTGCTGGTAAGTTTCTCCATACGAAGTATTTGGGTCAAGAGTTTCTTTTAGTTGAGGGTTACTCTCATATATTTGGCAGGCCAGATTTTCATCTCCATTTATAAGAGCTTTGCGGAATTTGGTGGTTGTATTTCCCATGTTGCTATTCTAGATATCAATGGCACTTTTTCCTTTCCCCTTCATCCACTTGTCATGAGGTTCTGTAACATGCTTCACAGCCTAAAAAGACAGACAATATGTTAGTTATTTTGTAAAGCACTCTTTCCCAGATGAATTAACCCAGAGCTGCAGCACTGTAAGCGTGCACGTGAAGAGTACTTAGGGCCTAAAACCTCTGCTCACAAATTCCTGAAGTCCTTATAGGTAGGATACACACAAATTCCCAATTATTCACAGATTATTTCCCTATCGAGTATTTTCATTACAGATACTCTTGAAACATAAAGAGGGCCAAGATACATCTATATTAACAGACATGAATGAAAAGTGAATTTCCACCGCTTGAGAAGCA
This sequence comes from Centrocercus urophasianus, assembly GCF_019232065.1. Classification (NCBI taxonomy): domain Eukaryota; kingdom Metazoa; phylum Chordata; class Aves; order Galliformes; family Phasianidae; genus Centrocercus; species Centrocercus urophasianus. The sequence continues at coordinate 25,674,876 of NW_024884711.1, forward strand.
AATAAGAAATTAGAACTGATTTCAAAACATAGTACAACCAAAGACAAGCCCTTCAATAGAGGTAAAATTCTTCACAAGTACACAAGAAACCAGACCTCAGTTTAACTGTTAATTAAAGAACACCAAGTAAAATACTCTTTAAGTACTTATGCATACGTAGGTGGGTTTTTTTGTGCCAGCCAGGTCATGCACACAAACATAGGAATCACTACAGCCCCATCCTAGCAGTTCTGCTAAGGAGATTCTTTGAAACACCAAGCTTATTTTTAAAACAACAGCTGCAGAACAACAGTGACTAGGTCCACACGGTGCCAGGCAGCACTGCCAGTTGTTGTGCTCTACAGTCTCTTGTCTTTACCTGATGTGAGGGACCAGCAGACTGAGTTACATGAAGACTGGGCAAGCACAGCATCTCAACTCATGAGATAGGACAGGAGAAGCTTATAGGGCCGTCTGAATGAGCATGCTGTGTTTTGTGTCAGAGGGACAGAAAGGGGACTCAGCACCAGGCGACAGCTGGTAGCACAGTGAACCTTCGGGAGGTCTGTTGTGCACGAGTCACCACACGCAGACCACTGCATGCCAGATCCTTCCCCCACAGCATACACTCTGAGATGCAAATATGCCAGGCACAGCATGATACCACACTGGAATTGATTGTGTTGGGAACATACAGTCAGACAGGACAGGAGCTTCTATGTACTCACTGCCTTATATTCTACTCAACAAGTATAATAACTACTTGGCAAATAAAAGGACTACCTCAACCTTCTGCATTTGCTTGTCTGCAGTTACTGGTGCCCAGGGCAGCTCTAAACAGAAAAAATCAGATGAATGTAAGGGGTCTAAAGCTGCAGAAAGCCTCAGGGAGTCATGATGTGTATGCAATCCACGTGAGAAGGATTTGGGAAACTCTAAGGGAAAGCTGCAATGCTATACTTTTGTTCCCACAGAGTTGTCCTTGTACGAGCTGCTTTTCGCTACTACTGTGAACTTGCACATCACATTAACAGCAAAAGTATCAAAGAGCAGAACAAGCACACTTGCACACCTTTATTTGCATCTCTGTATGGCTGCAGTTTGCTCAGATTCTGTTCTACATAAGTGCAACTTTCTGCAGTTCTGCACTGTCCTCTCTCTTCAGTTCTTCAGACGGGTCACTTGGGGAAGGCAAGGGAAAACACCCACACATCACCTGGGTATATGGCAGTCTGGGCCATCCTACAAGGAATACAATGGCTATGGTGGCCTCTATTTTAGTCCCCTTCTCCTTCAAAATTCCAGTGAAGCAATCTCCATTTTGGAGTAGTTGTGTCCTGCTGCTTGATGGCACCACGGGTCTGCTACAGCAGCTGACCCAGCATGCTGGGCATGGTGCCCTGTGTTCTCCCCTCAGGTCAGGGGCAAGCCCCTGTGAAGCAGCTGGATGTTCACACTACAAGGGATGAACAGGCATTCTGAAAGCAGAAGCACGCCTGTTGTACAGGCAAACCAAAGCCCAACATGAATACTGCAGCATTTGGTATCTTTCTGTTGTCCCTATTTTATAACATAAGCATGCAGATACTATATTCATGTTCTTCAAGAAAGCCCCTGTATGTTCATATTACCATGTCACAGCTTCTGGTGCTTTAAATTAGCCTGCTTCCAGGTACATAAGCAGCTATGCTACTGTAAATATTAAACAGCTTTAGGCTTTAATAAAATACTGTAAAAATCATGGAAAAGCTTTCTATTCTCAATAAACCAGCAGTTCGTATTACCCTCTACATAAAAACAAAATAAAGCCCAAAGCTTTCAAGAGCTGGGATCTTAAGAATAACTTGAGAGAATGACTTTCAGTCACATTCGTTAATGAGGAAAGCTTATGATGTTATAGTATCTGCTAATCCCTATCGACTACCAACAGCTCCTGAGACTACAAGCCAGACAAGAAAAAAATGCCTGAAGTACATCCTTTTCCTCAAATCTTCATGCAAATCAATAACGCAGATCCCACTGGTGCCCTCAAAGAGCGAAACTGCACAAAAAACTTCTTGCATGATTCAGAATTAGGAGGTATCAGCATCAATTGTCGTGTACTCATTTCTGGAACTTAGCACATGGGTAGCTTCTGTCAGCTGCAGAGCATGCTGCCTCTTGCCCCACCTGGCACATTAAACAAACTTGCCTATGGGCAAGGGAGGCTGCTAAGAGTCATATGGGAGATTACAGGGCCCTGAGGGAATCTAAGAGGCTGGAGCACAGTGAGAGTGCTGAGATCCTGAAGCAGAAATCTGTATGTACTTGGGGAGGGGGCTGGGAATGCATGGGAGAACTGACAGCCTGAATGGGGTGGCTGCAGTACAGAAATGGCAAAAATTTAAATTTCGTTAGTTTACTGCATGCTGAGCAGCCTGTTTATTTTTTGATGCAGTACGAATATAGTACATGGTAGAACAATCTTCAAAAATGAATAATATAAAAGAAATAAGCACACTGCTCAAAATATTATGCACATTACCATAACATCTGGCAAATTCAGGAATATGCAGCAAGTACTGCGAAACTGACATCTGCTTCCCTAAAAAAAATCCTAAAGCCTACGTACACACTCAAGGGCTATATATGATACAGACATGATACAGAAAGATGAAGAAATACAATTGCATACTACTCCACATATAAGGACCACTCTCTAAATCTCAAGATTTTCAGAGTCAAAGGAAAGCAAGAATTTTAAGGATTAAAAAACAGAGCAATGATGTGGCTTTGAACAGAGAAGAGGAATTTTTCCCAAAATCAAGAATCAGCAAGAGGTATTGAAAATTTAGCAAATGGCTAATGCAACTATAATCATCATATTATCAGAAGAAAATTAAACATGATGGAATGGGGACAGTGCATGAAAGCACTTCAGGTGAAGGCAAACAGCTTATATTTGATGTGATAGCAAGAAACCAATCTCTGGGAGAACACAAGGAGAGAAGTGACAGGGTCAAAACTAATCCAGAAAGCAACTCCCTCTTTAAAATATAGAATACTATAAATTGTGCTAATGTCTTCCAGCCTCATTCAATATCCGAAAGGACATTCATCTTTCTCACTCAGCCTCTTATGGCTCACAAAATTTGGTGGGCCACAGCGTGATTTTCTTTTCTGCATCAGACATTAAATGTGTCAGTACAAATACCCTGTGGGTACAGAGGGGCAAAGCTGTCTTTGTACACTGCCAGTAAGAGATGCCTCCCAGCACCTCGGGAAGTCAGAAGAAACCAACACCCAACAGCTGTTGCCTCTCTCAAGCTGCCGAGTGCTTGCTCTATATTCCAGGTCTGCCTGCCTGTGGTTGCCAGCTCAGCTCCCAGCAAACAGACCAACCACTTCAGAGTTCAAAGGAGGTTCTGCTTCAGCTGAAGGAGAAAAAGGACAAAACATGAGCTGATACAGCAAACTTCTGCATCTGAAAATGGCTGAAAGGGGCCTGGGCTGTCTTTGTTGGTTTTTGTTTTTGTTTTTTCCTTTTCTGTTAGAGGCTTCCAATCCATTACGTGCTCTCAGAGGACAGTAAGCTAACAAGGCTAGCACTGGAACCAGGCAGAAATTCATCTCAGAAAGGAAATATAGTTTGCTCTTTCAACCTCTCCTCTCTTGTGTTTGAAAGTAAAGGGTGTGCAATACATGTGTATCCTCCCAAAAGAGATGGGGCCTGGAAGGCCCAGCCAGTTCATGGCCTCAAGGACTGGGACAGGAAAAGGCTTTAAGGCTGGCTCATCAGCTCCCAGCTGCACTGTGCACTGTTCTCTGGGTTTGCATAAACTCAGCATATAAAATTCTTAGGCCATTTTTTAATTTTTTGTATTACAAAAGCATTGCAGTATAAAAAAATGACAATACGAAAATGGCAGTTTTCCAATATTTTACCTAAATACAATGAGACTCTAGCAGAGTTTTATATGACAAAGACTTCTGTTTGGTAGGCAGATCTATTTGCTGTATTTTTAAGTTCTACAAAGAAAAAAGAGCAATATCATAGCCTTTATTGTACCACTTGTTGTTACTATTATTGTAACATTTATAACAACCAAAAGTATCCTTACAACCTTTTATATCAAAGAGTACAGGAAAAACTAAATGCAGTGTTTGCTTACTATATCCCTCCACTATTGTTTCAGAATTTCAAACATTCAATCTTCATATTTAAAATAAGAGACTGTTTTACTACTCTGTCATTCCCAAATAAAAGTTCCAACTTAAAGCATAAAACCATAATTCTGTTAACACGTATCACTTTAAAGTCTAAAGAAAAATTCTTATAAAGTCAACCAAGAGAAGCGATTCTCTGCTTTGGCACTGAACAAAGAAACTGCTACGGACTTATTAGCAACACTGCTAAAAGCAGCACTTTGATACCACGGCTCCATAAATATTTAACAGAGATGGACACTCCCACAGGAGCCTGAAGAACAAGTATAACATCAAAAAAGAGTGAACACAGAACGAGGTGGGTAGATGAAGGCACAAATGCAATTTTGTTGCAGTTGCACCAGCTGCCCAATTATGATTGATTTTTTCATGGGCATCACCATATTAGTGAGTCTGAAGAAGGACAATTTTAATGGCTTCATAGGATTTCAGAAATAGCTCCTTCCTAGAAATAGGGCCAAGCTGCTTGCTTGAAATTTGTAACAAATACTGTATGAGAGGGATTAGACAGCTATTTTTGAAACCCCTTACTTCTAACACTCATTTTACAGCAGTGTATTCAATAAACAAGACTTTCATGAGATGACATCTCTAAATTTACATTCAACTTCCTTTAATATTAAAGCAAGTTTTCTTGCTGAAATGTAGCATGTGATTGTAGCACTGTAGCAGCAGTTTTCTGTCTTGGGAAATCAGAGAAGGGAAAGGGAGACATACTATACTACACAGCACAGCTTAGCAAACTTATCGAAATTAGTAAAAAATACTTAGGTTCAACTGTGAGAAGAAAATGCTAAATATTTCTTGCACAAAAAAATCTTTTATCTATTATAACAAGCAAAAATCATCAGTAGAACTTGATACCATTTAAACACTGTTATTCAACTCTGTAACCCTGTGAACTTTGAATACAAGTTGTAGGCTAAAAAAATGTAAAAAACATATTTTGTACTCAAAAGTATTTTTTTCATGTAAACTACAAGAACACGATTGTGAAGAAGACAGACATTGCACAGTCACTAACACTGATGTCTTAATATCATCAAAATACATTATTACTAAAATTGGTCTATGTGCGGTTTTTTATACCCTTGCAAAGACAACTGAATGAACCGCCCAGACAAAAAGGATAATGCTGAAAATACAAAATATTATTCTGCATTCTAACAGCATATTCTCTTCTAAGCACAGTTAGCTCAAAAGGTAACTATTTTATTTGCTTTGGATACTGCAGTTAAACAGCCCATTTTTAAAAGGTGAGTTTATAAAATATTTACTGCAGTCTGTCCTGCATTACAAACCAAATCATTTGCAGAAGGGAATCATGAACAGCTTCATGTTTTAGGAAAAAGACGAGTAACCTGCTATATTTAGAGTGTTGCACCATAATGCTGGTGCAACTCAAAAGTTATGTTCAAGAATTCTCAGAATACCAGGTCCTTTCAAAGCACTGATTTATCCTTTCTTCTCTTGCTCCCTCCTCTCTCCACGAAATGCTAAAAAATTGTCCTAATTGCTACCAGAAGGACAATATTAAAAATAAAACATTCAAAAATGCTTACTTACTTAACGCCTAGCTGGCAGAGATGTCTATAATTAAGATATATTAGAAAATATTAGGTTAAGGCTAATTTTTAAAAGCTTGAAGATTTTAGATTTACCAAACTTAAATCACTGGGCAAAAATTTCCCTTGCTGGACACCTGCCCATGGAGAAATATCCCCACCAAGTTCTACATAACAACTATGCAAGAAAAGCTAGCAAATCATATTACGGAAAAGAGGTACTTGATTTTTTTTTTCTTAACTAATTTGGTTTTCTTGTTGTTTTACACTGAAATATTCTAAGGTTTGTGCCAAAAGAGCTCCTCAACATGAAACAATGGAAGCATCCTATCCACTTTAAACCTTCTGAATGGAGCTGGCACTGTCAAACTCAGTTTTATATTTAATATGACAAAGGACCAAAAAATAAAATTAATATTCCAATGTAGAAAACAAATATACAAATATAATGCCTTAAGTGTATTTGTGTATATACAAATATAATGCCTTAAACCTTTGTAGAAAGATAGCCAATACATACGTTCTCTTTGTTTTAAATACTAAGATTGAAAACAACATTGAGAATTCGATTGAATCAAATGTAGTACAGGGTCATGAAGGAATTATTTCCTCATTTATATGTCTGCAGGATAGAGAGCTTAGTAACTTACATTACAAACTTTTCCTGCTGGTATGTGTGTGCATACTTAGAAGGTTTGATGTTATTACTGAAGTTGGCCATTTTAGACTTCAGCTTGCTAACTCAGGCACAAAGGCTTTGATGCAGGTGCAATATTTCCGTTCAGACACACTTCTTTTGCCCATGTCCAACTCAGGCTTGTGGAGAAAAAATAATTTTAAGCATGCCTCTGGCTTCCTTTGCCTTGATATACTGTCAGCTACGCAATCAGGACAGATGTAGCAGAGATAAGAAGCAGGTATAACTTTATGGAAACAAATCTACATTTTGTAGCTGAAGTAATTGCTACATGAATTTCCATGGTGTTGTCTGCGGTATTTACACTCCTCATCATCAAAATGAAATGTGGTAAATCCACTGGGAGTAGGTAAATAAACATACAGAAGCACAAGATACCATAGAGTCAAATGAGCACAGCATTCCTGCAGATAGTAAAAAAACAAAAATAAAAATAAAAATAAAAACATAACAGCCCCGTTTAAAAGGTGTAACTGTTTCAATACATCCTTTTTTGTTTCCTAAGAGAGCAACAGTTCAGTACAATAGAACAGAATTATCATTCTGTAACTGTACCCTGGAGTATGAAATAGTCTCACTCGTAATTGCAGATTATTTCAGATTCATTCCAGGACACCTTATTTTTGGAAAATTATTTAAAAACAAACAAAAAATACAAGAACAACAACAAAAACACAGCAAAATCTGCAAAGTTCTCTGAAATCCACATATGGGGACAGCTTTTCACTCCTCTGCTTAAGTAGACTAATCAAATCCTAAATAATATAAAATACCTGTACCTAGTACAGTACTGACATTACTACCCAAAGATCTCATCTATCTAGATCTGCAGCTGAAGAAACACAGTAAGAAATGCTCAAAATTCTTGTAGATTAACTCAAGCTAAATGCAGGAATGTTTGATAGTTCTGGCATTATAATTTCAAACACAGTGTTTGTTGTTGTATAACAAATACACGATAGACTGCTCAACCTACTTAAATACCTCATAACACTTCTGACACTGCATAAAATACCGGTAGCTCAATAAATGCCTATAGAAGTGTTTTCTCTACAACGGGTCACATCACTTTTGCATCCCGTACCCCAGAAGCAAAAGGGAACAAGTATCATCCGGTCTTCTATATAAAGATGTACAAGCAGTGATGACTCAGAACAGTTTGCATCAGTAACACACTGACAAATACGAACTAGAGACTGGCAGTGTTCCCTCAGTCCCTCTCACACTTGCAGCACGTGAGCTCCATTCAAACGCTTCTGATGCCTTTCTCCTTACCCTCACACTCCAAGGTCACTGTGCCAGCTGGGTGGGAGCTTCTTTTCAAGAAGGGCTGGAACATGTTTTGTTTAACTGTACAACAAGCAATGATCCAGCTCAGTTCAGTTAAAGACAAATGTCTATCACCTCTAAAATCAGTTCCAACAGACAAAAGATACATGGTAAAACACCAAGAATTACAACAGAAAGGCTTACAGGATAATGGATGGGGGAATAAACAGACTGGCCCTGTGTAGAGCCAAGAGTTCAAAAAAAACGTGTGGGTTCCTATGAGATTGAGATGCTTAGAAAAATAGAGGGTTATCTCAAGCAGTGTGTGCATGTTTGGGTACCATAACATTAGAAGAACAGAAAACTATTACAGAGCACCCAAAGGAGAACTGAAAAGATGGTGAGGAGTCTAAAGGGCAAGAGGTATGAGAAGCAGCTGAGGTCCCTGTGTTTGCTCAGCCCAGAGCAGAGGAGCTGAGGGGAGGCCTGATGGCGGCTGCAGCTCCTCACAAGGAGTGGAGGGGCAGCGCTGAGCTCTGCTCTGTGTGACAGCGACAGGCAACGGCATGGAGCTGTGCCAGGGGAGGGCAGCTGGGGGTCAGGGGAAGGGTCTGCACCAGAGGGTGGTGAGCATGGAACGGGCTGCACAGGGCTGTGGGCACGGCCCCAAATGCGGAGTTCAAGGAGTGTTTGGACAGCCTTCAGACACAGGTTTGGATTTTCAGTGGTGCTGTGTGGAGTCAGGAGTTGGACCCAGAGGTCCTTGTGGGTCCCTTCCAACTTGGGATATTCTATTCTGTGAATGCTGTTAGGAACAGAAATGGGCCACAGCAGCACAGGAACAGCTATAAAAAACCTACAAGGAACTTAATTAGCCAGCCTAAACAGGGGGCAATGTACCCTGACTCTGTCTTGACTAAGTTCAGGATGTGTTTTTCAAGTACACTTGCTTAGCTTAAAACAGCTTAAAAGCCTTGTTAACATTCAGGTGAACAGGTTTGAAACTGCACTGTAGCCTGAAAAGAACCCTCTGGAGAGCCTCTGTTATCTGGCCAGCTAAAAGCTCTCACGTTAGCACAATACCAGCGCCATTAAACTGATACAAAAGAAATCCAAACTTTTTGGCCTTCCAGGCACATCCACAGAAAGCAAAAATAAAGATGCTGCTAACACGGGGCTGCTCAAGATCAGAATCCTCCACAGGAAAATCTGAACAAATTCTTGTACATTGAAAAACTTTTAATACAGTCCTGAAGCACACACTGCCCAGCTTAGCAACACTTTCTAAAAGGGGAAGCGAACCATTTGGTAGGGTCACACTGTGGCTCTACTTTGTAAATATGAGAAAGGTCTAGATGGTGGATCTCACCAAATAAAACCACGAATACACAAAGAAAGTCAACTGCAATCAGGCTGTATATAGCTGGCAGTGCTCCACCTACCTTCTAAAAACATACAGTCACATTCTGTAGAAATATTGAAAATTTGAAGTCAGTGCCATTCTAACATAAAAAATTACTGGTTTATGAATAAGTTATTTTAATTAAGCAAAAAGAGAAGTAAAAAAGTTGAGCAAGCAAATAAAATTGGGTTTTCAAGATAGATTCTCCCAAAACATTTGCTGCACTTTTAATTGTCAGAGTAAAGCAACACTCAGAATCCTATCACTGACTTCTGACCAAGGGAACAAATGTTCAGCCTCTGGACTGCTGGCAGTCTGCAGGATGTAACAGTTCAGAATAAACTAATCAACCTTAGGCTTTGAAGACTGACAGAGGACATCTCTACTTGGTGTATTGTAATTATTACATACATATCTATGGGGTGAAACTTTCTAAAATACATTCTACATTAAAACAGTATCTGTTTCTATGCTATTCAAGTGGGCAGTGAGGAAAGCATATTAACTGCCAGAGAAAGATGACAAACAACATTCACAGAAGTGCTGGACTAGAAACAAACATGCACATACTTTTATTGTTTCCTGGAAGCATTCTTACTTGCTAGTTTGTTCTCTGTAAAGCTAAAAGACAATGTGACCTCGCTGATCTTTCAAAGATATTGCGATTTTTTTCAGATGAACCAACAAATCAATTTCCTTTCAACAAAGAGGCAACTTAACTGGTCAGCACTCCTTCAAAGCAACACATTCATTTGAGGTCTAAACACAGAATCCAGGAGATCACTATGTGTTTGAAATGAAACAGATTCCCACAGCAAAACACAGTATTTCTACACAGTGTTTCCAAAGAGTTTTACAACATTTCAGAGAGACAACTTGAGGAACTGCTTAACTCCTTCAAGTCAAAGATGTGCACATCCTGTTTGCTGAGGTGCTCAGTTCCCAGGATCTTGAGAACACTGCTGCAACAAACTTGTCCCTCAGCTAACCAGACTGTCATTACTTGCACCTTGCCCATGCCCATGCCCAAAAATTAGTTGCAGTTTTGATAAAATATTTAATATACCTAATGCTGACTCTGACAGGGAAATGGCAAAATACATACCAGATCTAACCTAATGTTAATTTACACAATTCTGTGATTAAAAATGTAACTTGAAATGTTATGCCAAAAGTTAAAAACACATATACTGAAATATTGGGTTGTTTATTCCACTGGGTACAGACTCTTTAACCACACACATAAAGGGTTTGCATAACAAAATTTAATTATAGCATGTCACTTACAGTTTGTTTTAGTGAAGATTATACTTAACTCTAGTGTAATTGCAGTGAAACACAGTGTTGATGGTATGATAGTGATTTTGGATTCAAGATAACATCAAGCCAAAGAAAGTAAAGAAAAAGAGTGGGAATAAAGTTTACCTAACATAAAAAACAGCAACTCACCTCCCTCTCAAGAAAAAAAAAAAAAAAAAGATATCCCAAAAAACACACACAAAAAACATCCCTTATTTTGAATCAGTTGTCCTCTTAATAAAATCAGTGTACCTCGTGACTGGCATAGACAGTAATGCAACCCTAATGAGTGCTGTTCTTAGTAGAATTCTACATTGACTTTTACTGTGTAAGGCAAGCAGTGGAGGAAAGAAAAAGTACCAGAGCATCCTATTGTGCAAAACCTGACCCGTTTTATATCAAATTGCATGAAATGGAGTACAGAGGCTTAAACAAAGATTTTCAAGAACCACCCTAAAAAAAGTAATTGTTTTATCCAAGTAATTAAATTTGTGTAACTTTATTTGAAAAGATCTTCAGCTATTTACTTGGAGTAACTGTATGGACACTGGGATGATACAACAGCTACCTGTGTTTGGTGGAACGTTCTCCATGATTGCTCCCAAGAGCAATGGTAAAGCCAGGCATAGAAGACAGGAACAGCAGCTCTGTCATCTCTCCTATGCTCCCACAGCTCTTGCTGGCACCCAGAGCAGGCAATGGGAAAAAGAGGCAGCCAACAAGCCTGGCTGGATTGCCAGGAGCAAGAAGAATGCAGGATTTCAGGGAAAACAGCCTAAAGAGCTGGTGGGCAAAAAGTCAAAACAGGAATGGGAAAGGACAATAAAGAGTTGCATCATCCACACACCATTGCAATGAATGCTATATAAGGAAAACCAAGTAGGTGTTTATTTAAACTGACAGACATAAGGACATACACAAGTAGGTGAATTGTAGTTGCCCTACAAACATTCCTTATTCTGGCTTTTATTTCTTGGAAATGATTGGGATCACATAAGTCTCTTAAAATGATATCTACTTTCTTGAAACTTTCTCAAGTAATCTATGTCTGTGTTACTAGTCCATACAATATGCCAGCCAGGACAAGGTTTCCTTCAAGAGCAAAGAGAGAGCAAGGAATGAACTCAAGTTGACAGAAAACCCTGCAGTACTCCTTACTCATTATGTCACAAAGGTTTTAGTTCACCTACATTATATAATTTAGTCAGAGCGTGATTCTCGGTCACTATTTTGAATGCAAGAGGTCAAAACAGAATATTTAATTGTGAATATGCAGTCTTGTATTGGTGACTATCTGCTGTACACACAGTAACTACATACGCTTTACATCCTTCTATAAGTCATCCAAACTCAGAGTACCAGGTAGCTCTATTCAGTTTTTCCTGAAGCATACCATTGTTTTTATGACTTTGAAATGACTTGGAGCCATCAACACTGCAGGACACAATCAAAGCAACCGAATCTAATTGCCTCTTTCCACAGGTTATGACATTTCTGATGCCCAGATTACTGAAGAACTGTCACTTATTCACAGAACCAAGTTCCTCACAATGAATTATTTTTCATAATTTTGTTGCCAGAAAATACATCCCCCAACCAGTGACAGAGTAAGCTTTCCTCCTCAAGTTAGCAACTAGCTGTTCAAATGAGTCAATGAGTCTCCCTGAAGCATAAACAAACCATTAATATTACTACTTCTCCTGACATCTAAACTTAAAAAAAGAGTATTACAATGTGTTTTAAAATTCAAAACATTAAAAGTCTAAGCCATAAGCAAAGGAAGCAGGCCTATGACAGAAATAAAGTTATTTTTCATTTCATGTTTCACTTCTATGCTCGTTACATAGCTGAGATTGCTGAGAAGTGTGGAGTGCTGACCATTGAGATCTCTGCTCAATCCTGCTTGGCCCACACTTCTTGTGTGTGCAAAGAACTGTAGTTAACACAGACCCCACTCTTCTCTTATCATTCTTTCAAAAATCCTGTCAGACTTCTCTGTTTCAGTTTTTTTTAAACAGCAAAACCTTGACATAAAACCTGTTCTTTATTTTCCAAACCACAGCATTCCAGTTACCAGATTCTTACAACTTATTTCTACTGCCTGAAAACAACTCTGTTTGGGCAGAAATGTGTCATAACAATAAAACAGCATCTGTGCAACAATAAATCCAACTGCATTTGTACTGATTAAAGCTAACTGGTTTGCAGTAGGTTTTCATTTTAAATTACTGCAGTAGTTGTAGAAAGGCAGGAACAGCTTTGTTTTACTGGTTTAGCATACAGGCTACATCATACCACACTTCACTAAGCAGCCTATGTAATCAAACTATTCTTCCTTCAGATAAAATCATTTAACATTCTTTTTCCTCCTCAGTGCACTAATTTAATGGCAACTTCCATGAGTTTGGACTAAAGAACACTGAGGCATCTCTTTGGACATCCTCCTACTTTTTTGGTAAAAGCTAAGAGAAGGCAAGCCTGAATGCTGCTCAAACGTACCTGGGGCAGTGTGAAGATGCAATCCCAACCGAATGTGACAATGTGAAAAAGCACTAAGTCAAGCAAGTGGTTGATCAAGGTGAAAGGCTACCCAACACAGCAAAAGATAAAGAAGTAGAGCAACAATTTCTAGATGAAAACCATTGCCCCAGCTCATGAAGAAATCCAGGATTTTTCACAGAAGGGAGAGAACAAGCTCTCAGGCACTGAGAAAGGAAGGATCTCTGATGACTGAAAGGGCCCCGATTGCTGTGCTTCCCAAGAACAGGACTTATCTATCAAAAAAGGAATAGGATGGTGCTGATCTTCCAGCAGAATCTCAGAGAAACACCCTGGAGAAATTAGCTAACACCATTATGAGTTTAAATGCGAAAGAAATGCAGGAATAGTTTTTCTCAGTTTCAGCTACCTTCTGCTTTGAAACTGTTCCTGGACCTCAGAAGCTGATATAATTCATTATCTTCCTGACTGCAGTCAGCCCTACATGTTGCAGAAAGAGCTGTAAAAAGCCTGATTAGACCATGAACAATCTGCTAAGAGAAAAAATGTATTTAGTCCAACAATTAATGGATTGACCATGTCCTGAAATGCGGATTCTTCATCATACAGATTTATTTGCAAACGATCTTACTGTCTGCATCATTATGTCCACAACTGCAAAAATTCTAATAGATTCTTGGAGCCAATGCATTATTGATATAATTGATGTTCACTTTGGAAATCTGACTACCCTCTTTCTACAGCCAACTAAGAAACTCAAAACGTTGAAGAGCTTCTGGTAACTACATTACTAAGTGGAAAAAAACCTGAATAAATCACTCTTTACAAAAATACTGGACAAGCTTTAGAAAAAAATAATTGAAAATATTATGCTAGCAGTTAAAAAAGACTGTAGGTCTGACAAAGAGTCCTCTGCAGTTTTGGAATTTATTTCACACAGTCTGGGAAAAAAAAAAAGAAACAAACAAACAAATGATAAACCACGCTGTTCGTCAAAAATAAAAGCAATTTTCCTAATTGGAATAAATGTGCAAAATTCTGAATGGAACTAAAACAAGATAATTCCTATCTTAAAAGAATCCTATATCCTATCTCAATTTTCTTTGAAGACATCAAGTAAAAGCAAGCTGAATTTTATTTATGTATACTATTAACGACAACCAGATTACTCTTTCAATTCCAGCAATCTCATTTATCACTTCTAATGTTTATGTCAACATTTTACTGATAAACACATTTTGTCATGTGGCTTTCATGAAACAGCACTGTGTCTGGATTGCAGCAAAATTTCTATTGAGTCACAGTATGAATGTACCTCACAGAATGAAACAAAACAGAAGCTAACTTCCATTCCTTTAAGAGCCTTTTGTTACCAACACGTGTGCCTTTCTTTCCCATTTTGTTTCCAAGATGATATAATTGAAATAATGATCCTACTGAATCAAATACTTCTCACCAAGATTTTGTCCAAGAAAGCTACAGCAGAGTATACCACAGGAAAGTATAAAAACTGGGAAGTATGAATCAATCCTTTTCCACAATCCTCTCCTTGTCTTCAGCAATTTAGCACTTGATGAATGCTTGAGCCAGACGTGCAGCTTGTTTATTAATAAGCTGCAGTACATTTTTCTTCCATTAATCTGTTCAAAAACTCCCTGATGCTGCAGAATTTTTTTTTAACAGCCACAACAATTTCACAGCTTAACCAGCCAGTGTGAAGTAACACCTTTCTGTTTGTAATCTAACACTCGAGAAATATCATTTTCACTATCTACAAGAACCAAGAAGCAGTCAGCAGAAAAAAACTCTCTCTACTTATCCCTGTGATTTGAGAGACTTCTACCATATTGCCTGCTACAGGTATTTATTCTGCTGTCAGATCAATCTTTTTAGAGGTTACCCTGACACATCGATTCCTAATTCTTATGAATTGGATTTGGTACAAGTTTTCTGTTCCTTTTTACTGTTTCTGATCTTTTTGCAATGCCACTAAAACACTTTTGAGCTGGGAGAGCAGAAGCTGTATACAACATGTAAAACGCATGGATTTACGCAGTGGAGGCATGACCTCTATTCATTCAACACGCAATTATTTTTTGGGGCCGGAGGTAGAAATCGAGCTGATTTTCCTCAGAGGTATTTATTATAACCTTGAGATCTTGTTTTTGAGTGGTCATAGTTCAGATAACCATTTTATATATAAATTTAGATTTTTTTTTTTTCCAACCCTGTGACTCTCCCACATTTATCTAAACTGATTTCCACATGCTACTTTCTCAGCACTTACCATCTTTCCCAGATCACTTATCTGTACATCAAAAAGCACACACAGGTCTTAGCAAGTGATCTATCTGGGACTTTGTCAGTAACCTTAAGCCACTGTGAAAATTGCCTATTTTTTCCTGTTTTAACTTCCCCATCTGAAGGACACACCTACTCTCACACACCTGTCTGAATTCATTAAGACTTTTAATCGAGCACTGTGTCAAATGCCTTATGGAAATCCAACTAGATTATAACAACCATAATTTTCCCTTTAACTTCTTAAAAGAATTTCAATAGGTTTACGGCACCTGACTTTTCCCTTATTACAACCACTGACCATTCCTCAGGTCGCTTTATTTCTCCAAGTGTTGGCTGATGCAGCTCACTCTTACAGAGTATCTCCTAATAATCCAGACATCAGGCTTACACTAACAGACAGTAAGCCAGCACTGAAGTAGTGTTAAAGTAAATGTGACAAAATGTATTTTTTGCACAGTTTTAATTATCAAGAAGTGTACTAAAGAAAGCCATTTTCACACTGAGAAAAATAACCTGAGTCTCCACAGCTTTACCACAAGATCCAAGGCAGGCTGACAGTTCTGAGATCAGACCTACAAAATTAGACCCTGGCTCTTATCACAACATACGTACATCTCACTTTGGCAAATGATATGTTATAAAGGGATGGTGTCTATGCTAATCTCATTTACTTTGCTTGATTCAGCCAGAATTCTGTAAAGAATACCCTTGAGGCCTATTTCTTACATTAAGATGAAAGGGCGACAGTCTGTCTTTCAGTGATGTTAAACTATGTTAGACTTCCCACTGCCTCATGAAAGACTCCTCTCCTGTTGGAAGAAGCTGAATTATGAAGGAAAGACTGTAGCCAGACATAGGACAAAGAATGCAAGCTGGCAAGAGAGAGAATTTAGCACACTGCTTTTTTTTTTGAACACAAAAATCAGGAATGATATCAAACAGTAGAAAGAAGTCCTAAGAGTCCTCAGAGAGGAAACTACCTGTTGGGTAAAAAACAACGGAATACAGTAATGTCTTTCCCCAGAGGGAAAGAGGAAGCTGAAAGATGCAGGGTCGTACAGTATTATTAATGGAAACCTTATTCTGTGAGCATGGTATAAGCCACCTCAGCAGCTACATATACCATACCTTCTAGATACAGTAATTACACAGCACTCAGCAATGCTTTTCAGATACTCTGTGACACCAAAAGGCAGAGGAGAGCGTAAGCACCACAGTGTGCTTCTTCTCCTACTCCCATCATGTTCATGGTATCACATACTCACACCTTGCTTTCCCTACTTCTCTACCTCATAACAACAATAAAGGAAACTTGCCAAAAAACTCCTCCAAATTTCCTGGTTCCTCCACTCTCCTGTAGTCTGTAAACCTTATCATTTTTCTTACTACTCTTCTCCACAACTTGTTTGCTGGGGAAGAAAAAGGAAACGCCTCCTCACCTAAAACACTTGAACAGCCAATGCAGATCTGAAAAATCTTACTGAAGGTTTCCCAATACAAAAGAGAAAATTCCCCCATGCAGAAACAGATTTAACATTCAATGCTAATTATAGTCTAATAAACCAGCCAGGAAATGTTTTCCTTTTTATCCTTTAAACCAAAACGCTGGAGAAAAAAAAAAAAACAAAACAAAAACTGCACTATAAAAAGACTTAGACTGTAACTTGACAGTTATAACAATCTCTGTGTTATCCCAGGTAACAGATTTAAGCCTGCTCAATATCAGATTGTGAATGGCCCCCACAGCACATGTCTTTGGCTTGCGATTTAGTAGCTACAATCATCACACTCATCCCACTAATTTGTCTTCACGGACTGTCCAAGTTTTTGCAGGATGCTTTCAGGTTTTTTTGGATGGAAAGCTGCTGCCTTCTCACTTTTTATAGCTGGTAACTGTGCCAGGAATCATGGTTTCTGAAAAACAACATTCACTGGATTCCTATACCCTTTGCTTTATATTGCTTCTCGTTGAGCCCATCTATTATCAAAAGACACAATGTGGAGTTAACACAGCGTGGGCTCTGTTCATCACTGACTTTGCTGGTTGCAGATCTCCTCCATACGGTTCCCAGGGCTGTAAGAACAGAATGCCTGACCACACCGCCAGCACCGCCATCTCACTAGTGGGCTTGATGTTTCTGGTGAGTTTCTGGGACCCTAGAGTCACGTATTTGCTACTACACCACATGCAGAGATCCCACAGAACAGAAAGATCCAGGTCATGCTCTTGATCTGGGAGGTGCCAGTGATACTGTGCAGAAGATTCCCAGACAACGCTATTTCTGAATGCTTCTCAGAGAAAAGTCACAGAGGACATCTGCACAGGGGCTTTCCCTGATGCATTGGCACTGCGACTAGGATGCTTTCCTTCCTGCCACCTCCATAGGCAGGCATGCCTCTTCATGTGGGGGAAGACTCTGATGTCCCCAGACACAGCTGCAGAGCAGACACATCAGGCACAAAAGGCGTGTGGCCTCCATTCCAAGCCGAGATGGTGCACTGCAGCCTGCTGATGCAAAAGAGCAGAGAAAGCCTTGTCACCCTGCCACCCTCTTAGGTCTGACAAGCCTACTCACCTCCTCTGCCATCATGCCTGGTGAGGCTGCTTAAGGACAGCCTCACCTGTTGCTAGGAAAATTCAATTAGCAATCTGTGACCAGCTGGAAAGTTCTGGTAGAACTTTGAGTAAAGCCAGACAGAAACACACTTCAGGCCACACTCAAAAACAGAAAGCTTGTTACACAAAGAATCCTACTGCTGGTTTTATTTCACACACCTGTAGGAACAAAAGCAACCAGTGGTAGTTGAGACAGTAGCTTAGAGGAACAAGCTGCATTAGTTTCAGAAGCCCTCAGACTTGTGATGCTCATAAATGCACTGCAGATGCTTTATGGAAAACATGCCACAGCAGCAAACATATAGACAGACGCCTATTTAAAAATGGTTCTCACTGTTCATAAATAGACCTTAAGAGATAAAAAAACAACAACAAAACTTTAATTATCCCCTGCACTTCTCATTCCTGTCTTGGGTTGTCTTCCCCAGGCCCAATGCTCTGTCATAGCTGCCCAGATCAATGTATGACCTCTGCCAGACCTCCCTGAGAGCTTCAGAAATTAGAAAATCATTTTTATTGTTATTATGAAGCATATACTTGGCATGCTGGAAATCTGCCTTTTTTTTTTTTTTTTTTTATAATGCTAATGCTGCTTGAGAAACTTAAACTAGTATCTAAAATGGTTTAAATTGCCACCAGAGCTGATCTTGCCCTTCCTGTTTCTGATCCACCTTTCCCATATACTCATATTCCCACACTTCTAGTTTTGTACTGGTATGAGCCTTTGTCTCTGCACAGTGAATCAGAATAGCACCTCAGATCAGTCCCATTTTGAGTTTTTTTCTTAGATGTTGATGATCCAAATAGCCAGACCATGGAGACAGTACCAAGCAGGCAGTTATTTATACCAGTCCATACTGCAAATAATGGAAACATGTTCTCAAACTGAAATGCAGACTGAAGCAGAAACACCAGTGATATGCAAACTGTGCAAAACCAACAGTAGTTTGGGCTCTGAAGGCAAGGCAGGAATACACCAGCCCTATTGTAGCAGTCACAGCAAGTTTTGCTGTGCAGCCCAGCATTAATGTTTTATTAGCCCCAAGGCCCTGACAGTGGCACTGCTTTCAAAAGGAACAGTGCATGGAGCAGAGACAGGAGGATGCAACTGGGCAGAGTGGGAGGTTGTAGATACAGAGCACCTGTTGCAGCACCACAGCTGTGCTCCTGCTGCACCCCAGCTTGTAAACACCTGTGCTAAGCCACCTACAATGAGTAGCAAACTCCCAAAGGAGAACTGGCACAGTAGTCACTCCAGCCCCTCCAGATACCTTAGCAGAACCAACACCTGCCTCTGAGTTCAGTTTTAATCTTTATGCAAAAAAAGGGATGATGGTTAATAGCAGCAGCAGATGTTCCAATGCTCAATACTAAGCAAGCAAGAAATGGTGGAAATACCAACTAAAATAACTGTCCAAGAGGCAGCAAAAGCACACAGCTGAGCCTGCATTTACTGAAGGGCAAACACATCCAAGCCCTGCTACCTTGGCAGTCAAAAAGCAAGGCAGCAGTGGGGAGAGATGTCTGCTTTAGCTGCAGGAGGCCCCGCAGGACTCTACTGAGAACAAGTTCTACTAACTTGAACTAACACAATGCTGAAGAAAAAAAAGTCTAGTACAGCCCCTATTCGCCTGCAGTTTGGAAATGGACAATTTTTAAACATCAGGCAGCAATTCTCTGTGTCCTTCCTATATTGCACATCCTGTTGGATGATATTTTATAGTAGAATTCACTTAGGAACATATCCAGGGAAATCCAGCAGGGATTTCCATGCTGGTGGAGATGCAGAAACTGAAATATCTAATCAACAGGCTGCAGGTATTAGAGGATTTAAGTCTTATGGTCTTCTGAAAACCTTACACACAAACAGCCTAGTGCCACCCTATGTGCACGTACAACATCTTGCATAGCAGGAAGAACATTCTGGATGTACTGAATTGCTCTCTAAAAGACTGAGAAGGGAGAAAACAGCAATAGACAAGAAGGGAGAGAAGTGGAACATCTATGTAATTGTAAAAAGAAGAAGTAAAAACCTAACAAAGAACAGCCATAACTAACAACATACAACAACAAAAACACACATCTATGAAGAGCTGAGATAGTTGGGAAGAAAAAAAAAAAGCTTCCTTTCCACGTGGCTGTTTGTATGAAAACAGTATGTACTCTACTACCCATTGGAGAATGCAGTGCACTGGAGCAGAATGGAGAGTTCTGGATTTGTTCTGTTTTCCAGAATGGAGAGCATTCCAGGGATTAGGAACACTGGAACTCTGGTCTAAAACCTACCTAAGCAGAGCTATTACACTACATTTGCAGGGTGTAATCAAGTATCTGTACAAACCAGACATCTTATTCACTTTATCAAATGGAATGGCAAACTCCATAACAAAATTCTTCAATCTTCAAGTCTTACAGCTTCATGTCCTACTGAAACCACTTTGGAAACAGAATACTCAGGCCTGCATTTCTAAAAAACTCTAAAAACTCCAAAACTCTAAAACTCTGAACAGTCACATCAATTTTAAGAATGCAAATATATAAAGAGAAAGGACTCTTCTTCAGAGGAATCCTTAGTTGCAGAGAATCACACCACTCTGCATGGCATAAGTTACAGCTGCTGGGTGAGCAGGCTGGAAAGGACAACAGGAATCATCAGATGACTACAGAAAGCAGACAGGCAGCTGTGGGGAAAAGAAAGTATGCAATGGTGAAAGAGAGGCATGATATGGAGCAGGCTGTCTGGCTTCAGGAATTTTCACAGTAAGTCATGGGTAGACTGGAACATTTTTTTTTTGTTCAAAGTTCATACTGAGGTTTTAAGTTTCAAAAATAAACTTTTTGAACTTCATTTAGCATTGACCCAGTCTGCCTTTATGAGCATGTCATTATTACTTTGAAGTAGGGAGCTAAAAGATGTTGAAAACATCCAGAAAATACTGTCTGGTTTCATACAGAAGTTACATCCAGGAAATAAATGATCCGAATTTTTTCCTTAGCAAAGATTGGTTATTTTGGAACTCACGAACAGCTGTTAAAATTGAGAACCTTTATACCTGCAAAAAATGAAAGACACAGTTACCAGCGACTCCTTAAGGCTATCCTACCACCATAATCTGTAAAACCACAGCAAATTCAGTATACTTTTAAGGCTGACTAACTCAGGAGAAACTTTATTCATCTTTTTCTTAAGAGAATCACACCATTAGGCAAACTCTGGCTTTTCCTGCTGATTCCTCCCTCCCTGTAGATATAATAGACATGCAGAAAAATTCAACAAGATTTCTGAATTGAACTTGGTGAGGCTGAACTTATTCTATGAAATACAGACAGCATCAACAGGCACATTATATTGACTTTACAGTAAGATTACATGTCTGTTTTATTCGTTTTTGTTTATATTACATTTCAGGGTAACAAAGAGATCAAAACCTCTGTCACCTCTTTTCATTTAAACATCACAATACATTATTTTAGATTAGAACACACCACCATCTAACTCCAATTCTAGCCAAATTAACTTAATTTTCTACTCCTTTATTAAGCACACAGGTACAAACCTCAGACTGCTTCGCATATGGGTGAGTCTATTCCATCTATGACATGTCATATTTAAAGCACTAAACTGTTACTTCAAATCTTTACCAATACAGAATCCAGGTTTTCCTTAAAAAACAAGTTTTGAACCGTATGATAGTATTTACTTAATAAAATCATATTGTTCCTTTGGAATGTTCCACAGCCATGCTTCAGCTGTATTAAGACTAGGTGCATGTGGAGGAGGGAGATAGGAGTTGGTTGTGCAGCCACATCATCTGATATGAGCATGCGCTTATTCACTGCTGACAGTAGACAGACACCAGAAACCAATAAACCCATGCTACTTTGCACAACAGCACCAATGCCCAGTAGCTGTATCCTTTTATAAAGCAATATAGAGAAATCCTATATGGCAGTCTACAATCATACATATATACACGCTGCTTATAGTAGATGCCTCTAAACTAAAAGCAACTCCTTTAGAAAACTGCTTATAATGCCCCTTAGCCTTCTCTTGACACTGAAGACACCCAGCTCATCCAGCTTTTCCTTTTATGTTGCGTGCTCCCATTACCCAATCATGATGGTAGCCTTCCCCTAGCCTGCCCTAGTACATCAGCATCTCTCCCCTACTGGGAAGCCCAAAGGCAGACACTGCTTCAGATGCAGTCATGTAAGTGCTAAGTAGACAGAAATGATCACTCGTCTCAGCCACTGGCTTCTCTCTTCCTAAGCAAAGGCATTATGCTGACTCACGTTAACTTGGTGTCCTCCAGGAAAGTGGTGTCATGAGCAGCGAAGTTGCTTTCCAGGTTATTCTGTTTCAATCTGCAGACTCCACTCAACTTACTGAGGCCTCAATCTGCCCCTTTTCAGCCAGCTGAGGTCTGTGAGAACAGCAGTGCTGCCTGTCAGCGCACACAGCTCCGTGTCAGCCACTGAATGCAGTGGTGCGGCACCCACATCATTCAGTTTTGCATTTGTAGTCTCCCTATTCTATTTCATCTACTGAATGCTATTATGCCCTGAAAAGGTAAAGAACTCTCAAGTAGTTAAACATTAACTAACGAACAGGTTGGGAAACACAACATTACAAAGAACTTCCAGCATACAAGACACTAAATAAAGCTGCTTCTTTAGCCACAACTTGGGTTGCTGTTGCTTTATTTATTTTGTATTTCAGGTGCACAGTTTGTGCTTGGCAGCTCAATGAAATAGCTCCAATCAAAAATATCCTCTCTGACACATTATTCTGAATATGGAGACCTATGCTCATACTGCAACTGTGTCAGTGATTTCAACAAGCCAGGGAGCAAGGCCGTGCACAAGCTTTCAGAGAACAAAGTAGCTGAGTTCATTCAGAAAGAGCACTTTATCTTAGAGCAGGATACAACATACAGTGCTGCACAGCCCTACATTATTTGATAATTTCATAACATAACTACCTCTGGAGAATAAATGTGTCAAATCATTGCTGAAGAGCCATAAGTCCTCCTTCCGTTAAATTTGCTATATAACTGCCATGAAAGTCCAAATTCTCATCATATAGTTAAAGACAGTGCTCCATCAGTGTAAGATCCTGAAACTGCTAAGGCATAAAACCGGCATTATTAGCACAGCTGGAACTTTGGGCTTCAGTTTAATAGCTGTATGTTTTTGCAGTTTCTCAAAGGTACCAATAAAACTCACCATTTTGAAAGAACAACACATTTTCTGGGCTCTATTCTGCCACGACATTTCTACATATCAATCTGCAGATGGAGAGTTGACTACGTATTTCCTTGTCTCCCAGCTGCTTTGAGAAATAACACACAGCAGAGCCACCTGGATTTAAAGATCCTGAAATCCACACACACAAGGAATGGAGAAAAAACATTCCAGAGGAAAATTCTATTACAACACCATTCAGGTTGCTACTGCTTAAAATAAGTCCCAGCATACATACAGCCCTGCATTTCAGTAATTTAAGATCAGGATCAAAATCAGCCACACACAAACAGGATGTTCTTCCAGCCACTTGATGCATCTCATATGGATGAGCAGGGCCTGTTTGGAAAGCAGAATTATGAACTAGAAAAAACTGATTATCTCCTATGCTAAATGCCAAGAAGAGCAATTGTCAGATAAAGCACCTGGGACAGAGAATCAGCTGCCAAGTTTGGTTTACATTTAACTCCTTTGAAAACAAAACAGTCAAGAAACATGCCATTAGTATACGCATAGTTAAGATTCTATATGTTAACTTAATTTTCCCCAGAACAGCTTTGAAGCCTCCAAACTGTATTCTTCTCAAAGCATCTTTCATCTCAAAAAGATCACCAACTCCTACAGGACCATTTCATTTGTCAAGACTTTAAGATAATTATCAGAGAATTACACTTAATTTTCACACTTAACCCAACTGAGAAGTGGTTAAAGGAATGATTATGGCTATCTCACACATTACCTCTAGGTGACATCAATTATCAAAGTCTACATCAAGTCAAAACCAAGTGAGATTCTGCTTTACACAGCCTTCAATTCTCTATGAAAAAGAGAAGATGATACAAAGAAGCAGAGGAGAAACATCACAGCAACACAGAGAGGTGCTCTGAGAATGGCAGAAATGTTGCACGGAAGAGCAATAACAAAAAAAAAATAAAAAATTAACCGTTTTAAAGGCATTACATTAAGAAGAAAAAATACTGCCTACATAAGTATTACAGTACTTCTCGTTAATCCAGAATTTGAAAACAAACAATAGACTTGCTCTTTAATATGTATTTATTATCTTCCTATCTCTTACAATGGCTCTGAAAAAAGACACGTAAGAACTTCCTTCACATTTCAGAAAATCAGTTCAGAATTACAAACATTTCTTAATGTAGGAGGCATCCAAGCAGTGATTTACTGTGTTGCTTAAACAAGAAAGGAAGCCACAGCCAACTGTTCTGACAGCAAAACAACTCATTTCAGTTTTCAAAGCTTATTATCCAGTTACCAAAAGTTGAGACTGTTTAACCAACTTTCATCACACTTTTGCAGATGGTCTAGAAATCAGTTGTGTTAGGTCTTCTCCTCTACAAAAAACTATACTTTGTTTCAGAATACTAAAATGAGAAAGAGTTATTATGCCATTGCACTTAACCACCAGCAGTGAATACAAATGTACTATTTCAGATTGTTCCAGCAAACTCAGGACTTACACAAAACACCACAGTGAGTCAGAACTGCCCAGACTGTACTTCTGATGCAGCCCTTGTTATAAAGCAAAGACTAAGTGGTTTTCAGCAGCTTAAATATACTCCTCTGAAATGAATATACACCATTTGGCTACCATTTGAGTCTTTACTCCACAGAATTTTTGGTGACTGTACATCTTCCAGGAGTCTATTTGGTTCATTTACTTGTATGTTTTTAGAGTGTTATTTTCACAAAGTACACATCAAAATTGAAAATCTATTTTTTGCTCTTACTGAAGAAGGGAAAATCCCCAAGAAATTAAATATAGGGATTTTTTTCCCCCCCCCAGTAGAGAAGGTTGCATATAAGTACTGAATACTTAAACTTACTCTTGGAGAATTCCCGCCAGTTTGGAACAAAATCCCTTGTCTTCCTCACCAGGAAAGGGCAGATCAGAAAAGCTCCTGAGGAAAGTGGCACAGCACTGCTGTGCAGCTGCTCCGGAAAGCCATCCCAAGTCAGCACTTAGCCCTCACGTTGCACTGCAGCCACCCGTTTACAACATGGTCCTGTATTTTTACTGCAACTGTCCTTCAACATTCACTAATGTGCTTTAAAATATAAATTACAAGTAAAAATGAAAGTCTCCCCTGAGCAACTTCAGCAAGATATGTTAAAGAAAATTCAAGGACAATATGAGTACTAAAAAATGTGCTTTAAGCCCAAAGAAGTGTTTGTCATAATAAAAATTTATGGCAATTCTCTTGTTTGCAAAAGGATATAAATAGTTTAAAATTTCAAATTCACATGCATGACACGTTTGCAAGTTCAGAAAATTACTTTCAATTACTAAAAACAAGAACACTGGCAGAGAGTGCGGAATCACAAAGGGCTCCCTCAAATCACCTCCAGACAGCAGCAGAAAACCTGGTGCCCGCTACATTGCACTTCTTTCTTCTCATAGTACAACTGAAGGTACATGAGAGTAAAAGCAAAGCAGCAGTATTGTTAACAGGGCGTGAATGGTAATCTGCAGGAACAACAGACTATTACCTATTTTTCTCCACCGTGATTTCTGGACTAATTAACTGAAGATAATGAACTATCACTATACTGACAGTTACAGCATTCCACTCAGACTACTTTTTGAGGCAAGACATAAATATACTCACAAATGCATATAAAAAGCAAATTAACACAGGCTGTGATGCAAAGCACACTATTTCATTGACACCAGCCAGTCAAACTAATATTCCTCTGAGGAAAATGGTAGATTGTTTTCACTAGTTCCATCTCAAATCTGGAAGATGCTTAGAGGTTCTGAAGAAGTAGTTTTTAAATACTACGTAGACTCCTTGGGCTTCAACTCTTAACGTGGTATGACCAAAGATCCCTTTTTACTATGTATGAACATCAGTTCTGCAAAATGCAGCAGTGTGAGCAGACACACAACTTGCCCAGCACGCGTATTTGGAAGCTCCAGCTTTCCAACTTTCTGCTTACTATCATGAGTCACCTCATCAGAGGTAACAAAGTTCCAACAAGGACAACACCAGAAAGCAACTTCAAGAATTCAGACTTGAGGGGGAAGTTCATTAATCATTCAGGTAATGAAGATGGTACGATATCTAAGCAGCAAAGCAAAAACATGAAAAAATCCATCACAGAACAAAGAAAATAATTGGGGGAAAAAAATAAAAATCATTGCAAATGGCCACACCAAAAACTAACAAAGCTCTATTACTGAAACAAAAAGCCAATTCTGTGCTAATCAATCACAGCAGAGGTGTCAATCCTGACACAAAGCTCTAACAAGCAGATACATGTAAAATGGCACACAGCATACGTGCCTAAGAAGCTCCAAGTTCCTCCAAAAAGCCTCAGCAGATACTGATGTGTGTACTTACCCTATCTAGATGTGTGTGGCACACCAGGGGAAAAACAGAAAAAGGGCTCTGTAAAACTTACATCTTGCTTTCCCCCATCCCCCTTTTGGCTACTGATGCTACATATGTATAGTGCCTCTGCTGTTTTTTGTTGTTGTTGTTTTTAAATTAATTTCCATTCATAATAGCACTTCAGTGCACATATAAAGAAAGGGCATCAGCAACATCAGTCGGCTTATTTATGCCAGTATGTTTCCAGTAGTACTTCTATTCAGGCATAATACATTACTAAAATATTTTATTCTTTTAAGACTAAACAAAGGTTTGTTACACACGGAACTTGCTTGAGTTCAGAATTACTGAAAGTTTTGGAACTCTTCATGCCAATTATGCATTCCACAACCACAAAAAAAAAACTAAAAAGACATCTGGCTGTAAATGCCACCACTTCTGCATACACGTCATGGAAATAAGACAAATGTTAGGAACTGAAAAATGATCTCACTTTCTTTAAGAACAGAGTCTCTTTCTTTTGGGTGAAGAAGAGTATTTCCTACTTTCCCCTGCATCCAAAAGAGAATGGACCATGTTTCACACTCAAAGATATGGAGAAGCACAGATAAAACCCCCAGATGTGCAAGACTCTTCCCTTTCAGTCTCTCCTCATCGCTAAGCTCTGCAGCCAAATAAGTTTCTCCAAAGCAGCCCCTCTTTTTAAAAAGCGTATCTGAATTTCAGTACATCAGTATCAGTACACCTGATGCTTGCCTACAACCAAAGCACCACGTTTCGGTAAGGAAGGAGAGGCCATAAGCAAAATACAGGTCGCAGGAGAACACTTCACTCTGCAGAGCACTTTCTGGGGAGTCGGTGCTGTTTCGGGACCTCGCACGGTGTTTGCTCTCCGAAAAAAGGACAGCTGGTGCTGCGCTGAGTTTTCAGAAGCTACTGGATTTCTAGTGCGCACTCCGACGCGCCTGAGCGCGCGATCCCGCTACCGACATACACGAGCTACGCTGACCCTATCAGGGCTCAATGCCTTTCTCGGGAAAAACAAAAACGAGACCGTGAGACGGTGCGTGTTCGCCTTCGTTCCGGAAAGGCCGCGTAACGACCGCAGCGCCGAGCGCGGCACGGAGCCATCCAGCCGGGACTCACCGCCCGCTGCCGCTCCCGACGCTCTTCCTTCCGTACGGAGAGCCCGGCGGGAGGCCCGACCGAAGCGGCCCAACTTTCCGGGGGAGCCCCGCAGCGCGGCCCCTCGCCCGCAGCTCTGCCGGGCGCCCGCGCCCCGGGGGGCTTCCGCCGCCCCTCCGCCACGGCGCTTCCTCTCAGCCCCGGCCCGGAGCTGCCGGCGCAGCCTCTCGTTCTCAACGCGCCGAGGACGCCGCGGAGCGCCGGAGACCCCGGCCCCGCCCCGCCCGGGATGCGGAGCGCCGCCGCCCCGACGCGCGCGGTCTCGCAGCTGTGCCCGCGGCCGTCCCGTCCCCGCCCGCCCCGCGCTGCCCCCGGGCGGCGCCGGGACGGCGGCAGAACGGCGGGGTACTCACCGCTGTTCACAGGGGCTCTCCCCGGCCCTTCCCAGCGCCTCGGTGCTCGGCACGCCGCGCCTCCATCCGCTCGGCGGACGCTCCTCTCTCTCTCTCTCTCTCTGTGTCTCTTTCCCCGCTCTGCCCCACGCTCGGCAGTCTCTGGAGCGCTCTCTCGGCTGGGCCGGGTGGCGGGGCTGACAGCCGGCGGCGCACCTCGCTACGCGCTGGCGGACCGCTGCGGCTGCGGCCGCCCCTTTGTTCGCGGCGGCGCTGACAGCCGCGGGCGGCGATGCCCGGCCCCGCGCGGCGCTTCCCCTCAGCACCCGCCCGCAAGGCGGCGGCGGCGCCTCACGGCCCCGGCCCGCTCCTCTCCTCCCTCTCTCCGACCGCGGTTAGCGATCGGCAGCGGCGGCAGAAGTTCAGGCCGCCGACCCGGAAACTCATCGGCGGCCGCGGCCCGCGGGGCTCCGACGGGAAGCGAATCGCCGAGCCGGGGGAGGGCGCGGGGCGGAGCCGGGGCGGAGCGGGCTATCCGGCGCGGGGCCTGTGGGCGCCGGCTGCGGCGGGACGATGAGGCGGCGGTCAGCGGCGCCGAGGAAGGCAAGGGAACGAAAAGGGGTCGGGACTGAGGGGGCGGGGCGGGTTCTGGCAGTAAGGCGGCCGGCGCGGGGCCTCTTCTGCGTCCCGCCCCGCTGAGGACGGCGAGGTCCTCGCGGTGTCCGGACCCGGGGGTGGCTGAGGGAGGCTCCGGCACGTTTCGGCGCTGGTCTGGAGCCTGGAACAGATGGGCGTTAGAATCTGGGAGGTGGAGGCAGCAGTAGATACGAGCTGAAGCTACAGCGAGCGCATCACACTGCTCCGTGTTGGAAAGGAAGTAGCGCTGGCTCAGCTGCTCGCGGCTCAGCCGCAGCCACCTGCGGGCGCGCGTCGGCCTCTTCCTTTGAGAGACGAAAGTGAAGCCCGGAGCCCGGGCCGGGTGCGATGAAGGGCCTTCAGTTCCCGGGGAGCGGGTTGAAACGCGTTCCTCTGAGCTGCGCCTGCCTGCCTGCCGACAGCGGTACCCCTTACCGCCTCACGGTCCGGTTGGGATCACTGGCGGCGCATTCTGAAAGTGGTCAATTTTATTGTCGCATCCTCGCAACCCCACCCTTTTCGTCCTCCCTTTTTGTTTTCTGAAGTCACGTGGCAGCTCTCAGAGCCATTTGTTTCCTGGAGTCGCCGTCCTCCCTCTGAGCAGAGCGCAGAGCCTTTCAGAATTCACCCCGCGCTGCTTCGCCTGCCCCTGGTCCTGCCCTAAACCCTGAGAATCCTGGGGCACGTATCGTGCTTCTAAAGGATGGGTCTTTCTTCTTCTTTTACATCTCACAAGTTACTGTATTGCTTATTTGACGTTACTAGAGGATGCTATAATTCCAATTCATATTTAGATATTTTCATTCTGATATACTTTGTAAGTGCTGTCATTACGTCACCTAAGTAATGCAGTTGTGTTAGCTGAAGGTGCTTTTATTTAATTTTTTTTAAATATATTTTCAGGTAGTCTGGTCCCGACAAAAATACTGGAGTAAAAGCATGGAAATCTGAAGACCTCTGTTCCTCCTAAAAAGGTGAAGAATGTAAAACGGTACAATTACAAATCTTCGTGAGTGGATTAATCTGCAAACAGCATGTGAATGAAAGGGAGTTACCAAATATTCTGTGAAATCAAGCTGGCAACTTATTCCTTCTAGAAGCTGTTTGAATGAATTGTGCCGAGTTTACAATTCTGCCGAAGTAAAGAAAAAATAAGTCCGTATTATAGCTTATTTTTATCTGTTCTGTTACTTGGGTTGTAGGCAAGACTACTTATTGGGAGGGGAAAAAAGAAAAATCAGGGTTGTTCTTGAACTGATAAAAATGCAGTACTTTCTAATAGCACCATTTCTGATTGATATGCTTGTAACTTTACAGTGGTTTTATTTTTTAGGTTCGTATAGTTGAATTTCTTCAGCTTTTCGTCTGCCTTGTAAAATGGGAAGATATTTACAAACTGAAAAAAACAGTTTTACTGTAAAAGAAATTTAGACAAGAAGATTTTTCATATTAAATCTGTATGATGTTCCCCATTCTTTTACTCATGTCCATGTTATTGCTTAATGAACAGGAGGCAGAACTACCAAAACCATTGGTGTTTTTCCAGTTAAAGAACAATTAATGAGAAACACAAAGAATCAGTACGCATAATTACTGTGTTCAGGATTTAGCATGTTGTTGGATTTATTTTTGTTTTTATTTTTAACTGAATCATCCTATCCATTCATTATTTCTAGGGATAAAATAACAACTAAAAAAAAAAAAAAAAAAAAGAAGAGATGGGAAATCCAGAAACCATCGGGAATGCATACGTTGCAGTGATTCGTCCAAAAAATACTGCAAGCCTGAATTCTCGGGAATATCGAGCTAAATCCTATGAAGTAACATTATTTAATATTTTTGTTCAATGACGTTTTAAAAATAATATGTAATAATAAGTGTATAATAATACAGCTTAAAAGAAAATCTGACAATAGGATATGACATACATGTCATATATCTGCTATGTGTTGCCCTATCATTAGAATATTTGAACACTTTACAGTTTGTAATTTTGATGTTTTATTTCATTTCAGGGCCTTTTGCCCTGTGGGCTGCTCAGTGCAAGGGTGCAGCCTTGTCTTTTTGTCTTTAGCCTTAGTGTTAAGGAGGTTGTTCTGACTTTGCCCTCCTGCTGCTCCAGATTCAGTACTTCCTGAGTTATATTACTGCTTTTATAGTGGTATGATAAATACACGCATAGGCATGGAGTTGTTCTGTACTTGTCTAAGTTGTCCTTTTGTTTTATTATTGTTTGAAAGATTTTGTTGCTCGAGGTTCCCATTGAAGGTCAAAAAAAAAAGAGAAAGAAAGTTTTATTGGAAACTAAGCTGCAGGGCGGCACTGAAATAACCCAGAGCATCTTGGATTATGTCCTGGAAGCCACCAAACCAATTTCACCAGCCAATCAGGGTATTAAAGGTAAAAATATTTTATTCTGATTTGCTGTCAACAGCTCTGTAAAATAGTTTAAAACTTAAACAGGGTGTGGGGAGATTGTCAGAGAGCATGATGTTAGTTTGAAAGAGAAGGTCTGCTTTGAGTTCATAAAAAAACACCCAAGCCACACAGCTTTTAATTAGCCATAGTTTCTCTTTACTTTCCATCTCTGTAAAATGCTTACTAAAATATTCTCAAATGAATATTTTCCTGTCCATACTGCTTTTTAATCTCAAATTGAGAATTCAATTTCTGGCAAACCAGATTGAAATAGCTTTTCTAACCTTAATTTCAGCTAAAATTCCAAATAGCGAATTGATTATTTACAAAGTCTGTTCAATGCCAGCATTGTTAAAAGTATCTATGTGAATGTACATATGGCATAACTGCATTGGTTACATACATAACTTGATGAGTATGCTGGTTGTTTTTTTTTTTTTCATTACTATGATGTAGCTGGTCCAGCAAGTGACCTCGTATTTGTGCTGACAAAAATTGGTTTACTCAGCTTATTTCATTTCCAAACTGGTATAAACTGTACTGACTAAAGCACTTTGTTTCTTGTGTATCTCCTCTTTGTTTTGTAAGCAAGGTTACACTGGGAAGGTTGTCAGGCCAAACAAGACAGTACAGTGCTTGGAAAAGGAATAGGTGGTTGCATAGTAAAATGCTGCAGATGGTAGTAACCGGACCTAACAAAATTAGTGAGGCAGGAAACATAACTTAATAGCATTAATACATGCTTCCTAACAAAAGCAAGACTGTTTCATACCACAGTTTTGAACTGACTCACACAGGACGGAGGCATTAATATGCACCGTTTAGTGTAGCCCCTGCTAAAATATGCAGCTGTGGTCAGAAAAGCAAACAAAATGCTAGATTCTGTAAGGGTAGATGGGAGGACAGCATGGAAAATACTGTCCTACCACTACATGGATCATCCTAACATGAAATACGGCGTGCAGCTGTGCTTTCCCATTTCAGAAGGAATCTTCTTTAACTTAAAAATTGGTGGTTTTGAGACATGAGAGCAACCTGAATAATCAGGAGCAGGGAAAAGTTATTGTGAAAAAAGGTGTACAGTGCTGTCATTTTTCAGGCTAATGACTGTGTACGTATTGGTGTTCTTTATTTTGTGTATTTATTTTGATGTTCTTGGCTTGATTTAGATTTTAGCTAGTAATATGCCCTTTTTCTTCCTAGAAATTAGGAAGGATTGGTCTGATAGGCATCCAGTTAACTGTCTCTAGACTGTTTTTATGTATTTATTTATGTTGGTTAATATTTTCATTTTAATGTAATGTGCTAGGGAAGCGTGTAGTGCTAATGAAGACATTCCCTCTGGATGGAGAGAAAGCAGGCCAGGAGGCATCACTTTACATCGTTCCTACTGTTGTGAAAGGTAACACTAAGCATAATTTCTGATGCTGCATTCATTTTAACAGAAGTTCAGTTGAAGATTTCAGGATTTTTGTAAATGTGCTGTATGTCTTTTTTATTTAAACATCAAAAAGTTAGAGTTAGGTAGAAATCTGTATACTTTAAAACCTGAAAATGTTACTTAAAATCCTCAGAAAATGTACTGCATTTGTTTCCATAACCATAGCACACTTTTGATTTAAGCTGTTTGTTCACTGAATGCATACATTTTGAAATATAATCAACTCCTATAAAATTCACTGAACATAATTCTATTTCAGACATCCAGACTATTCAGTTCAGAGTTGTTTACTCAGAGAAGAATGCTTAGCGAATTCTGTAAACAGTTTTGTTTGAACAAGGAATGATGAATGATGTTTTTAGAAGCAAAGTGTACTGCTTGTCAGGAAAGTATTTGAAAACAAGCCTGAAACAAATGCCTGTGTGCTTTTGCTGAAACTTCTTTTTGCTTTTGTGATAAGACCCTAATGATAAAAACTATCAAAAAAATAAATACCATTGTAGAGTTACCAATAGCAATGATCTCTTCAGTTCTGAAGTCCTATTCTTTCTTTTTCTGGTAACAGCATGCATTTCATATTAATTCCTCAGATGAAGCTGATAACAGTGATGAAATAGTAACTGGACACTTCAAGGTTTTTAAGGTTACCCAATTGGGATATGAATAGCTATGTGAGGACTCTAATTTCTGTCAGTTGTATGGGGAAAAAATTGAACTGCTGCCAGTAGGTTGGGAATATGTAACTACAAAAGACACAGGAGGGAAAATAACATTATTTTCTTCAATACATCTTCAAAGTGTGTTTCCTTTTTAGATAATACAAAATACACATACAGTCCAGGATGCCCTGTGTTCTACTGTTTACAAGACATCATGAGAGTCTGCAGTGAATCCAGCACACATTTTGCAACGCTTACTGCAAGAATGTTAATTGCCTTGGATAAGTAAGAAATACCATGAATGCAAATACAGAGACATAGAAGATAAACAAGGAAATTTAAGGATATAGCAAATAATTTTTACATCATTTTTCTGATTAAGAAGAAAATGATACTATGTTACTTCATGGTTATGAGAAGCATGACAACAAATTTCTAAATCTTTTAAAAAATGTTTTTGTGAACTGAGAAATAGTCTTCTTAATCCAGTGATTTACTGGAAATCCTTGATAATGTTAAGGTTTTAATTAATGTTTTACGAAATCATATAATAATATAATCATATAATAATATCAAATCTTCTATAATTTCCACAAATGTTATCAATAAGAGTATTTGCAAGAATGTAGAACTAGAATTTTATACCACTTAGATTTCCCTTTACAAACCCTGAAGTGCAGCTTTCTGAGCTGTACAAGTTTATTTGCAACAGGGAATTGACTTTAAGAATGGCAATTAGTTGTGTAGCCAGATTTAGAGCAATTAGAAAATTTAACATATTAAAAGGGTTTGGGCCTCTTTATGTAGCCTTTACATAGGAATACCAGGCATAATTATGTACTAATTTCTTTGCAGGAGTATCTGTTGAAGTGAATGAGACCTTTACTTTCAGGAATAGGAAAGCACCATGTTTATGAGCATGTTTTTCTGCCACACATAAATAAAGTTAGGCAAAAATCTTGGCTAATGCAAAAATATTAAGTTACAGGCAACTGCCTAAAAAGGTTCTGCGTGTAGGCAATTTCTGTATTTTCATGTATGCCATCATGCAAGATTTTCTATTTGTTTGCTACATAATGAATGCCTTCATATTCTGAGCTCTGCTTAGCATATGTCACCAGCCTTACAGATGTGAGCGAAACCTTGGAAGTATAATAGGAAAGAGTTTATATTGATTGTTCTCTAAGTAGGTAGCCAGAAACAATGCTTGTAAAAGATTTCATAGAGAAATTCCTTGAAAATACCCTCAGACAGACAAGAGGGTGTTCAGAGCACGATGGCCACAGTTTTAATGTCCTTCACAGCAGGGCGATGAGTAAGTGAAGGGAGCACAGCTTGTGAAACATACAATAGATTCAGTCTGGGACTTAATCCAGGCCTAAGCATATGCTCTACACTGGGAATCACATTCTTAGATGTGACTCTGGAACAGGCAAGCTCCAAACAGTATATCAGTGGATTTTTTTTTCCAAAGCATGTGCTTCTTTATTCTACCTTTCCAAGATAAAGCACTAAGCAGAATTAATTGTATTCTAGCAAAGGATGTTTTTATTTGAAGTTTTGAGAGAGGCCTAAAACCCTCCTCTGTTGTCAGTAGTAGTCCACTTCAAACAGAGTAATCTTCAGTGCGGCTATGTAAAAGGACAGGTGGTAGCCTTTGTGAAAGAGAATTGGCTGTTTGCAAGCTCTTGAGGGACCGTCTGCTTTCTCTCAAAGTCAGAAGTCTTACTAAGTCTGTACAGATACTGAAACTTAAGGTCACACGTAAAAGGCTTTAAGTTGCAGAATTTGTGTCTTGAGAGTAGTAATACTGATAAACTGAAAGTAAATGAAGTGAAACAGCAACATTTTGGTGTGGTCAAGTGTTTTGGTTATAACCATTGTTATTTCTGTCATATATTTTAATTTCCTTTTCTTTGAGACTTTGCATCTGCAGGAAATGCGTTTGAGCAAACACATTTGCTAAAAAAAAATATCATTTATGGGGCTTAATTTAGTGTTATAAAATTATTTATGCACATTATAATTATATTTTAATTTAAAAAATTAATTTGCTGTTACTAAACACACAACTATTAATCAAAGAAATGGACAGGCATGATCAGAATAGCCCTTTTCTATCAGGAAATGAGTTAACTTGCCAAATTTCTTCTGCAGGTGGTTGGATGAACGGCATACCCAGTCTCATTCCATCCCAGCTTTATTCAGACCATCTCCTCTTGAGAGAATTAAAACAAATGTAATAAACCCTGCTTATGCTATAGAACCTGGTCAAACAG
This sequence comes from Centrocercus urophasianus, assembly GCF_019232065.1. Classification (NCBI taxonomy): domain Eukaryota; kingdom Metazoa; phylum Chordata; class Aves; order Galliformes; family Phasianidae; genus Centrocercus; species Centrocercus urophasianus. The sequence continues at coordinate 25,710,260 of NW_024884711.1, forward strand.
AGAGCTCGTTACACATGGGTTATACTGCTCTGGAAATAAAGAGTAAAATGCTGGCATTAGAGAAAGCAGATATGTGTATCTATAATCCTCTGTTTGGATCTGACCTTCAGTATACCAACAGGGTAAGAATTATGTTTTCATTTTGTATTTGTGGAACATACATGCTTTTCTGTTTCGTATTTTATTTGCTCATTTTTTCTGAGCATGCTTTGTTTTAATATAATCAGATTTCTTTATTGCACGCTTACTGCCAAACAGATTTTCAAATCCTCACACTTCAACATTAATCTCTTTACTTATAAAATATTATAGTCATAACTTGGGCACCAAGATAATACTTGGGCTGGATGGGGATTGTTTGGCCAAATCTCAGTAAGATTTTTTTTTTTTTTTTTTTCCAGTTTTATTTAAATTATGTCTTCACAGGTTGACAAAGTGGTAATAAATCCCTACTTTGGCCTTGGAGCCCCAGACTATTCAAAAATTCAGATTCCTAAAAGAGAAAAGTGGCAACGCAGCATGAGCAGTGTCACAGAGGACAAGTATTACATTTCTTTTTTGTTAATATATACTTTAGTTTTGTTATATTACAGTAGTACTTAGCAGACTTGGTCAGCATGAGACTCTTTACTCTAGGGCTTTACTGTACAACTGCATATTTAAATAAAAGAAAATCTATTTGAAGTCTCTAAGTACACGAATTAAAGGATAGATCAAGAAAGATTTAAATTACAAATGTTAGAGTAGCATTTCTTAGCATAATGAATAAAGTTGTGGCTTGGGTACTGCATGACTGAAATGCTAGTTGTACAAATACTGACGCATTTTAGCTGTATAAGCTTCATCTTTATTATTCATATGGCTCTACAGTTAGTCCTGAGTTAGTCATTTAAAAAAACTGATGTTCTCAACTATCTAAATGTTTCTCAACTGTGTTTCCCTCCTGCTTTTCCTTTTAATTCATAGAGAACACCAGTGGGTAGACGATTTCCCTCTTCACCGCAGTGCTTGTGAAGGCGACTCTGATTTACTAAGCCACCTTCTGGATAAAAAGTTTTCTGTTAATCAGTTAGACAGTGACCACTGGGCACCAATCCATTATGCATGCTGGTAAGTCAACCCAGTATAGTTTTTCCAATCAAATGCTTTCTTGCTGCTTTCTTGCTGTCATGACTCTTTTGCAGTATTTTATGTCATTCATCATACAGGGTCAAAAATGAGAAATAAAATTTAGATTTTCTATACTTTGTCTCTTAATATATATTATTGTATATTACTTTCTGAAGAGAAATACTGCTTGAGGTTTTGAGATAATTGCTATCTGAGTGGTTTCAGAGAAGACCAAGTATAGTTACCGTATCATCACACACTTATTTATTGCCTCTTATATCTGTCCCTACATCTGTCCTGAAGTACCTGTTCTACTTGCTGTTGGAGACACTGGGTCTAGTTTACTGTAGCAACTCTTGCAGTCTTTATTGGTTAAAGGCTGTGAGCAGTTCTGTAACGCAGCAATAGCTGAGCTGAGTGAGTGTTGGTGAGAGTCATGCTTTGAACACAATGCTGAACTCCATGATCTCCAGAAACCAACTTGACTGATTCTATGATGCTGTGATGATTTAAATCTGTGATTCTTTTCACAGCTTTTGTCAGACCTTGCAAAAATACTTCTGTTTCATCTTTAAGCAGAAGGTAGTCTTCTGTATTTATAGCAGTGTCTGATAACCTGAACATAAAAATCAAGCTTGGCTGTTTAAAAAAAAAAAAAAAAAAAAAAAAAAACACCAAAACAAACAAAAATGACTTATTTGATTTTTAGTGTTTCTCAGAAAGTTTACATACACATTTAATGCTAGGTTTCCCAGTTAGCAGCATGAGTCTTAGGAACCTTCTGCATAACATTCAGAAGCTTTATGCAGATTCTTACACAGACTTTGCAGGCAAGACTGAGCCTGTTTTGCCATGACTGAATTGCTACAGCTACCCAAATAGTGTAAAGCAGAGTTGGGTCTATCTCTAATAAATCTAGTAAATGGTTGCTAGACAGTACCAAATACATGTAGAAGTTAAACAAACTTACTAACATTCACTGTGTTTGGCCTCTAAATGTTCGCTGTCTTTGGAAAGCTAAAAGCTCTTGAGCAAGGCAGTGTACTTTTTCTTATTTAGAAGTATCTGGAAAAGATTTTAGTTTACATTTGCTGTGTCTGCTAAATTTTTAATCTGCCTGTAGGTATGGAAAAGTTGAAGCTACTCGGATGCTATTGGAGAAAGGAAAGTGCAATCCAAATCTTTTGAACGGCCAGCTTAGTTCTCCTCTACATTTTGCTGCTGGAGGTGGGCATGCTGAAATAGTACAAATTCTCCTGAATCATCCAGAAATTGACAGAGTAAGTTCTGTTTGTGTACAGAAATGGCAATTTAACATGTTTCTAGTTTGTGCATGTGACACTTTGTGTCCATGCTACAATGTGTAAACACAATGGTCTATTGAGTGACTGACAAAAATGGTTAAATATTTTTCATTGCCTCTACTTTTTTCCATTATTTATCAGTTATCTCAAATGTGACATGTTTGCCTAATTCCAGTCAAAACAATGCATTGTCAGTGTTTCTGTTTGTTTGTAGCACATTACTGATCAACAGGGAAGGTCTCCACTGAATGTCTGTGAAGAGAACAAACAAAATGAGTGGGAAGAAACTGCAAAACTGTTGAAGGATGCCATAAATAAACCTGTATGTGTTTATTTCTCTGAATATCTTGAAATTTATATTTCGTTTATAAATAGACTTTGGAAAAGCTAGGCTGGGCTCACTTAAGAGATTTTAAAGGAAGTGTGCACTATGCTTAAAAGGTTAGTGTGAAAGAGACAAACAGGCATTTTATCTCTGTAAATGTTTTTGTCTATACTTATGGCCTTGTGTCAGTATTTGATTTATTTGTAGGAGTATCACATCAGCTGCTGATCTTCTATCATCAGCTACTTTTGATTATATAATCATTATTTTTCTTTGTGCCTTATCAACTTATGGGTTAATAAGCAGGAACATTCAGCTCTTTAAATGTAGACTTCTACAAAATTGGCTTTTTATCATGTAGTCAGTGTAGGTTTTCTTAGCAGTCAGTGGAATCCTTACTAGGTTGGAAACAAAATCACAGTGTGAGAGTAGAGAGATCTACACGAGGTATTTCGTTAATTTATATGATGTGTGCATGTGTATGCCTTGAGCATCCAATTTAAGTAAGTCTTTCAGAAGGCATTCTTTGGGCACATATGTAAGTCATTGTACACTAGGAATTCTGAAAGGAAAAATAATTTGTCAGTAATATTATAGAAGTGCTAAAAGATCTTGTTGAGATTGCGTTTGTATTGTAGTGGGATCTGTATTAAGAGTGATGTTTTCCTCCTGAAAAATTAGCCTTGTTAGGTTAGACTAATAGTTGGAATAATTTATAACATGCCAGTAATAGTGAGGTAGTTGTTTCATGATATGCTTAGGCAGTTGAGCCCAAATCCTCGGATAACTGAGTCCTGTTTGCCTTGGAGTTAAAACAGAGGTGAAGTTTGCAGTATACAAGTAGAACCTCTATTGTAGTTACTGTGGTAAAAAGCCCAGTAAAAGAACTTGTATAAATGACAAAATGTAGTTTTCATAAGCAGAAATACGAAGTTGTGCAGTGTTATTTTTCTCTACATTGTAGATTTTATTGAATTATGGTTAAATTGCTTAAACTCTTCACAAACGCCAACAGAAAGAACTTTAACAAATCAATATTAATAACAATAAATTGAATTTTTATGTAGTATGAAAAGGCACGAATTTATCGTATGGATGGGTCGTACCGCTCTGTTGAGTTGAAACATGGGAACAATACTACTGTACAGCAAATAATGGAAGGGATGCGTTTGTCTCAAGAAACCCAGCAATACTTTACTATCTGGATCTGTTCTGAGAACCTCAGTAAGTTGCAAGGAATACAGTTATATTTGACAGTTTATTGCACTTTTTTAAAATTTGTATTTAAATTTTTTTTTCCTTATGAAAATTGGAAATGCACTCTCTGATAGTAGTGAAAAGATGTTCTGCCTTAATAGCTCCTTTGAAGTTTTACATATAATGTAAAAGCCAGAGCAGTGAAAATAAGATAAATACGGAGTTCTGTTTCCTCACTGCTAGAAAATGGGCAAGCAGTAATCACAGAGACAGGCTGGATAAGTGAATGAGCACTACTGAAGATACAGACTGCAGTATATAGTAGTTGGAAGCTCTGTATTGATTCTGCATTTCTCATATAGACAGGTGAACTTGTAAATTTGAATTACTGTAGCCTATTAAGAATCAAGACATTTTAGAAATGAAAATGAATATCTGCTCTGAATAGTTTATGGTTTATGTCTCAAAAAATAGAAGGTACGTTTCTAAGATAGGCTATATCTGTATTTTTCCATTAAAAATCTGACTTTTGGGCATGGCATTTCTCTTCTCTCGTAAGAGTTGAGACAAGAATCTGTCACATTTTTGCTATGTAATTTTATTTAATATGGCTGCTAGCTTTCTGGAGGTCCTTTACTTGTGGTTTTGTGGTCCATCTTGGTACTCCATTACATGTTTAAATACAAATTCACTCTTGAGAAGCTGAAAAGAACTAAAGTTCATCATTAGTGCATTTATTAAATATATGCCAATAGTTTTGTTGGTAAATCCATATTTTGAAAACCTTTTATATAAGGCAGTTTAGAAAGCATAGAAAAATTATTTATTTATTTATTTTTAAATGAATCCTCAGTTTCAGATATTCTTGTTCTGATGCAGCATCAAATCATCCACATATGTATATGCTGGGTTATTACTGTTTATTTATAAACGCAACGCTGATATTTCCTAGGCCTCCAATTGAAGCCCTTTCACAAGCCTTTGCAGCATATTCGAGACTGGCCTGAAATATTCACTGAACTGACAAACTTGGATCCTCAGAGGGAAACTTCACAGCTTTTCCTGAGAAGAGATGTGAGACTTCCACTAGAAATAGAAAAAAAGGTTGGCACTTAGAAGTGATAGCATGAAATCGTGGTCAGAATCAGAACGCGTTGAATACCACTGCTCAGTGCATTTAATGGCTGAATTTACATACTTAAACAGAGACATAAACCATGTCTCTCATCTCCTTGCCTTTTCTGTGAGAGTTTGTGGTCAGTTTCTCTCTATTCCTACTCTGCACTTACTCAGATTCTAATTTCTGGCTTTATCAATTGTGACCCAGTCTCTGTGTTTGTCATACATGTACTAACAACCTACCTTATTTTCTTTCTTTTCCCTGTTCTGTGATATTTCCAATATTTAATTGGTTGATTTCAATGGGAATATTTAAATGTACTCAAAATGGATTTGTGGGTAAAAAAAAACACAGCAAAATTTCTGTGAACGTTTTTGATTGTGCATTGTACGTTAGTAACCTTTACCTTTTAAATGCATTAGATCACTGAAGTCTTGAATTAAGTCAATCACAATAATTGTTTCATTTTTTTTCTGTTACAGAGCATTACTAAAATGTACCCAAAGCAGGATTACACATTTTGTCTTGTACCTCTGAATCAGTGAGGAACTGTATTCATTTTTTTTTTCTAAGCTCATTTTCTTTTTGAAGAAAATTCATGCTATTTAAATCTTTTAAACAGATTGAGGATCCATTGGCTATTCTTATTCTTTTTGATGAAGCCAGATATAATTTATTGAAAGGTTTCTATACGTCGCCCGATGCTAAGCTGATCACCCTGGCAAGTCTCCTTCTACAGATAGTTTATGGAAATTATGAGAGCAAGAAACATAAACAGGGCTTTCTAAAGTAAGTATGTTTTTGTTTTTAAATGAAATATTTTTAGATAGTTCCACTTACCTGTGGAAATACCAAATTTTAGGTATGGCATTTTTTATTATTCTTCTCCTTTAATGAGTCTAGTTCAGAACAACCACATAGTACTGGTAGCATTAACAGAAGTTAGGCACGGTGTCTGAAGAACATGCTGATTTTAATTATTGCTGTCCGAGGCCAGGAACAGAGGTTCTGTATTCTGCAGATCTGTGCTGAGACATAGTAATAGAAAAATGAGTAACAGTGCTCAAGCAAATGAAGAGTTTTGACAGGAGTGAAGTGGACTATGCTCCTTACAACGTCCAGTCAGACCAACTTTTAAGAATGATGTTCCTCTTTCAGGGAGGAACGTATGTAATCCTACACTAAATTTGTCAGAAATATAGGACCGGTAGTGCTCTGCCAGATGGTACTTTTCCCTCCCCTTTTTCTCCTCTTGACTGCAGAACTGGGATATGTTTTTATGCTTCCACATACAGCATGTATCAAAACATGCAGCAGTATCAAAACACATCAGGATTTCGCTTTCTGCTATGTAAATCTTCACTCCAACCCCCACCATCTCCACCTTAGTTCATTCACGTAACAGCAGATGTGCTGTTCTGGGATGCTACTATAGTTCTTATGTCCTCTCATTCACAGCTTCAGCTGAGCTGTGCTGGCTTGCTTTTCTTGGTTGCATGCTCCACCATCTGTACATCAGCTGCATTTTCTGCTGCAGTTACACTGCTTTTAAGTGTGAGCTGCATCTGAACAGTCTGTCTGTACTGTTGTCCTTGTTAGTTTAAAGGATGAAGTCTATATTAATTGTGCAAGCTAGTAGAGGCTCCCTTTAGTGTTTGTTGCCTCCATTTAAAAAGGCTCTTCATGCAAATAGCTTCACTTTCATGTTATGTGGTAACTTATTTTCATGTGGAGATGAATGGGCCTAGTCACTGGTGGTACTGAATAGAGCAGTGAACCTATAAGCCATCATCTTTTGATATTCTGGTTTAGGTGACTGTTCCTTTATAATTTTGGCTTCCATACTAGTCTTTAATCAGCTAAGGCTCACATGTTCTGCTGCTAGCATTTTCTCTCCCTGCCACATCCGTAATGCATGATACAAAAGTGGTTAACACAAAATCAACTGGATTACCATTAATTGGGAATTCCACTACATTTTAAGCCTTAGCTTCAATTTCAGGAAGGCTTCTCAGTTGCTGAGGGAACATTTGATGGGAGCTGGCTGTCTAGCTCTGTGTATGTGGTTTGAAGATAAAAACTGGCAGACACTACTCTTAGTTCTTTCTTTGTTTAATGAAGGAATTTTTTTTTCTGCTTTGTTTTTTTCTATAGTGAAGAAAATCTTAAATCTATAGTACCAATCACTAAACTAAAAAGTAAAGCTCCTCATTGGACAAACAGAATACTTCATGAATACAAGGTAGGACAAATAGAAAAATTATAGAAAATCCTGTCTGAGCATATTTTTGACTGTTCGATTGTCAGATAATGAACAAAAATGTTGGTGTGTATATAATCTGGAAATGCGTATGTTATGAATTTTTTGATGGGTTCTTGTTGGAATGCTCTTATTTCTTGTACAGTTACAGCTGATATGCTTCTTAGAAATAAATATGATTTGTCATCTGCTCATTTACTTCCATGTTAACTTTACGTTCGTGGGTACCGCCTGTACAGGTATACACGTAGAAAATCTGCTCTGACTTATATTTTCACATCTGCTCATAATGACAGGTTGATAAAGCCTGTTTTGCTGATGTAGCTTGTATGGTAGGGATCTGTTACTGGTGCACAAACTGCCTTGACTACAGTCGTTAATTTAGGAAAATTTCTATGCATGGACTTAGGATGCTTCTGTAAAAGACTTAAAAGCTTTGATTTCCAAACTGAGTCAAACACATGTGACAATTAAATTTGTGAACTTCATGAAAAATTGTAGAATAAATAAGGTGTGACAGATAGAGAATTGTTCCAGCTGATATGAATCACTTTAGATGTCTGACAGGAAACTGCAGAGGCGCACAGGGAACATTTTCAGCCTTGCCCCTCTTTCTTTGAGTCAAAGTTACTCAGTAATTAACTTTTTCCTGATGTCAACACCTCTTCTGTCAGAAACCAGCACATCACTCTTGTTCTTCATAATACAGATGAAGAAAGGAAGAGAATATTCTTCCTAAGACTGCGGTACAGCAGAGGACACAGCAGAGTATTCTTTACTCTTTCTTGTGTCAGATAAAATATTAGAGCACAGCATTGTAGGCTTCTGCTGTAGGCTGTTATTTTTAGGTACAGGGGAAAGGAAAAGGTGTTTCAGTCCTTGCTCCAAATATTTTAATCCATTTTATATTTTAAGAATAGCCGTAGCATTCAGGTAAGTTGTAATGCAGGGTGTGCAACAAAGAGGTTGGTGCCATCTACCCCACCCACAATTACACCCCCCCCTAATTGCTAAAGGCTTGTGTTCTCTTTTATGCCTTCTAATCTCATGTGTGGCTTTGCTGAATTTTTGTCCCTTAGTTTCAGATTTGGAAAATTATTTTTTCCTTCATTTGTTTTGAGTACTGTGCATCAGTCAGTTTTGAACTAGGAGCAGTCTAACAACCCTTTGTTGTAACAGTTCCATGCTACTGAGAAGGAGGAAATATCAGGATTGTTTCTCATTCTAAATGAGGGCTCTGTTCAGGAAAACAAATTTTGCACCTTATTTTGTTTAAAAAAAATAAAAAAATCCATGTTTGCAGGAGCATACTGTGTTTCATGCTCATCTAAGCATGCTTTGGACCCCTCAAAGGAGGAGTGCTTAGGGTTTTTTATCATTATTGTTATTATTATTTTATTTTGATGTATGTAGTATCAGCTGGTTAACCCTGGCTAGTCTGAAATACTTCTAATAGAGGGGAAACTGTGGGAACCTGAAGTGGTTAGGTGTCTGTGTTTAAGATTTCTGAGGCTCGTACAGGGACCTACATTCTCAGTCTGTTTCAGCATCTGAGACTTTCTTTTTCAGTGGGAATTCCACTGAACTATGTCATGTTCTTCAAATAAATGCAGGTATTTTGGAAGATTTATTGATTTCCTGTGTTTTTTTCTTTCTAGAATCTGAGCACCAGTGAAGGTGTAAGTAAAGAGATGCATCACCTTCAGCGCATGTTTTTGCAGAATTGCTGGGAAATTCCAACTTATGGAGCAGCTTTTTTCACAGGACAAATATTCACCAAAGCAAGTTCGAGTAGCCATAAAGTCATCAAGGTCTACGTAGGAGTAAATGTGAAAGGGCTGCATCTCCTGAACATGGAAACAAAGGTCAGCTTAAGTGAACTGCTGATGAAAACTTCTACGTTTAATGCTGTTCTCTTAAATTCTCTGTGCTAGTAGGCGTTTCACATCTAAATTGACCATGAAGATTTCCAAGATTCTGAAGTCTTCAAAAAGCACTTTAATGGAAAGCCTTGTATTTTTCAACTTGACTACTTTATAAGTTACAGCTTGAATACGGAACATACTTTTCCACTTAGGTAGAATTCTGTCTTAAGTGAAATAAGGGAAGTTCCATCTGTAAGTATGGACAGTGCTTTCTGAATGATGGTTTTCTATTTTATTGTAGGCTTTACTCCTCAGCTTAAAGTATGGCTGTTTTATGTGGCAGTTGGGAGATGGAGATACATGTTTTCAGATACACAGTCTGGAAAACAAAATGAGTTTTATTGTGCATACCAAACAGGTAAGCATTGACATTTTTCATTCAACATAGAATTTCATCCATCATAGAATTTCTTGGACCAAATACATGTTCCTTCTCTTCTGGTTGACCCTTGTACTGTATAAAAGAAGCTCCACCCAAACTCTGCCCCCAAAGTGATTTTCAGATGAGAACTTTTCTCAATATTTCAGAGTGTTTGCTTGTTCTTACAGAACGTGAAGCCTTTAGCATTCTAAATACGTAAGAATAAACTTGCATTAGGGAGAACATTTTTTTTGGTAGTGAAAACTGTTTGTTGCGTGTGCCCAATCCCATAGGCCTTAAGGATAATTCCAAATACGACAAGAATCACAGAGTTAGAGCTGGTAACATTTCTGTCAAAACTAGTGGAGTTTGGCATTGTCAAATATCGTCACAGACCATATGTCATGTTGAAAGGTGTTGTGACAAAACTGCAGCTTTGAGTATGTTGCATAGTTTGACAGTAGTTGCCTTTTGATTTTTACATCATAAGAATTTGGATAGAGAGGAAGAAGTGACTTAGTGTTTTGAAAAATATTTCCTCATTTATAAGGAAAAAAACCTAGTTTTTGGTTTCATTGTTATCTCTAAAATGATGCAACTTCTAACTTCTGTTTATATACTTGCATTTACCATATACTTAAATTGATTGTGCAATTGTTGTGAAATGCTGATTAGAATTTAATTGTGTACCTTTCTATAGGCAGGTCTCATCGTAAAACTTCTGATGAAATTAAATGGCCAATTAATGCCTAGTGAAAGAAATGAATGATGGATAAATGATGAAACAGCATCTTATGGCTAAGCAAAAAATTCTCACCCTAACAGAAGACTTCCATGTACATGAATTTTACACAAGAGAAAAGTCCATTTGTACAGTTTTTTAACTTTGTACAGAACCTGCATGATTTATTTTTTTAAAAAGCTTTACAACATATCTGTTATTTTTATAAATATTTTTGTTTCATATATAAGCTATTGTAGAGCTTGAGTTACCAGTAAAAGCTAGCAAAATTTAAATGCTTTACCAAATTGGACAAGAGTGAATCGAGCCATTCTTGACTGTTGGACAGAAATGAATCTGGAAACTTTTTTCCCAGGGGATGGTGAGACTGATGGTGCTGTTAAGCACATCTCAGTTAACATCTTCACTTTACATGTCTTTCTATAGAACATCAAGGAGGTTGTATGTGTTACAGTATTTTTAGACAAACTTTACTTTTAAAATATTCTTGGTAAATATGCTTAGGAGACCAGCCAGTCTTTTGAACATCTGCTTTTGATAAACCTTACTTGGTTTCTGACAAATGTGATAGCTGGCTTTATTTTTACTCTTATTTCTCATACTTGGTGTTCATATTTATTCTAAAATACTGCATGAAGATGTCGAAAGGGAACTATTTTAAATCTTCAAAAGCCATATTCAATATTTAGTGTGCTTGTAAGAAAACTGGACTTCTACTTTTGCCGTGCAATATAAAACATTTGCATATGGAGAAGGAGGAGGTTTACAAACAAATCTCATTCAGAGGTCTTCAGATACTTTAATAATTCTTATCCTGGATTGCAACACATCTTCAGTAACAAGAACTCATATAGGGGGTACTAAGTCACTTCTTTTCAACTAATTTTCCTTCTCATTGCTTATTTCATTTCCTTGAAACCGCAAGCAGTAGAGAATACAGGACTCAATGCTACAATTACTGTTTAACATGCAAGTTTATAAGCATTCTTCTTGCTCTTTACTAAGTCACAGCTGGGTCTTAGCAAGTTGGGTCCCAAGTGTAAGATGGGGACCCTATGGATTCTGAAATGTCTTTGTACTTTAAGACAGTATTCATAATACACCTCTAAAAATTCTGGTTATATTTCAGGGTTCTAAGTGCACTTGATTACTCCTTCCATGTAAGCTGCATGCTAAAACAGTTTGCAGTACTTTGTAAAAAGAAGTTCAAAACAAAACAAAACCCCAAGTTTGTTGTTTTGTAATACCTTTAATGGTACCTCACTACTAGTAAGTACAGTTTAAGGAATTAAAGTAGTGAACAAGTTAAAAAATAAACAGAAGATACTTTGAAGTCTTCTTAGCAAGCTTTATTATTTAATGGGCATAAATAGCAGTAAATTTATCTTTTATTTATGGTAAATAATGCAACAGTCAGGTCCTTTTTAGCATTCTTGCTTTCGTGGCACTGGTATCAGAAGTACTCTTTGCTACACAGCACTTTGTTACAGAACTAGAAGGAAAACGTTGATGCATGTCACAGTTACATATTTAACGAAAGTATTAATATGCCTTATTGCTGTATAGTTCTTTCTGCTAAGATTCTTATTTATTACTACCTAATAAATTGTTTACAAATCACCTTTGTTATTTGTGTTAACTGCAGCCAGCATCAAAGTGCCCTGAAATGTCTTATCGAGCAGGTGGTACCGCCAAAGGGCTGTTGAACAGGCTGGTCTTTGCAGGTTTTGTAGGATAATAGTGAGATAGGATCATGGGAACAGTTCCACAGTGATTAGAAGTTAAGGCGCACACTGCTGTGCACCTGGGAAAGGGGTTGAGTAATCCTTGCGAGTGGTGTAGGATGGTCATGAGATAGGATCACAGGGAGGAGGGTTCCAGGTGATTGCAGATTAGGACGCACAGAGCACCTTGCTGCACGCCTTGGAAACAACTCAGGAACGCATCGGAAAAAGGGAACTCTTGAGTCCGGGCAAGCCAGCTGGGAGCAGGTGATGCCTATCGGAAGGCTTTGAGCTGGAGCTCCAGGCAGGCTGTTGGCAGCCAGGAACAGGAGGTGCTGCTGTGGTGTTGCGACAAGGAGGGGTGAGTGCCAGCCTTCTGTCTGGGAGTGGGGAAATGGGACTGGAGCAGAGAGGGAGGCAGCATGTGGACCACTAGCAGCTGTGCTCTGTGCCAAACAGTAGAGCTGAAAAAGCTGCAGAAATCAAAATCATGCCTTAGTAAGCAGGATCAACCATACAGGTTGATCACCATAAGCATTTTTTAAATGAGTAGTTGAACTTTACAGTTGACAAAGCAAAGACCGAGTGTATGTTCCAGCCAGGCAGCTGAAAATATACACTGTGAAAAACAAGCATGGTTTTATCGCGTGGAACAGTTCGTCAGTGTTTGCTGCTGGCAGGGCCGGCTGCTCGACCCCACCAGTGCTGCCCGCGTCAGCCACGGCGCGTTGGGCAGCGGAAAGGTACAGCGTGTGTGGTGGGAGGCCGGCCGGCCGGCCGGCAGAATCGCTGCGAAGCTTAATACAAAGCAGCCGCAAAACGGTGCTCGGCCTTCAACGGAGGGCCAGCGGTATGCGTCCAGCTCTCTGCCCTGAGAGCAGCCGGGAAAGCGCCGCGGCCGCCGCCAGCCCCGCTCCCAGCCCAAGCAGCACTCCTGCAGCGCGCGTGCGCAACCGCTCCTCGGCGCCGCGCGGAAGGCACCGCGGGTTGCCGCGGCAACGGCGAGCTGCCCTGAGGGAGCTGGCTCTGCGCTGCGCCTGCTGCTCTGCCGGCTGAGACGGGACGGGCCGCTCCGGGGACAGGCGGGAGCGTCTCCGGCTTAGCAGTGTTCGTGCCCGCGGCGCGGGGTAGGCGGGGTTGCTCCTGAGGAGGAGGACCCTCGGGTGGGTATGGGCTGCTGCGGCTGCCGCTGCTGCTGCTTGCAGTGAGCTGGAAGAGTTACTCTGAAAATACGGGGGTTCCCCCCGTCGTTGGTAGCTCAGGTTGGGCGTGCTTTAAAACTGGGAAGCAAAACTGAGGGATGCACGTTTGAAGACTTAGCAAGAAGCGATGTCTCTGGAGAAGGAAGAAGATGACGTTCCGGGGGGTCTGAACTCAGAACTGAAAAGCTTTCGCGGCACTGCTGACGACGGTGCCAGGGAAGACTCCTTACGTTTATCAGAGACTGCTGGAGTAGCTGACCCAACTGTGGAAAGTTTGAGTGAAATTTCACAGGAAGGGCCTCAAGCAGATCTGGAAGGCCATAAAAAGACTGAAAACGTCCCAAGAAGTGATTTACCGGGTAAAAGGAATGAGTTTGAATCCTCCACTGAGATAAACAGTAGCACAGCGCCTCAGGCTGTCTCTGAAACAGGTGTGAGAAAGCACATGTTGAAGTCAGCTGACAAAGACACTGGAGAGCGAAAGCCAGTGCTTGCAGGGGCTGTCACAGGAGATGGCAGACCAGGCTTGTCACCATCAGCAGTGAATGCTGAAAGTGCTGGAAGCAGATCAACATTTTTGTTGCCTGCTGAAGAAAGGAGTTTCACACTTAGACTGAGTGATAAAGGGCTCCAGGACGTGCCTCAGTCTGCTTCCGAAAGCCAAAATGTAAAAACCTTGCTCTTACAGAACAACGAAATAAAAACGCTACGCTTAAATACAGTTAACCTGTCTAATCTGGAGATCCTGGTACTTGAAAGAAACAGACTGACACTGCTGCCGCCAGAAATATCATTGCTTCATAAACTGAAAGTGTTAAATGTTAGTCACAACCGGTTATCGTGCCTCCCTGAAGAATTGCCCAAGCTTGTAAATATTAAGGAGCTCTTTCTCAATCACAACAGCATTGATGAATTTCCTTTTGCATTGAAAAGCCTTGAAACATTAGAGCTTGCTGGGAACAAGATAAAAACTTTGCCAGATGCCATGATTGACATGAAAAACTTGAAGGTACTCAACATTGATTCCAATCAGATCGCAGTATTTCCAAGAGTTCTCTGCTACCTTCCCAATCTGGTAAATCTCAGCTTATGTGGGAACTTCATTCAGAGTTTGCCGAAAGATATTAAAGAGCTCAAGAAATTACAAGAATTTTCAATTAGTCGCAATAAGCTTTTATTTCTTGCTGTGCAGCTTTTCCAGCTGACAAAACTGAAAGGACTCAGAGCTGATGATAACAAATTGGAGTTTCTGTCAGATAAAGTGGAGAACTTGAGAGAGCTTACGTTCCTGAACCTTTCAAAAAATTTATTCAAAAGCATTACAGATAATCTTTGCAACTGTACTATGCTGAAACATCTTGTTCTATGTGATAATCAGTTAACCCAGCTCCCTGCCAATATTCACAGACTTAAAAATTTAAAGGAGCTTTCTTTAAATGGGAATCAACTAAACTTGCTGGTTGAACAAATATCACATTTAAAAGAGCTCTCCAAAATAGAGCTTTCTGGAAACGTATTAACATACATCCCTGTCGAATTAAAAACTTGCATAAGGATAACCGAAGCTGATCTCAGCAATAATAAGCTCTCTCAGTTTCCAAATGCGGTGTGTGCACTATCTGATCTTAAATATTTAAATCTCAGTGGCAACTCTATTTCAGAATTAATACCTGGAATTTCTGATATTAAAGATTTGGAGCATCTAGAATTAAACAAGAATAAACTGTCTTCATTTTCTGCATGCTTGTGCAGCCTCACAAAACTCGTTTACTTGGATGTAAGTGAGAATGAAATCAATAGTATGCCAGCAGTGGTATCTGAAATGAAGGCTCTCCAGGTTCTTTTTCTGCACCACAATAAGTTTGAGTCATTTCCTGAAGAATTGTGTTCTTTAAAGGGTTTAAAAACACTCGACATTTCAAATAATCAGATAAAGAATATTCCTTTAAAGATCAGCAATCTGGAAACGATTAAAGACTTAAATGTATCAAACAACCAGTTTGCATCTTTTCCTTCTGAAATATGTCTTCTTTCATCACTGGAGAAATTGACTGTGTGTCAGGTGAATGGGCTGAAGGTAAGAGAACGTTTCCTTAGGTTAGAAACCTTGTGTTGTGCAGATAGTCATGCTGGAAAGTTAGTATAGACATTTTCCAACTGTATTAATCCACCTGAGGCGAGCACTGAGTCAGCCACAGGAGCACAGGTGAAGGCAATTCTCCTGTGCTGCAGGAAGGGGTGGAGCCTGGCTGCACCTCTCCTAGACCCATTTAAGGGCTGACTACCAGTGGGGAAGGATCTCTTGTGGAGATCTGCTCTGCTGGAGTTTTGTAAGTGAGCCCAGGGTGCGGATAAGCTTTCTATCTATTCTCTTTTTGTTATGATTATCTGCTTTGCCAAACTCTCTTGTTTATTTTGTAATTATAGCATCTTAATATTCATTGATTATACACTTAGCTGGAAATTGATAGATAAGCCTGCCTCCAAGATTCCTCTGTTAAATGAACCAGTCTTTCCAACTTTGTTATACTTCTTACAAGTTCATTAAACTTTCGCTAGCTCAAACAAGAAAAGCTGTATTACTTCTGTGATTGCTTATAGTAGAGAAAATTGCTTCATGTTTCTGAAATTCAAAGTTTAATAATTTCATTTAACAAATACTAAGGAACAGGTCAGAACAATCTCCTGAGGAAATGTAAACCTTCTTTTCCAATTAACAATGCAGGTTAGTGGTTGTTATGGATAGAGTGGAATTGCTCTTATTGTCAGTTGAAAACAAAGAAAATCTCTTTCTGAAGCAAATGCACAGCGCTTCACAGAATCACAGATCACAGAATCACAGAATCACCCGGGTTGGAAGGGACCTCAAGGATCATGTAGTTCCAACCCCCCTGCCTAGCAGGGCCACCAAACACACACATTCAGATCAGGTTGCCCAGGACCCCGTCCAACCTGGCCTTAAACACATCCAAGGACGGGGCATCCACAACCTCCCTGGGCAGCCCGTTCCAGGGCCTAACCACTCTCCTTGTATAGAACTTCCCCCTAACATCCAACCTAAATCTTCCCTCCTTCAACTTGGATCCATTTTAATCTCTTCTTTCACCTGAGTTTCCAAAATCAGCTTTACAGAAAAGTCTCAGGTTTGTTTGTATGATTCCAAGTATGGTTATATCTTCCAAGGGGTTACTTCTCTCAGACACAAAAAAATCTGCTATCATAGTCTTGTTTCCACAATAACTGGAGAACAGTTAAAGTTCCTAATGGAACAGTGCAAATTAGAAAAGATCAAGGGATGAACAGAACCAAAATGGGGAAAAAAAAAAAAGTATTTTTTTCTTTTTTTGTTTTAAATGTGTTGAGTGTTCTGAGAGGGTAAAATCTTTCATTAACGATAGTAATGATGAAAATAATCGCTCTTGAAGTTCTATCAATAGAGGCTTGGCTTTTCAATTGTCATTCTATCATTATGCCTTAGGAATTTTGCTGAAAAATTCTGTGCTTGGCAGCAATATTTTTATTGGAAAATACTAAACGAGCTTCCACTAGAATAGAAGTTCAGAACTTTTATTGTTGGAATTAAGGAATGTACTTTTGCTTGCAGGAAAGTTACCTTTGAACTTTTTACAGAAGAGAAATAGTTGTATATAAGTGAATGAATTGTGTTCTTATTTTTATCAGTTAACTAAAATTCCAGAGGAGCTTTCCAAACTGGTGTCCCTCAGGGAGCTTGACATATCTCATAACGCGCTGAAGGAAATGCCTGACAGCATAGGGGAACTGAAGTTTTTGGTCCATCTAATTGCAAATAACAATGAGATCAGCCAGCTCCCCAGATCTATTACATCGCTAGGAAGTCTGCAGCACCTTGACCTTAGTGGTAAGTATCAAGCATTCAACCCCTTCATTTTTCTGCTGTGTGCAAGACTGACACTTTTCTGTTGCAAAGGATGTGTATCTGTGTGTCCAGATGTCTGCTCAGTATCACTGATACAACACAGTCCGTTGTCCTTTTTTGGTGGCTGATTTACTGGGTTGCCAAGTGGCTGTTAGAGATGTGATGACAGAGATGGGTGTGAAGCAGAGCTGCACAACATGTTCTCAGTTATATCACAGCAGCACAGCTGCTGTGTTCCACATTGTGCTTAATTCACCTTGAAGCTCATGGCTCTCTTGTGCAGAGACAGGAACAGAGTCTTGTTTGTCTAGGAAAGCAGTGTGTTCACCATGATCTGAGGTATCCCAGGAAGTGATCCCTCCTGCCTACCTGCTGTGCTTCACAGACAGCTAGGCTGCTTTGCAAATGTATTCAGATGTTTTCTGACTGAAATAATTTAAAATCCTCTGGACAAAGGATGCTTTTTTTTTTTTTTTTTAGATGAAATTAAGTATGCTTATGTATTTCAACAGAAAATCGGCTGAGATATTTGCCTGCTGGCCTTCGTCACCTTTATTTGCTGAAAGACATAAACTTTGATGGAAATTCTCTGTTTGAGCCACTACAAGATATCTGCAAAGGAAAGCAATTACATCCCATTCTATGCTATCTGGAAAGTGCTAATGAAAGAGATGGTATGTTAAAAACATACACGGGTATTTTTGTGCATTAAAGGTAGCTCCAGCAGCGGCTGTTGAAACTCCATTGTTTTCAGAAGGCAGTATCATTATTAGTTCTGTTTCTGTTCCTCACTGACTTCTGTTACTGTAGGCAATATTGAGGTGATGGTTAGTGTGATGTTGTACTGCATGGGCATAATAGAAACAAGATTCATATTTTATTATTGCATGGCTCACTGATAAGAGAACTGCTTTAAGAACTAAGGTGATATTGTTCCATTAGGACTCTTATCAGAAATGGAAGCTGACAGCTTAAAACTGAAATCGAGGTCTTGAGTTTTGTATTCAAACCAGAAAGCCAGACACAGTTAAATAAAATACACAAGCTTAGGGTTACCTCAACTCTATCCATCAGAGAGGCAATTTGTAGAGAGTAGAATAGCATCTTCCTCCTTTCTTAACTTCCCTAGCTCTTTTTCAGCTCTTGAGAATGCAAAATCTCAATATCTACCTATATCCTGACTTCTCTGTGGCCCTCCTACCCATCATTATCGAGCATGGTACACTGAAGGCCTATCAGATGTTACCCTTGTGCTGTACTTGCTTTTGACTAAAACGTTGCTGCCTTACTCGCTGCCCCTCAGGCAGGAGGCGCTGCCTGCCTGCAGTTACGCTCCTGGGTCACTGGGAGGCAGTCCGGTGCCCTCATTTTCGTTGCCGATTTTCGATGTTGAATCTTATTCCAGCACGCCCTGCTATTATCCTCGACTGGAGGGAGCGCTGCCTGTTTCATGGAGCGGAGCGTGTTTCAGCGCCGCAGTGATTCGGCTGAACCCACAGTAGTCCTTTCACAACCTGATTATGATCAAAGAGAACAAAATATTTGAATCACTGCTTCATCTTACGCAGTATAAACGCTGTAAACTCTTGTCAGTAGTAACACTTGTTTTGGGTCAACAGAAGGGAGAGAAAAAATGGTATTCTTAGCATCCATGAGCAGTTCAGGTATGTGCAGGTGTTCTGACAATCTGCTTCACTCTCACCTGATGGTGAGCAGAGCTGTGAGGCAGTTGATTGCTGTAAAAAGCATTCTCAAAGCTGTAGCTCCCCAGCTTGCTCTTCCTGTAACTCATGGTGTACGTTCTGGAAGCACACCCTGCTCTCCCACCTCAAACAAAGGGAGCTTGGAGCTGTGCTGCTTCAAACTGAAAAGAATGAAAAGCTTCTGAACTTCTTCCCAGCAGGGCTGTCAGGGAGTCAGACCTGAAAGACCATCGCCCAGAAATGGTGATGGTGGTCTGTCCACCAGGATGGAGACATCACCTTGGAAATGGTGTTTGGGAGTTAACAAAATCCCAAAGCAGATTAGCATTATTTACAAAACATATGATACAAAAGATACACGATTCTGTATTATTAATTACACGTTTTATGTGGTTATATTTAGAGAAAATATTGCACAAGATGATAGAAATGATTGCTGGCAATGTTGCTTCTGAAGATTTTGAATTCTTCTGCCAGAAACTACAGCTTGGTCAGACTGACATCAAGGCTCTGCAAAATACCAGGTTAGGGACAGCTGTTTGTAACTGTACCTTTTCATTTTATGTTTCCCATTTCCCTTTTCATTACGATGTTATGGAGTTAACACGCAGTATTTTGATTACAGAATTCACAGTGCTTCTGTTAAATACAGAATATCTGTGCAAAATGTAGTAACTATCTACAAATCTTTTATTTTCTCAGATGTTTACTTCATAACTTTTTCCCAAACAGGGCTCTTAAGTTGAAAGAGAAAATCACCAAGGCGCT
The DNA here is from genome assembly GCF_019232065.1 of Centrocercus urophasianus. Classification (NCBI taxonomy): domain Eukaryota; kingdom Metazoa; phylum Chordata; class Aves; order Galliformes; family Phasianidae; genus Centrocercus; species Centrocercus urophasianus. Next base: position 25,729,899 of record NW_024884711.1, read on the forward strand.
GGACATCTGGATCAGTGAAAACCAAGCCCTAACTTATGGTGAAATGATAGAGAAACTGATCAGAATGCTGGTAATGACAGGCATGCATCATCTAACCAGCAAAGTGAAAGCTTTAAAGCTCTGTGCACAATCGGTGACGTTCTAAACGTGTGATGTACAAACAGTACTTACGAAGGGAACAAAGGTTTGTCTTGTCATTCTTTTTTTTTCCCCCATTAATTCTTATCACATGATCACATCATCATAAGAGCTCAAGTGTGTATTTAGGAAACATTCATAATCTTAGATTCATTTTTTAAAGATTGCTTGTTTAAAAAAGAATCAAAAATTCACTTATTTCTAATGTGAACTAATTGTTAGAAAGTGTGTGTTAAACTGATGAAAACTTCAGTAGACTTGAGTGAATCTATCACATCAAGTTATTTAGTCACTGCTGGGGTTTCCTTGTTTAAATTCCTGAATGGTGTTTCCGAGCGGAAACAAGCTGTATGTTTGTGGTTTTGACATGTCATTCAGCACCAACTCTAGAGTGTTTTCTGAGGATGTATGAAAATAGGGGCAGCATTCTGAAAATGTGCAGCAGGCACTGAGCTCCAGTGCTGTGTTACTGTTCTGGCTTACCAGTATGCAGAGCAGGAAGAGATGTGCTGTTTGTTTCCCAATTAGTGCAGCATATGGGAGCTTTGAGTTTTGAAATAGGGAACTGTGAGTCCAGGATAACACATCTGTATTGTCCAGACAGCTGTGTTGTCACAAATGTGATATTTGTGAGTGTGATGTTCTCTGTCTTAACCGTAATTCTGCACCTGTGTGGATTAAAGGTAGCAGCTGAATGTGGAAACTGCACTTGTGTTTGCTTTGAAGGCCTGCCCCTAGAATGAAGAAAGTATCTGTCAGTGAAGATTATGAGAGCTCAGGTCTGGGAATAGTTCCTGGTGCTCACATTACCATTTTGGTTTGGAACAGCGCCGTGTCAGTGCACCCAGCGGCTGCGCCCACTTTGCTTTGGTTCTCAGTGTGGTTGTGCCTGACTTCAGGATGTGACCCTACCATAAGCTGTGCTGAGGAGTTTTTCCAAATGCATGCCTGGCACCACAGAACATCAGCAGCAGAGTGCTGTGTTTTTTGTAACACCCCCACCGGCTCAATCTCACCCTACACCAAGACCAAATGCTCTCTGCCTCCCTCAAGTTGTTCTTGGGACCTTCTCTTGCCCTGGGAGTCCGCAGCCTCACAGCCCTCTCCTCGCCTTCCTTATCTGTACCATTTGCTGCTTCCTGTCACCTTCCTGGACTTTTTTTATTTTTTAAATCTGCCCTTTCCTACTGCCCATGCTTGGAGAGGAGACATTCACCCTTTATCCCCAAGAGTCAAGCAAGAATGGCGGCTGGCAGCGCCAGGACAGCGAAGACAGGGCTGCGGAGCATCGTTACAGCGTTTAGACAGTCCTTCGAGCCCCAGCGCACACAGCACACATCGCATCCCTGCTGCTACGGCCCGCACAGCAGCCAGCACGGCGCACAGCGCACTGCCCGCACCCCGGGCACCGCCCGCCCCCGTCTCCTCCGGTGCCGCCGCCGCTCCCGCCCCGCCCCGCCGCCCGCCCAATGGCGCCCGTCGCAGCCCGGCCGATGCCGTCACCCCGTGGCGCGCCGCCGCCCATTGGCCGGGCCGCCGTCAGTCGTCACATGGGCAGAGATCAGCCCAGCGCCGTGGCTGGGCCGGCCGGCTGCGGGCACGCCCCCGTGGTGCGCGGTAGCGGTTCGCGGTCGCCATCGGTACCGGCACCGGCCGAGCGCGAGGCGATGCTGAGCCTGCTGGAGGTGGGCGGCAGCCTGCTGGAGCGGGCCGCCGTCGGCAACCCGCTGTCCCTGCTGCTGGCCGCCTCCGCCTTCGCGCTCAGCCTCGGCTACCTCTTCCAGTTGGGATACCGCCGCCACGTCGGGGCCGGCCGGACGGTAGGCGCGGGGCACGCGGGGAGCGGGCGGTGCGTCCGGTTACCCCGGGCGGGCCGTGTCGGGGCGCGGCCTCGGCCCCCTGTGCGGCACCGTGCGGAGCGGCCGCTGAGGGCCGCGGGCAGCGCCTCCCGGCGTCTGCCGTCTGTCCGTTGCGGTACTCTCTGGCGTCGCTCTCGGAGCGGGAGGGCGGGTCGGCGACCTGGCCGAGTGGTTTGAAAAGCAGCCTGGCCTTCTTGTAAAAGGTCGTGTCGATCGAAGTCGCTTTTTTCACCGAAGATCTTGAGCAGAGTGCGTGTGCAACTCTTGTGGCTGAACACAGTGCTGTGTTACTCTGAAGAAAATTCAATATTTGCTTTTCTTTCCTCTGCAGAACCACCCTCCTCACATCCCCTCGAGCATCCCATTCCTCGGACATGCCGTAGCGTTTGGAAAGAGCCCTATTGAGTTTCTGGAAAATGCCTATGACAAGGTGTGCTGTCCTGGGTGGCTGAGCAGTGCCAAAGCGTTGCTGCGTGCTTGTTGGGATCTGTTTACAGTCAGTGAATTCCCTCCTATTTCCTCAAATATGGAATATGAAGTGTGCAGGAGGTTGTGCCTTTTACACATCTTGTGTGCAGTGCATTGGTGTTACAGAAATAGTTGTGTTCTCTGAAACAGCTCCTGTCTTTAAAAAGTCTTTGGGTGAGGCTCAGAGTTGGATCACGCTCATTAAAAATCTGCATTCATGGTGTTATTTCGTGCTTTAATTGGAAACTGTTAACAGTGCTGATCAGTGCTCTGTGCTGATGTGTCTGTGAGCAGGCTGGGATGGAGCTGACCCCTCTGCAGGTGACTGCATGAATGTCGAGGTCCTCCGCTCTACCAGAAGAGTGGGGTATAGAATCCCAGAAATTGGAATAGCCCCAAAGAAATGGACTAAGGCAGTAGAGCCTTAATTCTCTCCAGCAAAATAAGATGCACCAACACGTTTTACCTTGTCTAAAATGTCCAAAGTCATAAGCTTAAATCCCAGCTTGATTAACTTGGAGAAAGACAAATTCACTTGTGGGAATCTGCTGGAGGTGACTTTTAAATGTTAAAATCTTACATTATCAGTTCATAACTGCAGACCCAGTCTTTTTTCCAAAGCAGTGTGCATTGATTTCTGGAGCCCGCGTGTCTGGTGGTCTCTCTATCATAGTTTTTTAATTTCCATTTTTGACACTTAATGATCCTACATCTCACGAGATTACAGATATTAATTAGACTTATTACTGATGTGTTATTTTATATTGAGAACAGAATTTAAATATGGCTTAAAATGTTTCTATTTTACGCAGTTTATATGTGTTTCTTAGGAGAAGTGATTTGTAGAAGCTTGTAAAGAGATAACGACTCCGTGATTTGTGTTCCTATTATTTAAAACAAACGGGTGTTTTTTCCTCTCAGTATGGACCTGTGTTCAGTTTCACTATGGTTGGCAAGACGTTTACGTACCTGCTGGGCAGCGATGCTGCTGCGCTGCTGTTCAACAGCAAAAATGAAGACTTGAATGCAGAAGATGTGTACTCCAGGCTGACCACACCAGTCTTTGGAAAGGGGGTGGCTTACGACGTCCCTAACGCGGTATGTATCTTACATAGAAATGAGCAGAAAACGAGGGTCGCTTACATTCTGACTGACAGCTGTGAGCCCTTGGCTCTGTATGATGGGCTTGAGATTCTGGCAGAAGGCATGGTGTGGTTGAGAGTTCAGTTGGACGATCCAGCCTGAATGGCAGTGAACAACTCAGCCTTACTGTCCATTAGTATGGATGCTGCTTTTTGTTTTAGAAACTGTCTAATCCCACCATTGAGGAAAACTAATAAATGAGTGTTTTGGTTTTTTTTTTTTTATTCCCTTATAGCCTGTCACTGACTACAGTTTCCTTTTCCCTTATGAGGAACATTAGATCTTCCTTCTGTTAGAGCTCTGAGGGATGATTTCTCATTTCTGTCATATTTAACCTCTATGTGAGACTAGTGATTCGACCGTAGGCACCACAAAGCTTGTCTCACTAGGACAGAAATCAGCCTGCGTGTTTGCAGAGTACAGCCTGCCTTCATCTGGAATTAAAGTAGCTGTGCCACATAGCATTGCTTCTGAGAGGAGCATTGGCTGTTCTCATGCTTATACGTGTTGTCTGGAACAACGAACTGCAGAATCCTGTCTGCTCTTCAGTCTGAAAGTGTCTTTTGGTTGTGTTCCAGAAGAACCACCCCCTAGGGTTGACTACTTGTTTGAATATTAGTTGTGACTGATAATGATGTCTGTTGATATGCATTGTTTATATATCAGTTCAGATTCCCTCTCTGTCTTCTTCCTCCAAACTTCTTGCAGCATGTTTTTGGGAGGCAGTGCACTGGTAAGGTGTGTTCATACCGTATGCTTTCCATCCAGATAAGAGATGGGCTGCCATGTTGCAAGGGAAAACATGCCTGCACCACTGCTCTGCCAGGGTGTGCCCACTGCATTCTGAAAATGCAATTACTGCTGAGCAGCCTTTCTTTTATGCTTTTTGTTTTGTATATAACTTTACACTAAGTGTAGAGCTCTTGGTAGGAAGACAATCTTTGGTCAGTTGTCCATGGTACTGTACAGCTCTATAGGACAAATACTCTGATCTATAACTAAGACTTAAAAATTAATTGAATAATTTTCTGAGTAGATGTCCTATCAACCCATTTGATGGTTTTCTTCTAATAGTGGGCTTTTTACAGTACCTTTCTTAGCTATGAGTCTATCTGCAGAAAAAATGTGGAGAAGGGTGTAAAGCTTCCCTAGCAAATAGCTTGCTTCGTGCTGCCAGGTCAGGCTGCTGGGCCTTCTTAAAGCAAGGTGCATCTCGAGGCCAGTGTAAGGTGTTTCTGTGGGAGAGGAGGAAGATGCTCTGTTGTACTCTAAGTCCTAATTTCCTTTTTACTCTTATATGTTTTTGTAGTACATATGAAATGAGTTTATTAATCACGTTAATATGATGAACGTTTTACTGATTGTTTCTGCTTTGATTCCTCTAGGTATTTTTGGAACAGAAGAAGATGCTCAAAACTGGGCTAAACATTGCTCAGTTTAAGCAGCATGTAACTCTGATTGAAGAAGAAACAAAGGAATATTTCAAAGCCTGGGGAGAGAGTGGAGAAAGAAGTAAGCAACATCAGATGCATTGTTACTTAGACTTTCTGGGAAGGAATGAAGGCTGATGCAGGACGCAGCAGTGTGTTTTTGTAAATGTTTTACTGCAATATTAGAAGAGCTGTAGGGCAAAGCTCTAACATCACAACACACCAAACACAGGTTTTGTTTCATCAGATTTAACGCTATTGGAGAAGAAAGGTGCTCAGAAAATCATTGACAGGAACAGAGGACAATTCTGCTTCTTTGCTTAGTCTGACAGTAGAGAGCATACGCGTTGCCTGGCTGAATCACGCTGATTTTACACGCTGTGAATCAGTTCAGCCTGTTTGGTAGTTCCTTTGAAAAGACACAGCTCTGACTTCCTGGAGCCTGTGTCAGAGATCTCAGTTGTTATCTGCAGAGCGATAAGGTGAGCTTAGTGATGTAAGTGCATTTCCTTTCCTCCCCACCCCTGTTTCCCAACTAGTCACAGCCCATCAGTACTGTTGCAAGCCTGCAATGATAGAAATACTGAGAAATAATTCAATAAGCTGCAAAACTACTTATTTACACGTGGATTTTGGATTTCAGATTTAACTTTTTCTATGACTTCTGTGTTCGTTAAGGGTTGAGCTTGTGCTGCATGGTTTACTTTGGAAGGGGTAGCAGGTTTCCTAGAAAAAGCTCTAGAAACAGTAACTTAGAAAACAAGTTATTGAAGTCAAGTAATGTAATTAAAATGTTACTCATTGAAAGACCTGATTAAAACCACGAAATTCAAAATGAAATACTTCCTTTTATGGGGAAAGCAAGCTAAAACTCAGTTTTAAATTGTTAATGTATGTATGGTGGTTGTTTGCTTTTCCCTTCTACAAGATTTGAAGTGATGATCTGTGAAATGTAACATTTTGCCTAAAGTTTATCTGCAGTAACATTTTTTCCACATCTTTTCTCAGACCTGTTTGAAGCCTTTTCAGAACTTATCATTTTGACAGCAAGTCACTGCTTGCATGGGAAAGAAATAAGAAGCTTACTAAATGAGAAGGTGGCTCAGCTGTATGCTGACCTGGATGGGGGCTTTACTCATGCTGCGTGGCTTCTGCCAGCCTGGCTACCTCTGCCCAGCTTCAGGTACCGGGAAGAAGATGTAGCAATTTGAGCATTTCATCTAAACCTCTTCTTTTCTTTCTTTCTCCCCTATTTTTTGTTTTGAAGCTGTCTCAGACATTCCTATAAATCCTTACAAGGATTTCATGTTGTTTCTTACGAAGTTGCTAACAGAAGTGATCTGAATTGCAGGCGTCGAGACCGAGCGCACAGAGAAATAAAGAACATTTTCTACAAGGTTATCCAGAAGCGTCGGAGTTCTGAGGAGAAGGAGGATGACATGCTCCAAACTCTACTTGATGCTTCATACAAGTAAGCAAAGTGGGGTTGGGGACTCGTAATTTACAGGAAAATAAATAGATGTTTTACTTCAGCTCGGAGCTGTTTAGAACATTCTGTCAAAAACAAGAAACATTCTCATGTCCTGCATTCCTCATTGCCAGCAGTTGATCCTAGTGGTGTTCTTAAAAACAGACTGAAAAATCTAATTATAAATGCTAACCTTGACTTCTGAGATCATTATCAGTGGTCATAAGGCTGCTGCTTCCACTTTCTTTCTTGTTACTGGCTTTCTGTAATGATTTTCTTCAAAGCTCCCAGGGACTTTGCTCACCATGGTTCTCTTTTTTGCCTACCCCTAGACTTTTAGCTACTGAATTTGGAGTGGGCAATTAATGAGGAGTAGAAAGAAGTAAATTAGGAGAAATTGTAAATACTGCTGTACCTGGAAAGCTGTATACCTGGAATGAAGCTCTGACTTAATCCCCTTTGATGTAGGGATGGCCGCCCACTGACAGATGATGAGATAGCAGGGATGCTCATTGGGCTGCTGCTGGCAGGGCAGCACACATCCTCAACCACGAGTGCCTGGCTGGGCTTCTTCATAGCCAGAGACAAAGCGATACAGGAGCAGTGCTACGCAGAGCAGAAAGCTGTCTGTGGAGATGATTTGCCACCATTAACTTACGAACAGGTTTGTATGCTGCATCATTTCTGAAGGATGTTACTGTGCTCTGGATATGTGTTTTTACCAATGGACAGTATGGCCATATGTTTTGGGTTAGAATCATAATCTTCACAAGCAGTCTGCAGTGGCACTACTGGGCAGTGTGTCTCCTCTTTCTCTGGAGTTACTTTTCAGCCTGCTACCATTTCTTTTTTAATCAGCATTTACTATGGAAACTGAAGTTCCTACAAGCTCTATTTAAAAAGTGAGCTGCATAAAGGAGGAATGGAATGTGGCGTGATCTCTTTCTTTAGTTACGCATCAGAAAGCACTTGTAGGACAGGTTAGTCAGATGGAACAGCAGCTAGTTGTAATTGAATCCAAGGGAAAATTGTCAGGGTAGCAAATGAAGTCCATGTAAATAAGAGCTGCTTATTCTTTAGTTATTTACTTCTGAATGGCGTAAAATAATAATTGAATGAGCTCAGCTGTATTTTGATATTAATTTTCTTTATATTTGCAGCTCAAGGATCTCAGCTTGTTAGATCGCTGCCTAAAAGAAACCTTAAGGCTGAGACCTCCTATAATGACCATGATGAGACTGGCCAAAACTCCACAGGTGAGTGCACTTTTTGGTTCTAACTTCACCTGTGGAATCTCCCTGCTGGCTTTTATGACTGACTGGGCAAAGTCCCGCACAACCTGATCTGCTCCAGCCCCTTGCAGCTCTGCTGACAAGGGCAGCAAGTCAGCAGTGACCACAAGAAATGGTGCACCGTTGGAGGCGGGCATTCACTCTGCCATTGTGTGAGAGCTTAAATCCCGTAGGAGTCTCATCTCGTGCCCTGGTGTTCTTGTGGTTATCTTCCATTTGTTGCTTTTTGGTCAGTGGGATTTCTTTGTGGCTCTTAAGTCACCAGCATGTAAGTGATTGTGAGGTAGTCTATCACAGCAAGGAGATCATCCAGTCCAACCCCCTTATGAAGCAACTTCCTATAGTAGATTACGCAGGAAAGCGTCCAGCTGGGTTTTGAATACCTGCTCAGAAGGAGACTCACAACCGCTCCGGGCAGTCTGTTCCAGTGCGTGTTACATGTTTGAAGTGGAGTTTTTCCATGTGTTGGTATGGAACTTCCTATGTTCCAGTTTGTGGCCGTTGCTCCTTGTTCTGTCACTGGGCACCACTAAAAAGGGCCCAGACCTACCCACTAGAATCCCACCGTGCAGATATTTGCAAGGACTGATAAGATCCCCCTCAGTCTACTCCAGGCTGAACAGCCCCAGGTCTCTCAGCCTTTCCTCACAAGGGAGATGCTCCAGACCTGTTGTCTGTGCAGCCCTCTGCCAGACTCTCTGCAGTAGTTTCCTGTCTGTCTTGAACCGGGGAGCCCAGAACTGGACACAAGGTGTATGCTGGTGCTGCTGGGCAAGAGAGAGTGATGGGCCAGCACGCAGCTCAGGTAGAAAAAGCAGCAAAAGCATTTCCTTTAGTAGATACCCTCATTGCCCCCATCTTTCATGTGGGTGAAAAGGAGCAGTTGTGTGTTCTGACAATAAGTAGCCCCAGAGGAGAACATTGTGCAACTTTAGAAAGAACTCGGTGTAGGTGTGGGCTGCTTCTTTATCCTGAAATGTACTGCTCTGGGTTTATTTTCCTATTGAAGGATAAAACAAGATGGGAGCTAGAGTTTAGAAAACTAATTTAAAACAACTAAATAACAACCCACAGAAAATAATCAGAGGCATAGTTGTTCTCTCTGAAGATGTGCAGAAGTGAATTATGGACACTTTCAAGTTGCAGAATAACTGCTGAATGCCCACTTGGGTATATAGGAAGTGCCAGGTCCGCATCTCCCCTGGGGAAGGTGAAGTGCCACGTTCCCCTTCCAGCCATACTAACAGAACTGACCCTTTCTTCCAGCTGTCATTCTTGCTTGAGTTCTTAGTTTAGATCTGCCACTTACACGTGCTCTGCTGCATTGATTTTAAACTGGCCCAGCCAAAACATCTTTTGAAATTCCAGTCTAAGGATACAGAACTTCAGGTAATGCTTCCAGTGTAAGAACTGAGGAATCAGGTGTGTGGGCCTTGTCTCTGCCCTTGCAGACGGTCGCAGGATACAGCATTCCCCCCGGCCATCAGGTCTGCGTGTCCCCCACCGTCAACCAACGCCTGAAGGACTCCTGGAAGGACGCCCTGGACTTCAAACCTGACCGCTATCTCCAGGACAACCCGGCAGCTGGGGAGAAGTTTGCCTACATTCCATTTGGCGCTGGTAAGTAGCAGCGGCACAAAGCAAGCAAGCATTTTGCCCAGCGGTGGCACACGACTCGGGCTGCTCCTCTCACCCTGCACTTCCCTGTGCTGCAACACATGCAGAGATTTTTCTTCTCTCTCTATTTCTGCCTCAGTTTTTTTTAGTATGAACAGGCTGTTAAAGAATTGAAGTCAATCATAGCGCCTGTGGCTGTTGCTCAGAGGAATAAGAACAAGAAATCCTTATGTTAGCATTTATTTGACTTTATTCATGTCTTTCAAAGTCATGGTAAAAAAGCCTCATAATATGAAAACATTTTAAGGCAGCGAAAATTTATGTAGAGATCCATAACTGCCAGAACAGTTTGCAAATCTGACCACGATACAGTTATAGTCAATGCCAGTTTTTGAACGTTAGAAACTCCTCCTCGGCGCTGCACAAATGGGCGCGTTCTGCTGAAAACAGGACAACACAATCCTATTCAAATGTTCCACGTTCTCTGCAGCGAAAGCTTTATGGAAACAAGATGTTAGAAGTGACACAATGGTCCGTCTGTAGGATCAGGGCCTCAGCCTGTTTAGAAAGAAGCAGTTCCAGTCCACGTGACGTTTTCCAAGTGAAGCTGCAGTCAGAGGCGATGGCATAACGAGGTGTTCTGATTGCTTGCTCTGGGTTTCCTCCTAGGCCGTCATCGCTGTATTGGAGAGAACTTCGCTTACGTTCAGATCAAGACTATCTGGTCCACTTTGCTTCGTTTGTACGAATTTGATCTCATCAATGACTACTTTCCAAGTATAAATTATACAACCATGATACATACACCTAATAACCCAGTTATCAGATATAAGAGGAGGGCACTGTAAGTTCTGGAGCTAAAACCTTGAATTGTACAAACTAACAGACTTCTGGTGAAATAATTGTGACAAAATGAATGGCAAATGGAAACTGTTCCACGTACTGTATAGAGACAGGCCTGCACCCTCTTTGCATCTGTTTTGTTCATTTCCCCACACTGTTTAGTGTTGCTGTGTGTAACTGCTTGTTCTACCACTTTCTTGGTGCTTTTATTGAAAGAAAAACTGTCTTCTATGTGTGTAACACTTCTAAGGTGTGCATGCCTCCCTCCCCCTGGCCTTTAAGTGAAGAAATGTTTTTTAAAGCAAAGATTCCAGTTGATAGAAAAAAAAAAAAACAACAAAAAAAACATTAGACAGTTGCCTTTCCCCAGATGAGGAGGGGTATGACTGTACCTTACCTCTGTGCCCAACGACAGTAACTCCATCAGGTACAAAGGACTGAGGGCAGTGCATATGCCCTGTTTTGAAACAGAATCACAGATTGAAAAGTGGCATTCTGGTTGCTTTTTGGAATTATTTGGAATTAATTATTATTACAGACTGTCACTGTGTGGCTGAGTAGAGGTGTCTGCAGAAGTGTTCATAGGGAAGTTCTGTAACTCAACAATTTAAATGTTTAACTTGGAGCACTTGTAAAATACTTCGCTTCAGGAAGCTACAAGTAATTTTCTAAAGTAAACTGTGAAAAGCAGCCATCTCTGAAAGCTTGGTGTAAGCATGGAAATAACAACAGGATGACAGCGCTAGTAAATAACACGTTTACCTGGAAAATAATCCATAAATGAAGTGAGATATCTGAATGCTGTTATGCTTTGCATTGACTCCTGCAGGATTGTTGAATAGTGTTTGGTTCACAAGTGGTGGTGATGGTCTTGAGCTCCAGCTCATAGGAATTTTGATTAAAATTTGTAAAGAAACCTCTTGTGGAAGTTTCCTCTGCTTAACGCTGTCAGTTCTTAAATTCGTAACTACCCGAAAGAAAATGCATCTAAGTACACAGTTAGCTAATCATGCACAGAGCTTCCCCTCCTTCCCTACAGCGCTCCCTGAGGGAAGGGCTCACCCAGGCTGTCGGTTCTAACCCCGGTAGAACTGTCACAGACCTTCGTTTTCACATCAATGACAGCGACTGAGGGAGAGGACACACAGCTCTTGCAGCCCCCAAAGGTACAGCCAGGAACTGCAGAAACCAAACCTGCCCCTGTCCTCCTGTCAAGTAGCAGCACTTCTGCAACTGGTGACAAGACAGCTGCCACAGCCAGGAGGAGCATGCCTAGGAGTGAGGTTTTCAACCTAAATAAGGGAACGATTCTTCAATTTTAAGAACTTTCCAAGAGTAGAACACAGTTAAAAGCATGAAGTCATCTTTATTTCAGTACTTTGACAAAATACCCATAAAATTCAAAACTTCTACCATTACAAAAATAGGTCTCTACAAGTGCTATTCTGTCTGCACTGCCAGTAGCAAATATGAGGAGAGTTGTGTAACTTCAGTAGCCTTGCCAGAAAAAGTGCAAGTGAACTTCTCTGAACGGAGCTCAATGTAATTAATACACAAATTTCATCTTTGCACCCCCTTGATAAATACACACTTCATAAGTTAATCATTTAAATTAGCATTCCACAAATATACATGTAATTTAATGATTTTTTTTTTTTGCATGACCACGAATTGCTTATATACATAAATCTCCCATAACCCCAGTCTGCATGGGTGTGCCAGGATGGAACTGTATAGGATCATACAGCCGTGTTTGTGTTGGTCCCACCAGATACACGTTACAGAAAGCACAGAAAGAGCACGGGTTTACAGAAGGCATCAATCCATTGACATCACTGCCAGCGATGGAGCGGGCAGAGGGTATTATCTTCTCATAGCTGAGTGCAGCTGTGTGTATGAGGTGGACACTGTAAGACAGAGAGATTTGAATCAGAGCACGTGGAATAAGGAGCTGAGGGTTCACAACGGCGTCACTGTGATGAATGAGTGGGAAAGGTTTTATGCAGGAAATCGTTTAAGAACAAATCTTCAAAGGACGGATTTTATGCTAAAATAAGACTTTACCACAGTAATTTCTGTAACTCAGCCCCCCCTTTTGTTTGATAAATCAGGCCCCACTGATTTTCTTGATTCCCTTTATAGCAAAAAAAATTATCATCTGCGGGACAAAAAGGCTGTCACTTCTATAATCCTAGTGATAGAAAAGAATTGCTCTTGCACCCCAACACTCCAATCCTTAGAGTATGCTTTTCCCCACCTCACTTAACCTCATAAAGAGACACACAGAATTCTTATCACACATTTAAGAGACTGGTGAAAATCAACATGGTACCAATAAACTCCAAATCTGTTACTGAAGCACACCTGGGCAGGCCTCCCTTCAAAGAACTGCAGCACGTTCTTTTCAGTGGGCTTGCTGCAGTACAGAATAACCTGCTGTTCAAGGCTGAAAGTGCCCCAAACCAGACGTCTGTACACATCTCAGAGCCAGCACGTGCCTTCTAGCTTGGAACTGTGCCCCAACCCATACCTGACTGCACGCTTCCGAGCCGCCTTTGCAGTGCCTCCAGGCGGTGGATGTAATCTGTTAAAGCTCTTTCTGGATCATAGTTCTGCAGCTGAGAACACGCGAAAGAGACTGGGTTCAAGTCAGCCTGCATATTGTGGAACCTGGGGGCAGAAGAACACAGATGCTTTTCAAAACAAAACGTCAGATCAAAAAGAATCAGCAGACATAGCAGGGCACTGTAAGCAGAGAGGCCTGGCAGGGCGCGTGTCCGCTGCCTTGCCCACACAGCAGGCAGAACACCACGCCCACTGGAGTTCCCTGCCACTCACTGCTCCAGCCATCACAGAATCATTGGAGGAGGAAAGGACCTTCAAAGGCCATCTGGTCCAACTCCACTGCAGTGAGCAGGGAAACCTGCCGCTGCACCAGGTGCTCGGAGCCCCATCCAGCCTGACTTGTCTCCAGGGATGGGGCACCTACCACCTCTCTGGGCAGCCTGTTCCAGTGCCTCACTGCCCTTACTGTAAAACACTCATTTCTTATATTTTCCCTGGTCCTATCACAACATAGTGCCTCCCCCAGAAGAACCTCCTTGCCCAACTGCATTTTCATTCCACTGCATCTGATCTGTTTCTGCATTTCTCTGGGAACAAGACTGCAAATTCCTACTGAGACTGCAGCAGAAGCTGTAGTAGATTTTCTATTAAGAAGCTTGTGCAAACAAGGACAGCCATCTGTATGGGATTCTGGCTTTCTTTGGTACTTTCTGTAAGTCAGAAGTGGCTAAAATAGATTAAATATCTTATTTATGTAAAACATTATGATTGCCACAAACTGAGGTTACAGATGTTGAGGTGGTTCATATAAAAACAGAGATCCCAAATGACTCGAATCCAATCTGTGGGAAATCTCAGAGCCCACAGGCAGCTGAGGTTGGCTTCTCAAAGCCAAAACTGTGCAGATCACTTTCACCCAGTGCACAAATTCTGCCAAGAACACAGCAGCAGTCATACAGAAACGCCTGCAAGCATTGGCCTTAATCAGGCAATGAGTAGGTGCACATCAAAGGTCTGAGATGCACTTGGTTATGTTTCCTTATGGAAAACAAATGTTAAAAGACTTCTGGCATCAAAGATTATGAACCTCATCAGTGACTGCTGACATGTTCGTGCAGCTGAACGGCGTCCTGATAGCGAATCGTCGTCTGAAACAGAACTCACTTTTGTTGAAAGTTTATAGGAGATCTGGGAGACTCCATATCTGATCGGGATCTATATGAATGCCTTTGTTCTCCATAGAGATCCATGCCACTGGAGAATGAGTCAGGCCGCAATTCATTACCTAAAAGTAGAAAATCCAGTATCTTGAAAACTAAAAAGCAAAGAAAGATGTAACACCTTATGCACATTACTGGGAATTGTAAGTGCAAGTTTTCTGTCTCCATTTTGCAAAAATGGGGTTTAGCAAGAAACAGGTTTTTTGTTGCCATTTAAAAGCAAGTGAAATTAATTAAAAAGCAAGAGCAACAGTTTGCTGCTGGCCTAGAGCTTGAAAAGGGCGCTGCAGTGTAAACACACAGGACAGCCACTCCACACATCTCAGATTCCTCTGCCTGCCCCTGCCCTTGGTGCTCCCTCTCAGAACACAGGCCTCAAGAGAAACCCACAGATGCACGTAGCTGTGGTCTTACAAACACACACTGTTTGGGAAGTTGTCGGATTTTGTTTATAATCCCACCCACAAGAGTGCAAAAAAACAGACTGAAGAGACAGCAAACAGATCAGTGGTCATGTCAGATGTTGAAACTTCCAGAAACCTGAGAAACAAGTAAATCCAATCAACTATGACAAAAAGAAGGGGACACAGCAGCCCTGTTGTTGTACAAGACAATGCAAATCAAAGCCACCTACACTAAGCAGCAGTGTGACTTGAGAATAACATTTTTCAGTCGTTACTGGGCTACAGTTTACCTGCGTTCTGGCTAAAGACATCCCTATTGAGGCTTAAGATACCAGAACCCGTAACTCTTTGCCATCGACGAACCAGGAACTTCATTCTGGAATTGAAAAACAAAATAACCACAAACCTAAACTTCAGGCTAAAGGAAGCAATCATTTAAGCACATACTCTGCTTTTTATATTCTAGAAGGTGTAAGAATTTCTTGAAAGCCAAATATAATTAATGGATGTGCACTGAAAGCGTAACAATTAAGTAGAAAACTTCCTTACACACATCCCTAGAGCCTCTGCAAACTCTCTGCTGTCAAGTCATAGAATGGCCTGGGTTGAAAAGGACCACAATGATCATCTAGTTTCAACCCTCCTGCTAAGTGCAGGGTCACCAACCACCAGACCAGGCTGCCCAGAGCCACATCCAGCCTGGATGCTTTCAGTTTATTCTTTGCTACTGCAGTGATTCCAGAGGTGCTGCATAAGGCAGAACGGACAGCAAATGGCTCATGCCATGCACAGCAGGGCATCGGCATGTTCAACCGGCAATAAACATACTTTTTGCCCTGCTACATTCCCCACATTGTAACAGCAGAGTGTTATGAGAAAAAGCCCCACTTACAAGAGGTACGTAAATGAATGTGATTCACTACAGATTCAGTGCATGCATCTGTCTGAAACCAAACTTCCTCCAGCTTACCTTGAAATTGCAATGGACACTCTGACTGCAGAGCGAAATCTTGTGAAACCCTTTGAATGATGTGTGATGATCTCAAGGTCTGTGTAAGAGGGCTGCCCACCCATCCGTGCAATGAGGGCCAGCGTGGCTTCTTCGCACTCCTGGAATCCACCCAGTAACAGCAGCAAGTATTTCTTCTGATAAATGAGAGCTTTCCGGAAGCTCTCAGCTCGGAGGTATTTGCCATAAATTCTCTACAAGATGGAAAAGAGAAGCAGCAGCATAAGCTCCAGGAATGATTACAATCACAACTTTTGATATGACAACTCCTCTAGCATTGCTGTGATTATTTACTGCTTGCTGTTATGGAGAAGCCTGTGCTACTGCTCACACCTGGTGAATGCAGTGTCATAATCTGAGGACCACCTGAGCAGCAAGAAATGGAGTACACATAAAAGGACAATGCAGTGCTCACTGGTCATTCTTGGGGATAACAACTGACAGAGTTATGTATGCAAGGATGAAAACTTAAAATCCAAATTTAACATCTGTTCTGTTAGAAAAAGCAGAGTGAACTCAGAAAAAAACAGGCCCAAATGAACGTGACAGCAAAACAAACTAGGCACAGTTATTAGGCAGGCAATGAAGTCTTCCTACCCTTAAGATAACATTTTCAGAATCTGATCCCAGTTCTCTGAGGAAAGCTTCACTCCGGAGTTCTGCTCTCAGCTTGGACAGCTCTGCATCTGCTTGTTTCAAAGATTTCTGCAGTGACAGCTTTTCTCTGTTCCAGTTTTCCTTCTCAGAGGCAACCAGCGTATCAATGTTAACTCCAAGATCTGACGAGTGTTTAGAAGACTGGAGGAGAAGAAACTGTATTTGAACCACACAGTTTGGAAAAGTTTGGTCGTGTCATTCTAGTCATTGCTTTGGTGGAGAGCTCATAAAAGTACTGATTAAAATAACCAAACATTTTTCCACAGAAAAGATCTGAGGTCCCTAGCGCACTGCAATGCACTGAGTTTGTAGCCTGTCCAATATCCTAGAAAAATACAGCCAAACCAAACTAATTCCCTGCAATGGACCAAATCAGCTCAGTGATGTTGAAGCTTTCTGCATCTATTTACTGCCCAGTTGGGTGATGAGATGCGGATTAAAAAGAGAAGTGCAAGGAATTCTTAAAAAGCCAAAAAACAAAGGTGGTTAACATGAAAAACTTTACAGTAAACAGTGCGTCAGGATGTCTTGACCATAGGACAAGAATAACTCACATCCATTTACTTTGTAGGAAGAAAGCTGCGAAAGACAGATAGCTCAAACACTCTCATTTAGGTGTCGAGCACAAAGAGCATCGGCTGTTTCACAGCACAGTGCTTTTATGGCTACACATGCTTCATGAGAGCTGTGCCACTGAAGACCTACGTGTTCTCCAGAAGTACGTCTGTGCTGGTATCTCCTCAGTTCTTCCTCCAGCTTCATGACAGCGTTCCTCAAATTATTCTTCTCCTCGCTGAGCCTGCTGACGAAGCCGGTGAGTTGGGCGTTCTGCCGTAGCAGCCGCTCTGTCAGGGAGCTGGAGGGGGTCCCAGGTGGCAGCGCCAACTTCAGCTGCAAGGAAAACAGCAAACCAAACCATGTGTGCTCTGTCTGAGTTGCCAGCTTAACAATATGACTTCGGTTTACAGGAAAAATACTTTTATGCACAGTGACAATAACTTTGTCAGAACTGATATAAAGAAAACAAAGTGCACATGTAAGCTATGGGCCAACGTTGCTTTTTCTATGCTTAACCTGTATCAACAGCAGAATACTTTATGAAAGTTCAGTTATTCCAACTGCAGCAGCGTGCAGAATCTATTTTACTATGCTTAAAATTTATCTAACTAGGAGGAAAGAAAATCCCCAAAATTTTCACAAGTCACATAGAAAACACTTGCTTTCGATGCAAATAATATCTATCCAGGCTCAGTTAAAATCACATACTGCTGAAGTCTTTGTAACAGATTACACAACTCATTCCATTTCAGGTTTTATACACACTACTCAATTTCCTTTAATAAATACAGAGCAGTTGCAGTAAATGTCTTGTATCAACACAATAAACTGCTGCTTTCTCTTTCTCTGTGCTGCTTTCCGCTCCCATCTCACCATCTAACTCTCTAACTCTCCCACCAAAGTTATGACATTGCATTCTCACCTCTTCCAGACAGGACACTCCAGGAAGTTTGTGTAGCTCTGAAATAACTTCTTCGATAGCATTTTGTATTGCAATGAAGTCCTGATCATCTGCTGTTTCAAACTGCAACCTGAAATGACAATTTCAGTACCACAATGTCAGACCAACAGAGCAGCGCCTTCACAGTGAACACATACTGGGCCTTCAACAAACCACATCAACAGTTACTGGAGATACACCCTCATGTTCAAAGGCATTCAGTCGCTCACAGAGATATACATTAAAATGGCTCAAATTCATAATGAATTTGCATTGAACAGTTTCTACAGATTTTGAGTAAAGGTTATTCTATATGAAGAGTGTTTAAAGATATTCTTCTGCTTCCCACTGATCTGTGTGAAAAAGAAAAAAAAAAATTGTGGAGTATTTTTGAGATCCAATGCATTTCATTTGGCTCAAATGTTTTGGAATAAATGTTTTATTATCAAATCACCATCACAGTGAAATAAAAAAAACAGATTCAAACCTCCCACACTATATTTTTCCTTAAGGAGACAGTAACTTGAGATAGTAGGAATCAAGATACATTTCACTTGACTAGAAAATACTGATTTTTCAGGTGATAGACCACAAGGCATGTCTGTAGCAGTAACCTCTATATTCTTCCCCTTCCACAGTGAATTTTTTAATTATTGAACTGTTATAAAATGATCTTCCATGTACACCAACCTCAATTCATGAGTTTGCAAAGAAAGTGATTTTGCTGTAACTTGTAAAGGACCACATCATACAGGAAAGAGCACAGCGATGGACACTGTGATCCTGTTTAACAGCACATCTCAAGCAAATAGAAGCATATACTATGAACATAGAGCAACACAAAAACTAGGCTTCAGTGTGAGAATTATGATTAAAACCTAATGTATTAGCTCATGGGTTGCTATTAACCACAAACAGCAGCTGAAGACTGGTCTAACCTGCTAGCAGCCTTCTGAGCCAATTGCTTTAGCTTTGGAGATGCACTTTGCAGCTTTTGTCTGACAGCCTCCAGAATTCCAGCAGCTGCAGAGAGGTCTCCTCCTCCTCCTGTCAGCGTGGGATACATTGATTCATTTGTCTCAGCTCCTTCCATTTTTTGCTGGAGAACCCAATTTCTTGTTCTTTCATTGGGTGTGTCCCACGTAGTCTGTACATAAATACATGCTTATGTAAATACATTTCAAATATAATGCTTTTAAATAGAAGCATTTCATTCTGAAACACACTCAAAAATTCCAGATCATAATTCTGATAGTTCTGTAGTCAGCAGTGTGACTACACTATATGCTGTAGTGTACCACTCCAACTACATCTGAATGGTATCATGGAATCATAGAATGGCCTGGGTTGAAAAGGACCACAATGATCATCGAGTTTCAACCCCCTGCTATGTGCAGGGTCACCAACCAGCAGACCAGGCTGCCCAGAGCCACATCCAGCCTGGCCTTGAATGCCTCCAGGGATGGGGCATCCACAACCTCCTTGGGCAACCTGTTCCAATGCATCACCACCTTCTGAGTAAAAAACTTCCTCCTAACACCTAATCTAAACTTCCCCCTGTCTCAGTTTAAAACCATTCCCCCTTGTCCTATCACTATCCACCCTTGTAAACAGCCATTTCCCCGCCTGTTTATACGCTCCCTTCAAGTATCAGAAGGCTGCAATGAGGTCTCCCCAGAGTCTTTTCTTCAAGCTAAACAAGCCCAATTCCCTCAACCTTTCTCCATAGGAGAGGTGCTCCAGCCCTCTGATCATCTTAGTGGCCCTCTTCTGGACCCACTCCAAGAGCTCCACGTCCTTCCTGTACAGGGGACCCCATGCCTGGACGCAGTGCTGCAGATGGGCCTCAGAAGAGCTGAGTAGAGGGGTACAATCGCCTCCCTCTCCCTGCTGGCCACTCCTCTTTTAATGCAGCCCAGGATACAGTTGACTTTCTGGGCTGCAAGTGCACACTGCTGGCTCATGTCCACCTTCTCATCTAACAAATGGTGTATCAGGTGGTGCATTTCTTGGTTCAGATCTAGCTGTCACAAATCTAAAGTGAATTCATTCAGTAAACTCAGCTGATCAGAAGCCACCAGCCTTTCTGGTTTTCATGCCATCAGCTCCTTAACCAACTGTGCCTGCTTCTGAGAGCAATTCAGAGTCAGAGATATGGGAGTGACAATGCCCACCATGGTCGTTGTCTTTGGATATTTGATGACGGTGAGGTGCTATTGAAGGGAAAAAAAAATATGCAGGGTATTGTAAATGTCACAGGAAACAGCAGGAGACTCATTATTTGAAACCCCTGGCAGATCCTGGACAGCAAATCGTGCTGTCTACTGCTAATGAGGGGAAAATGCCTCATGGGCCACTGCAACCTGATCAAAGGGAAAATTGTTCCTTGATCACAGTGCTCACAGTTGCCTCTGATCAGGACATCTGGTGCTATCAGCTACTGCAAACTATTGGTAGTTGCCAATGCTTCAGAAGATTAAAAATAGTAGCAAAATTTGATGAAGACAAAAGTGTCCTTCCTGGCTTCACAGAGAAACAGCTGCTAAGAGAAAGCAATGATTCTGGAATGGGCAAAATACATGGATAGCAGAGAGGCAAGTCTCCTGTCAACAACCTCCTTTCAGACTATGCACTCAGCACTCGCTGATCATCACTTACATCTTACAGGAGAGTTTCTAAAGAGTTTTAAAAGTCATTTAAAAACCATTACAGAACTGCCCAAACCTTTTATGAAGGAGAAAAGCTCACTGGCAACAGTGGTTCCAACTTCTAATAGACTAAATATTAGGCTAAATTCTGAAATTATTTTCCTACATTGATTTCTTTCTTCTATTCTATTTGCTAACTTATACAAATTCACTCTGTTTGTTTGACTACATATTCATTTAATTCTTGCAGTTGTTGGGAGATCACTTTTTGATGTTTCAAAGACCACTCATAGTTCATGGACCTTAGTGTAGATTAAGAGCCCTGGTCTGGAGTACTCCCAAACTCATTCACAAGACTGGGTGAGGGGAATATTCTTCTTGTACTGTGCTTAAATATAAAGTGCATGTATACACTCAGACACGTATCTCCTGCTCACTCTTCTCCTTACGCATCTCTGCAGCTTCATTCTCAGAGGATGCGAGTGAATAGTTTCAGACAGCAAAACAAGAGTGCTTCCCCCCCTTTCTCTGGTGCCTGTATTTTGGCACATGTAACTTGCCACTATTTTATAGATTAAACGCACGGTAACAAACAACAGTAATTGAACAAAAGAATTAAAAGCAAAATTGCACAGTTCAGAATCACACATTGCTCTCAGACCTACCGTACCTCATTTTGATTGTGGGTTGGTGTTCTTTCAGCTTCCTTTTCCCTTTCACTCTCCTGCTCCTTCATCTGTAGTTCTTGGATTACTTCCTGCAACTTCTTTGTCTCATTCCCTAGTTTACGAACCTCTTGCTCCTTTTGTCCCAGTTGCCACTGAAGGTCTTCTACTTTGGACTCCAGTTCATGGAGTTTCTTCTGTGCTATTATGTTAGCATCTTGTTCTGCTTGTAATGCTTTTCTCTGGATTTGCCTCTCTTTTTCCATTTGCTGTCTCACTTGCACAGATTCCAGTTTATACTTCTCCATCTCACTCACTAACTCCACTACACGGTCATGCTTTTCATCCATTTGTTTCTGCAGCTCTTTAAGTAATTCCTCAGATGGATTAGGTGTTCCAGCTTGCCCCTTATGTTCAGCGCTTTGAAGCTGAGCACATAGTTCTTTTTCCCTTTCTAGTGCACTGCTTATTTCAAGAGCTCGAACCTTCTCTGACTCAAGAAGAACCTGCAACTCAGAATTACGGCCTCGTTCACGTGACAGCTGGGCAGCATTGAGTGCTTCTTGGGATTCAATTTTCTGTTGCAGATCACTTGACAGTTGTTTCTCTTCTTCCAAAAGCTCATTTAACTGTAAGTTCTTTTGTTTTTGATCTTCAAGTGAAAATTTTAAATCCTTCCATATGAAAACAGAAGGAAAAAAATGATTAAAACCATTCATTTGCACTTTGCCTTATGTTAGGCAAGTTGCAAAAATGCTAGTTGTACACACTTTGCTTTTAACAAGTTGTGCTGTTCACAAATTAATGTGACAATACTCCAAATGCTGCAGATACAGCTCAGATTATTATAGGTGCCTATACTCTAAAATCAGGTCATCTCCAAACATAATGCTTTTTATAAGACACAGCTATAGATCTGAAGTTGAAGAAGACTAATTCCTTGTATTTTCTAAAGCTGTGAGTTTCCAAGATAAGATTTCAAGTTGTAAATAAATCTGTGTTATTGAACTGACTGCTTTTTTTGTCTTGGTGATGTCCTAGGATACCTGTAGTAATGTTAGCAGTGTCTCCTTTAACAGCTGTTCAACATATTCTACAGAACAGAGTATTTCTGCATTGAACATGACACACACAGTTGTAAAATTCCTGTTATTTTAAAAGGCCTTTTTTTTTTTTTTTTTGTCACACTCCTTTTTTCAGCTCTAGATGGAATAATGCTGCTATTTAAGACATGAACATGGACAAAGATATGAACACACTGGACAAAAATGTAAGTCAAGATTAAATATTGACCAAAAGAATCTGCGTGCTCCTTAATGTTTCAGGCTATTTGGGAATATGGAAGGAATACCTCAAGCTCTTCTCTTCGTCTTTCCTCACTGCGTTCCATTTTAGCTTTCTCCTTTTCCAAAGCCCACTGTAACTCTCTTGATTTCTTCTGTTCGCTGGCCATTGTATCCTTGAGAACATCCAGCTCAGCTGCTTTTTCTTTAACTTCAGTCCTAAAATAGAAGTGGGCAGTTAGATCATACTGCTGGTTACATCAGTTACATGATGCTTCTTTTATCTTGTGCTTGTGGAGTAGAATAAAAATGAAAAGCCTATTTAGAAAAAATAACTCCACCATCAAAAAGAGCTGCATAGCTCAAAAATGACTGAAGAAGCATGTCTGCACTCCTAACTTTATAGCTGTCTAGTCTCATGAGTTAGCAGCTGGCATTCAACTTAATCCAGTCATTGGCCAAAGTTCAAAAGGGTGCAGGGAGAAAGCATCTTCTCGTTTGTCTCAAAGGATCTGTAAAAGTTATAAGGTAGTCTGTAAGGTGATATCAACTCGAACTGTGTGATTATTTGCTATCACTGACGTTATGATACTGTATAAAGACACCCCAGTCTGGTGAAGACATTCATAGTTATGACTTTCCTGAGTGCCAAATACTTTGGTACCTCTGTTGTTGGCCATAGCAAAGCAACGCTCAAAGTCTATTTTTTGGGAGGCATGTTCTCCAGAAAAACTGAAATGTAAACTCATTTACATTACATGAGACCAAATTCCTTAATAAAATCAGTACTGTGATTTCAGGTGGCACAGAAATTATCACATTTGCTGTCAATGCTGAAAAGTTGAAACTAAAATCTGTACCTGATGGTTTCTAGGTCCTTGAAGTGCTTGTGCTGTGCTTTCAGGGTTGTTTCAAGCTCTAATTTGGCCTGGGCAAGTTCATTCTTCAGTTCAGCACTCATCATTCTCTCTGAATTTAACTGTTCCTGAAGCTCAGCCGCTCTGTCCTTCACACTCCGGAGCTCCACTTGCATCTCCAGTATCTGTGACTGCTTCTGCTGCATGCTGTACTCCAGCATTTCTAATGAGAGCACCATTAACAAGGATATTAGTCTAGTAATCAAACAACACCATTCATTTGGGTCCAGTTTCCCACAGCACAGAGAATGAGCACAAGGCTAGTACAGTGATATTTTCAAAAAACATTTTCTTTAAATAGTGGTGCGAAAACAAACCTGTCTTCTGCACTGGAAAACACTTCACCCTTCCCAAGAAATCACTTCAATTCCTAGAATGATTTAAAAACCATCTGAACAACCACATTCGTACCTATCATTTGGTAGCTATGTACACAAACTTTTGACCAAATACTGGTAACAAAACACTGAAAGCACTTACAGCTTGAGTTTAAAGTACAATTGCTCTCTGAACTTTTTGTTGTTCGTTCTTCCTCTTGATTTACCACCCAGCTTGGAAAAGTTCAGAAAGCACAGAAAATAATCTTAAAATACTCAATTTTTATAGCAATTGAAACAATTTTGTGTCACTTATGACACAAGTCATAAGAACACAGCTGATATTTAAATTTTTGAAAAGTTACTCCAATAAGATTAAAAAATAAGAAGTAAGTTTGCTCAGATCATAAGTTGAGCATCAAAATCAGAGAACAAAAAAAGTCAACAGTTCTCCACTTACAATTAGAACAGCAGTGGCATGAAAATATGTAGGAAATACCATTGAAATCACCTTGGTTTTTTGAATCAATTTCTTGTTCTCTCTTTGGGTTATTTTTCATATTGTTCATCTGAGCATGCAATACTTGAATCTCCATTAGCAAACTTCTTCTGTCTGCATCATGAAGACAGTCCACAGCAGTTCTCTGGTTAATTGCCTGTTAAGATCAAAAACACTTAAAATAAAAACTCTGGATTTTACTAGAGCGTGTGTCTATTGTGTGGACATTAAATCCATTTATATATTCACAGTCCACACATATTCAAAACATTTTAAACTAAGTCACAATTAGCACGATATTAAAATATTACAAAGAACTCTTTCTAATTCCCCTGCTGGGCATCAAAATTCTAGAATCAGAACTATCAGCTTTGTGGTGAATTATTAATTTCCTCACTAATCCCTCCACGTACCACAGGAGAATAAGTGACCTCCCTGTTTCACTGCAACATTATTAATTCCTCTTCTTATAACATGTTTCATGTATGTAAACTTTTCCTCTTACACAGTGTAGCATAATTATAATTAATGGAATCAAGCTCAGGATAACTATTTCTATTATTTATTTATTTACTCCAAAGGTTGTATTTTTCCTGTACCTTGTGCCTACAAAAGCTCTTCTTATTAAACAAATCTCTTCTTCCTATAAGACATACTTCATTTTCAGCTGTCTGATCTGCCATAGCTACATATATTTTTCAAAGAATTTATACATTTAAAAGTAAAAACCAAAATAAATGTAAACAAACCTTGACTTGAGTATGTTTTATGTTACCTGCTCTTGTAGCCTGTGCTCTAACTGACTCATCAGTATCACAGCATCTCTTGTGCCCAGTTCTGCAAGTTCAGTTTGAAACACAGCAAGCAGAACGTTTTGTTCCCTCACAAAAACCTGTTGAATGGCACACAGGAGTTCTCCTCGCCAGTCTGAGTCGCCTTCAAGAGGTTCAGAACTTGCATAAATCTACAACAGCAAGTACCAATTTAAACATTTAGCAGAATTCAAAGATAACACCAAGAACTGTTGTTATCATGTATGCAAAACGTGTGTTTTTAGTGGAATATTGGACATCTCTTACATAACATTCATTCATACAAATGGATACATTTTTGTACACCTGATTTCTTCTGCATGCATAAATGCTCAACTTCACCAAGTTTTTTCCTCTTTCCTCTCACAACAGTGTCAGTTTAGCAGCTGCTGGAAACATGCTTTCCAGATACAATTCCATACTATTGTTTTTAAAAAGGTAAATCAGTATCAGAAGTTAGCAAATACAGGCATAACTGAAGGTACATTTTGTTAACAGAAAGTGCAACATGCAGCTTTATTGCCTATTTCTGAAATCTTGGCTTGTAGCGATATCTTTGCAGTATTTAAAACTGAATTATGTGTGTGCTTTATAAGGTTCTCACAAATCAGTTTTGTTTCAGAAAGAATCTTACAATACTGTTTATACCTCAGCTTCTCTGTGAAGTTGCATTTTTGAAATCAGGTCTTTCAAAGATGAGATGGTGCTTAGAAAGGCTTTCCTCTCCTCAAGCCAAGATTCTGGCCCTTGCTTAAGAGGTGGCATTTCTCTTTCACCATATGGAAATTCAGTGAGAGACAGCACCTGCACGCCTTCACGATGGACTGCTCTCAGCAAACCCTACAATAAATACCAAAAGAAATCAGAAACATCAGTCCTGACAATTAATGATGGTGTCTCATACACACTGAAATACTGGTACTTTGTGTTGATCAGCACAAGGAAACCACTTGTGCTTCCTCATATCAAGGACACAAGCATCACCCAGTTCCTTATATCAGCCAAGCACCAGAGCTTATTAAATAGATGTGTTTCCCTAGTTTCAAATGAGAATACCCAAATTCATACTCATATTGAAAACTGATTGCTGACGGAAACTTTTTCAAATAAAGATCTGTAGTGCTTCTCAATTTTCAAGCTTTTCAATTAACTTCTTGAAATTACCACTAAATTATTCATTATTATTACTCAAGGCCAGGCTGGATGGGCCCTGGGCAGTCTGATCTGGTGGGTGGCAAACCTGCCCACAGCAGTGGATTGGAACTGCACGGGCTTTGAGGTTCCTTCCAACCCAAGCCATCCTATGGTTCTGTGATTTAAGTTAGGTCTTTGTCAGAAAAGGCTCCTGTTTTCTTTTGTTGCGCTGTGTGTTGTTTTTTCCTTCAGTAATTAACAGCACGATACCCTTATGTTTACGATACACAAACTGAATTACTTTCATAACACAGTTATTATCCCACGTCGATAATTACAGAACCAGTATGGCTGTGTAACAGATGATTGTGACACCATCATTAATACATAGGAAATGCAATAAAATATAATTAAGAGTTAAATTTTTCACAATCATCACTTCAATCACTTGTTAAGAACAAGTCTACTGCTAAAAAATTCACGTTTAAATTTACTGAAATTCTGTGAAAGATGTTTTAAATGAAACAACACATTCTATTCAACAACAATTTAGGTAGCTACAGGCATTTCAAACAAAACACCTATCAGAAGGTATCATATATCACCTATCAGAAGTGTTTTAAAATGTATTTGGATAGCTAACACTTTAAACGATCTAAAAGGCTACTATCCATTAATCAAGCAGTAACTAACCTAAGCTTTTAGTACTACCATTCTTGTTCCACAATAAAAATGCTCAGCTCCATTTTACCTTAATTTTTTGAGGAAGCAAATCTGTTGAAGTTTCACCTTCATCTGGTCCTTCCGATATTGTGTCAGATCCTTGGGTCTGAGCAAGATACATTCCTTGACTCCAGTCTGAACTGGAATCTAAAATAAAAGGAGAGAAAAACATGAAAGCTGGATTACTGTGAAACTTTGAAGAAGAGACATCAAAAAAATATTTTTGTTATAACGTGGCTGCATGTCACCACAGTTGATTCTATGCCTGGAGACTATTTGTTTTTTAGTTTTCCCATTTCAAATCAGTGCCAGCAAAAAAAAAAAACAAATCAAACCAAACACTACCCTCCCACTCCAAAACATCAAAATTTAAATTACTATTTTAGAAGAAAAACAATTTATTTACACAACTACATCTGCTAAATGACTCTTCTTACTATGCTTAGCCTTTGTATATGACAAGGATTGCATTAATAATTTCTGTTGCTCCTGAGGAAGTCTGAACGTGCCATCGTTTCTCACTGCTAAGGACTAGTAGCTTTCAATTCATCAAGATACGACAGAGTTATGATGAAGACATACTGGAATATGTAAGAAGAATACAGATAGACAGTCCAATTGGAAGATAAAAATGGCATCAAATATCTTGACTCAACCTATCTTCAATCCCATCATTTTTCTCTTCTGTAACAGTTTTATAGACATGATATGCTTGAATGCTCAGAACCCTTCTTCTAGGGTAATAATAGTTCTGCTTTGATCTGGGGAGCAGTTTTTGTTCCTTAGAACACAAACTCTTTAACAGTAAACTTGCTATTAAAATGCAAATTTCATTTATAATGTTGATCACGTGAAATCTTCTAAAACAAGTTTCTTACCACTAGAACATCCATCTCTAGCTTGATATGGTGGAGAATGTGCTAATCCAGAAATCGGGATTCCCTGTGTTCAGAAAAGACAGCAGTCAGACCTTGAATAATCTCACACCCACTCTTAGTATAGGAGGTAATTCTAAAGCCTAAAATGACACGAGTGTCTCTCTTCAGTTTCCCCTGCAGTGAAAGTAATCAGAATGGAGACTAAGAAGATGGTGTTCAGTAGTGTGACTTGCACTTGTCCCCGCTTCACAGAGCATGACAGATTCAAGAATAGCATCTAACAGTTGAACACACTCCCAAATTTGAATTGCTGAGGAAGTGGTGCACAATCTCCCCATAGGCCATAGAAACATCACAGCACTTAAGATCTCTACATTAATGTTCATTAACAGTTGTTCACAGATTTCAAATGGAAATTTCTGTAGCAGGAGCAAAAGCAGAAACCAAAGTACTTCAATGAGTATAAAATAGGATACATACTTCTTTAGCTCGTAGACTCTCTATGACTTCTTTTAAAGCATTACATTCATCAGTTAATACTTGTACTGCAACAAACTTCTCTCTCTTTAATGCTTCAGATTCAGAGATATGCCTTGTCTCCATGTCCATGATTTCAGCAGCGTGGAGTTCTTGCATTTGCTCAATTTTTTCATTAAATTCTCTTATGATCTCTGCAATCTCTTCAGAAGAGCAGGCACTTGGCAAGTCAATTTGAATTTCTGCATTTTTTACAAGGACTGGTGAAGTCTGGATATAGCTGCTGATATTCACAGTCTTGTCTGTCTGTGAAGATGTGCTTTTCCCAGTAGACTCGCTGGTTAGCAAATCACACAGTATTTCTGCATCTTTTCTGCTTTCAGTTTTTGCCATGTCCTTTTCCATTCTCACATAATTTGCAAGTTTCTCTTCTACTTGAACTAGCTTCTCTTTGACTTTGCACAGATCTTCCTGAAGGTGTACCAGATTTGCTTCTTTTACCTGTAAATACAGAGAATCTGAATCACAGTTCCTCTGAATCCTTGGAAATAAACAAGACCTAAACAACTCTCTATACAGCTGCAACTCAGTTTAGTTCTATTTTAAAGTGGCTATGACACATGGTGACAAATATACTACCTTAAGAAATACACCTCTAGATCCACCGTTGCATTGGATTGGATTATAAATCTCTGGCATTAAATGAAGTTTTGGTCTACACCATCACCTCTATTGCACTGACAGTAGGTAATGAACAACTGTTATTCCTAGTGGCATGCTCTCTACAGGATGTTTTAGAAAATAGCAAAAGTTATAATCAGTCCTTTGTAATAATTTGCTTTAAATACATTAGAGAACAATCTGGTTCTTACTGATAGCTCCTTGTGAAGTTTTTCTGTCTCTTCTCTGCAACTGCTCAGTTCTTCCTTAGCAGCAGCTGCTTCTTCTTTAACTTTCTCTAGTTCAAGTTCATTAGAAAGTGCATTATCATTTTGTCTCTCTGTGAGTTGTGCTCCTGCCTATGATGCAACACAAGGTACGGAAAAAGAGGAAGAATCTTATGAACAATCAAGAATTAATAGCATTGATTACTCATGCTGATTTACTAAAATCACACATGAAAGTAATGAGAGTCTTTCATGACCTCAAAGATCATCAAGTCCAACCTCAACCTAACCATACCACCCTAACTCTGACATCCAAACGGTTTTCAAACACATCCAGGGATGGTGACTCAACCACCTCCCTGGGGAGCCAATTCCAGTGCTTAACAACCCTTTCTGTAAAGGTTTTCCTGATATCCAACCTAACCTTTCCATGGCACAACTTCAGGCCATTTTCCCTCATCCTGTCACCAGTGAGAAGACACCAACCCCGCTCTTGCTGTAAGCACCTTTCAGATACTGGAAGAGAGCAATAAGCCTTCTTTTCCCCAGACTGAACAGCCTCATTCCTTCAAGACAGGGAAAAACAAATCTATGTTATTTCAATTAACACATCCTCTAAAAATTAACAACCTTTTCCTTGATTAACTCCTACAAACTGGTTTCTTGTGGAAGTAAACACCATCTAAAAAGCATGGGAAGGAAGGTCAACAGCCAGTAGGAAATAAAGTCTGATAATATCACTGAATTTATAACACATATATGACATTCATTCAATCTGTCCTTTGATGAAAAGGTCTTTGAACCTTTTCTCATCCAATACTGGGTTTCACGACCTCTCTGAACTTCAGCAAGCAAGCCCAACTTCTTTAATTAGGCCCAATGAACTATAAAGGTTTTAAATTCAGATGCAACATAACCAGTGATGGATGTGAATCAGGACAAATACACATTTGTGAAAGCTACCAGTAAGAAATATACTTGGAATCAAGGCAAGAAAGAAAACGACGTAAAACAAAAATCAAGGCATACTTAATGGTAATGGTTTAAGTTGCCAGGGGAGGTTTTAGCTGGATAATTTCTACTCAGAAAGAGTGGTGAGGCACTGGAATGGGCTGCCCACGGAGGTGGTAAAGTCTTCTATCCCTGGACATTTTCAAGAAAAGGGTAGATGTGGCACTGAGTGAGATGATTCAGTGGTATGGTGGTGATGAGTTGGTAGTTGGACTTCATGATTTTAGTGGTCTTTCCAAGCTCACAGAATCACAGAATGGACAGGGTTGGAAAGGACCTCAAGGATCATGAATCTCCAACCCTTCGCTGCATGCAGGGCCACCAACCTCCCCATTTAATACTAGACCAGGCTGCCCAGGGCCCCATCCAATCTGGCCTTAACACCTCCAGGGCATCCACAGCCTCTCTGGGCAGCCTGTACAGACAACCTGTATGGTTCTAGAATTCTATAAACAAATAAAAATGTTCAGACAAACTACTATCACTCCCTTATCCATTCTGAACCTTCTTCCAGAAGATTCTGCCATTTTGATTGGTCTACTTCTTGCCATAAGTGTGATTCTCCCCAGTACATGCAAGTTCAAAGTAATAATAAGAAAGTATATGCTCAAAATGCAAATAAATTAATGCAAAACAAAATTGATAGTAGAGTTCATCTAAAATAATATATTTTTCTTCCTGTAACTCCAAGAATAAATGAGAAATGAAGATCTACTCCACACAGCAGGATATTTCTATTGCTAGCTGTGTGAAGTTTTGCATTTGTTACAGTCTACACACAAGGAAATGATTTTAGTGCAAACATGCCAAAAGAAAATTGCATATAATTACCAGATATGTCTGCATTTCTTCTTGCTTAATGTATTTCTGAATCTCACTTCTGTGTTTCTCTTGAACCTCTTCTAGTAATTGCTGAAGTTCCAATAGCCTCTCTTCTTTCAATTCAGATTCCTGTTGTGTAACTTTTACATTTTCTTTTTCTTGCTCCAAGCTATGATTTGTCTTTGCCAGCTGTTCCTCCACCTCTCTAAGTCTCTGTGTTAAGAGTGATAATTCTGATTCTACCTCATTTTCAGTAACATCACTCACACCTTCTGTCTGGGGGTGCTTGCTTACTTCCTCCAGACATTCTGAAGTTTCCTGAATTTCTCTCAAGAATTTCCCTTGTTCTTGGACTGCATTTAGCTGAACCTCACTCACGAGGGCAGCTGCGACTTTTTCCATGAGTGTTTTCTCTAGTTCCAATATTTTATTTCCAAGCATTTCTCTTTCAGCTTTTCCTTGTTCTTTCAGATCTTTTATTTCATTGTAGGACTGACACAGTTCTGAATCTTTCTCCTTAATGCATGCCTGAAGTTGCTGCAGCTGCACCTCCATCTTGCTAATGGTGATCCTTGTATTTTCATCAGAAGACCCGAGCTGGGTTTGATCTAGCAGTTCTGTCATCTCACATGAGACTTCATCCATTTTCTCAGTTTTCCTGTTGCTCCCAACTTCTGTTTTTTCTCTATCACCTTTCATCAGTGCACACTTATACTTCTCTGTTACTTCTTCATGTTCTTTTCTTAAAATGTTCATTTCTTGCTTTAGCTGGTTCATTTCTAACTTAGTTTCCTCAAGCTCATTCTTTGTTTGAGATGCCTCTAAATTAATACTTTCTACTTGCTTCTCCAAAGCCTCTTTTTCTGCCAGAACTGTTTCAAGTGTGTGTTTCAGACTGTCAGCGTCCTCGTGAAAAGCAGTGAAATCTGCAGGTATTTGTTCAATATTTGCCAGTTCTTGCTGAAGCTTATCAATTACATCGTTCAACTGTTCTATTTCCTCATCATTCTTTCTCTTCACACGTTCTTGATCACTTTTCAGACATTCTACCTGGGCTTCAAGGTCCCGTATATGCTCATTTTGTTCTTCAAAAACCTGCAAAAAAGCACAACAAAAAAGTTGTGCAACAATAATGAGTAACTACAAAACCTTCAGTGTAGTCCAGTTCCTGGACTTCACAATAACAGTTTTTTCACAGTTTGCAGTGTCTTGTAAATAAAGGTATGTTATAAGTGAACTCCTTGATGGCACGTCCCTTGTAAAGGTCTGTGACAATCAAGATACCTTCACATAGAAATGACAAAGTCTGTGACCTTAATAAACTCCATACGTAGGAGTGAAAGTATCAAATGAAGCAAAAGCATTCATAATATTTACAGAAGTACGAAATGCTGAAGTCCCAGTGTTCACAATGCTTTTTCCCAACAGTTTACTCTAAAGATTTAGCTTTTCAGATCTCCAGACATTCTATTAGGAAAATATATCCACTTATTCTTTTGACTTTATAGTGAGTTTTCAGTGTTCTTATATAATCTATTGAGGTATTGCTTCTACTACAATTTAATAAGTGGTTTTTATGGTTAATTTTATAAATCTTACTCTGTTTGGAGTCTGCTTGTCATATTTTTCCTTTTGATAAGATTTTTTTAAAAACTTGTTAAATTCAGCTTCATGAATCATTTGATTTTTTTGTGTGCTTTTTCCCATTTCTTATTAGAAATTGATATAAGATGGCTTCTTTTTCTCTGTATTACAGAGTCACCAGTCTCATATTTGCTTAGTTACATCCTTCAATGAATTTCTTTGAATTTTATGTCCTTTGCATAAAATTGTAGAACGTCTGGAGATCTGAATTGAGCAGTGCTTATACACTGGAATTGAAAAAACAAACAAACAAACAAACACCAACACAAAAGGAGATTTCTCAAGAATATTCTGAAAGGAATAATGTGAAATGAAAATAGTTATGGTATATAAAATAGTTAAGAACAGTAAAAGGGCCTTTTACAAATTATTAGGAAGAGGAGAAAAAGAAAGAAAGAAAACAAAATTTATTACTAAAGTAGCTGTGCTTTTCCCTTTATCTCTCACTATTTTATTAGGTTTAGTTAGTTAAACACTAAAATAACTTTGTATTAATTATAATAGGTTTAAGAATAAATGAAAAATGTGATCAAGACTGAAGGAAGCTCAAAAGCACTAAAGACAATGTGAACAAGGCCTTGGTTTTCAGAAGAAGAGAACAGCGACCCGGCTGGCTGCTATCCAGTGAGCTTAACAGCTTCTCTTCTTCATAACAGTAGAGTAAAGGGCCACACAAGGCATATAGAGCTATTAAAAGAAAAGCACTTTGTGGGATGAAGATGTCTATAGGATTAAGAAAGGGATTAACCTAAGGATGATCTATTCATTTTTTAATGCTGATCTCATAAACAAGCAAACAGTAATTATTTAATGCTCTGGAAACCAAAACAGGGTAAGAAGATGAAATTAAGAAAATGGAATTATACTACAGGAAAAGAACCAACCATTAAAATGAACTACACCTAAATCCTAGGTATTTTCTTCAAGGCAAGAAATGTAACTCTCTTACCATGGTCATTATATAAAGCAGAGTTGTTCTAGATTCCTGAAATATGATCTTTTCTAAATGCACTTTCCTAAATCCAATTCAAAATTTTCTAATTATTCACTGAGATTCATTATAAGTAAAAGTAGCACATACAAACTCAGTGAAATTATCCAGTCAAAGCTCTATTTCAATGCAGTGGATCCAATACGCCTCAGTGAAATGTTCTGCTAAACACTGAGCTGCTGAGGGGTAAAAGAGTTTTTATTATTAACTTAGTGAATAATTTGGGCTCTGGGGACAAGGTTTACGACTAAAAAATTTCATGTTTTAAAAAGTCAGAATGCAATATTCTTCCACTGAAAATATCCAATGTTTTTGCTACAAAAAATATGAGACCAGAGGCCAGTTTCTTCTACTTACATGAATACAAAATATGTAGCATAACTATTGAAATCAAGTTCATTATACCTATATAAATTGCAAGTATGCTAGAGCAAGATGAAGCTTATTTTCATAAGAACACATGATTGAAACGTACCAGAAAACTATCAGTGTTAAATCTCAATACATAAAGATGAATCTGCTTTATTTGCTCGATTTTTTTTTTTTAAGAGAAGACAGCTTGTTGCTTGTACAACCACCACATTTCAAAACTGGATTAAATATGTTGCCAACATCAGCATGATGGCAAAGCATTTATACAAACTCCCGAGAAGTTCAGCTACTAAAATGAACAGTAAGTCTAACAGGTTTCACTGTTGGACATAACTGAAGGTTAGCCCCTGCAAGATGGTAAAACACATGCTGAGATTCAGTCCAGCTACCTAAACAACACTAAATTTTCAGAAGTACAAGAAGAATAAGGAAAGAAGAGCTTTAGACAAAAAATGAAACAGAAATAATGCAGAAAAACAAGCAGAAAGCAAGTATAATGTATTCACAGTATAAAAAAGGTGGAGGAGGAAAAGCAGATCAGTGTTAAAACACTGTTAGATACTGAAACATCAATATTTTAAAATTAAAGCAGGAACAGAAGATACTGTAAAGGGAAATATGTTATTCACATTTTTACTATTCTTAAAGCTAGCAACAAAGCAGGACTCTGAAAAAAGATTTCAAAAGTATGTACTTTGTTGTCAGTTGTGCCTTCAAGTTGCTGTTGCAGTTTTGCAATTTGTTCATGAAGATTATCTATTTCTTGCTCCTTTTCTTGCATGATGTGAGCAAGTTTCCCAGCCACTAAGTGATGGTCTTTTATGGTGGCATCTTCAGATTTCTGGATAGCTAGTCCCAGTATTTTCATTTCATCCTGCAAAAAAAAAAATCCAACCCACAAAAAAATCAAAATCACGTTACAGTTATACATGACATTTTCTGCATATTTTTGTATGAATATTAAGGTATAGGAACAACACATCTTATGGAATAAGAAGTTATTATACAAATTTTTTAGTGTTTTGCAAGTTGAACTGCAAAACGCTTGAGAAAACGAAATAATTTGACATCTTGGCATTTTTCAAGAATTTGTTTCTGAGAAGGGAAAATAAAGTTCTAGGCTTCCCAGTTACACAATTACCTTAAATAATTTGTTCTCTTGTTCAAGCTCTTGCAAGTGTGTAGTAGACTCCTTTCGCTGAATTTCTAGTTGCATGTGCAACTGCTGAACTTCTTCATTTTTATTTTCTAACTCCTCTCGAAACTGCTCCAGTTGTTCTTCAAGGTTTGTGACCTATGCTCACAAAACAAGTAGTGAAAAAAGAACAGACAACCATAGCAAACATTAAATGCTGTAATTTTCAAGTGCAATGTCTTCTGTAAAAAGAAGAGTTTGGTAGGCAAAAAAAATTGAATGTATACTCGGCGACATTCTGAGTCTCTGAATGGAATTTTAAAACACACTAAAAATCAGCTAAGATCACTATGAATATTTTCTTAATTGGGCTGAACTTTGAGTACAGAAACTCTCTTGTAACTCATAAGCTTTAACAGAAATTATAACAACAATTACAGCTCACAAGAGAACTTCAATGGGATTTGGACAGCTATTTCATCTGTTTAAGTTTTTATCTGCATAGTTTATTATATTCAAAAGTAAGCAAAAACAAATAATCCAAACTATCAGTGGAAACATTACACAGACATCTTACCTCCTTTTCTTTTCTGTCCACAGCTTCTCGTTCAGCTTGCAGTTGTATTTCAAGAGGTAATTCTCCTTTTACAAAAATGGTGCCAAATTGTTTCCTTTCCTCCACCTATAAACATGCATTAAAATTAGTTACTTGACTTGTTTAATAAGAAACAAATCAAAAGGATATACTGCTTTGTTCTCAAGAAAATAAGAAAGGAATAAATACATTATAATTTTAAACCAAGAATACCTTTTGCAAGTTATCTGCGCTGATGATTAAAGCTTGTTCCAGTTCTCTTATTCTGCATTCTAATTTCTCAATTTCTTCATTTCGTTCTTGTATATCTCTCTGAAGTTGCTCCTTAGAAAGCAAAAGCTCGCTGCACTTGTCTGTTTTTTCTTTTAAATGATTCGTTAATTGTTCAACCTGGTGACAATACAGAAAGAAGGTGAATATACTGTAGTACATTGAAAGGGTTTGCTAGCAATAGTATCAGCGCTGATCTTATTTGAAAAAAAAAAAATCCCTTTTTTTTTTCTTGTAACGAAAGTCTTATTCTTTAGGTGGAACAGAAGCAAAATTAGGACATCGTAGTGTTACATACAACAAATACTATTAGCATTCTCCAAGAAGTCAAGTATTCCATGCTGTATCACTTGCTCTCTAGTAATGCTTTAGTTACTCACAGTGTCCTCAACAAAATGTCCAGCATACAGCTAGGTTAGGACCAAACACAATTGGTGGACAACTGTGTTACAGGCTGGGCTCATAGGGTTATAAATGTGATGGAGTACATCAGTCTGGAGGCCATTCACAGGTGAGGTTCTGCAGGGCTTCATTTTAGGGCCAGCTCTCTTTAATGTTTTCATAAATGACACGGATGCAGGACATGAAGGTATACTAAGTTCATGGATGGCACTATATCAAGAGGACCTTTTGACTTTCTCAAAGTTAGAGAGGCCTTGCAAAAAGATCTTAACAAATTAGAGGGCTGTGTAATTGCCAACCACGAGAAGTTCTAAAAGAAAAAATACACAGAAAGGGATCTGGGGGTTCTGGTTGATGGCAATCTGAATGTGAGTCAGCAGCGCAGCCAGAAGGGCCGACTGTACGTCGGGGTGCCACCAGGCGAGCTCTGCGCTGCTGCAGTTCCAGCTGCTGCACTGCAAGAAGAATGTAAACTATTAAAGAGGGGGGCTGCGAAGATGGTGAAGGGTTTGGAGGACAAGATGTATAAGGAGGGGCTGAGGTACCAGGTTTGCTCAGCCCAGAGCAGAGGAGGCTGAGGCCTCATGGCGGCTGCAGCTCCTCACGGCACTGAGCTCTGTTCTCTGTGACAGCAACAGGGCCCGAGGGAACGGCATGGAGCTGAGTCAGGGGAGGGCAGCTGGGGGTTAGGGACAGGGTCTGCACCAGAGGGTGCTGGGCACGGAACAGGCTGCCCAGGGCAGTGGGCACAGCCCTGAGCTGTCAGAGTTCTATGAGTGTTTGAACAGTGCTCTCAGACCTCGGGTTTGGATTTTGTGTGGTGCTGCATATAGCCAGGAGTTGGACTCGGTGATCCTCATGGGTATATGTTTACTACTAAGCAGCCCCAATAAAACTCCAAAACAGAGCTCTCCCGCAGCACAGTCATCTGTTGGGGGTATACTCTCCCAGCTTGTAAATGCTTGCAGACTAGGTACACCATAAAATAACTCAATTGCAATACCTTAAGAGTTGTATACAGTGAATATGTAAGATAAAATGACAAGTAATAAAACATCTGACCTCTCTGCTTTGATGTTCATTGACAGGCTGACTCCTTTGTGGAACCTTCAGCTGTTGTTCCAACTTCTGTATCTCTTGCTGGAACACGTCTCTCTCATGCTCTCTGTCAACTGCTTGCTCCTGGAAGTTACAGAATCATGTCGATACACTATTTGATTTTAAAAAGTATCTGAATTAAACATCTTATTATATTGTATTTTTTTTTTTTATGTGAGGCCGGTATCAGCAGGTCTGTGTTTTGATGTAGCAGAACCTATTGCAGCTATGGCTTAAAACTCTTTCAGCTTTCATAGTTCGTGTGTTTTGTTAAAAAAATGAAGACAGCACAGATTAACCAAGTATTATTTCACAAAACTGACGGTCTTGTTTCTCCTATGCCAGGCACCCCACATGAATGGCAATAAGTCAATATTTTATTCTATTTTTTTTCTTAATGCTTGTCTTCAATATACGTAGCATAAATATGAATTAAGAATAGGAATTAAGAATTAATTATGCAAATATTAGTGAAGAGCGAACAACCCCAAGAAAAACCCCAAACAAATAAAATAATGCCTAAACAAGCCACAAAAGCTCACCAAGATTTCAAATATTTATAAATTGTTCAAATTTTGAATTTCAGTTTCCCTTTTGACCAATTCCAGTTGTTATATTCCAGTTTGATATTTGTGAAATGTATTATTATAGAGGAAATAGTATGCAACTGCCAGTGTCCAATGAATAAGCACCTTTAAGGTTTGTCTGTTTTACAGAGTGACCTTATCAGATATATTAAAATAAATTATCTCAAGTATCTGATAAAAAGAGGAATGCTTCTGTCAAGAAACAAAACATTTTGCAGAAATCCAGAAAACTGGAATAAAAGAATCAGAATTCTAATTCTGTAATTAAAAAATCTTCAAAATTCATAGTTCTCCAGTACATGTTATCTGTAATTCTGTACTGCATTTATGACAATGGGACTGGTAAGAAAAATTTTAACTTCTAAATCTTGTCATATGACACATTAGATTCAGTGTGAAAAATAAGCAGGTAACTGTAGAAAATGAAATAAGGCAAACATAAGTGTGGTAAGAAGTAACTGGAAAGATCTCTCCTTTAATATTGCTTAGAGACAGATAAAGAGCTGGTGTCAGAGTCTGGTATTATGTATGAAACTGTTACACCTTACTTGCAGTTAAGAATCTATTGAAAATGCACAGAAATAATAGTTTTGTCCCAAGTATAAGAGAGGAAAAAAATTGGGCAAAGATGACTGCAGAGATGACGGTGTATACTG
Organism: Centrocercus urophasianus; assembly: GCF_019232065.1. NCBI lineage: Eukaryota > Metazoa > Chordata > Aves > Galliformes > Phasianidae > Centrocercus > Centrocercus urophasianus. The sequence continues at coordinate 25,768,333 of NW_024884711.1, forward strand.
AAAACACAGTATTGTTTAAATGGCTGAGACAGCCTGTAGGAAGGAAGAAACTGGGTACATTAAAGAGGCAGCCACCATTGTGAATGTGGGCAAATGCACATATAACTGCTTGGGAGAAGTAGCTTAATATCTAGAGATAGATTTTTAGATGCTATGATAAAAAAAGTATATTAAAAATATAAAAGAAAGCTAGATAAATTATGTTTTCTATTTCAAAATACAACTGAAACTGAGTAATTAATTCCAGCAGACCTCAGTTTCCAGGTATTTGCTGAAAACAAACAAACAAACAACAACCACCAAGCATTTACTGCTCAACCAAACCTCAGCACAAGTGCTCACCCATCCACCTTCATGAAACACTCCTTTCACCATACTTACATCTAGAAATTTTCTTGTTTTCTCAAGTTGCTTCTCCAAAGCCTGGTTTTGCTGCCTTAAGTCCATAAGCTCGGCATTTTTTTCTTGCTCTAGCTCTATGAAACGATTGACTTGTTCCTCCAAGTCTATTTCCAAGATTTTCACTTGCTTCTGAAGGTCATCATATTCTTTTTCAGCTTGACGCTGTACTTCAATTTTTTCTTTCATTAGCTTTTCTGTTTCCTCTAGTAATTCTGGTTATAATAAAATCATCACACACTATTTTTAGATATGAATAGTTTTCAATGTTATGAAACAAAACCACTTCCCAAGGCTGTATATATCCATGCTGTAGTCTGCAGAAGGACATTAACTGGTTTGGGTTTTTACTATTTTTCATTTTTAGATTTTTTTTTTTTTTTTTTTTTTGTGAGAAGTGATCAAGATAATCATTATAGCAAATTCATTCCAAAACTGCTGTCCTTTAGATAGACTTCAGAGGACTGATAGTGAAATGATATTAGATCACTTCCCCATTTAAGTTGCACATACATTAAACAGTCTTTGTATAACTGGCACAGAAAAGAAAAACACAGATTCGAACCATAGCTAGTCAGCACAAGGGCTAGCTATGGAATGCAGGACACCCAATATTTTTCTCCTTCTTAGGATGATTAAAATCAGCCCGCTCCCAGGCTTCAGCATTTAATGCGATATATAGAAATAATTTGTAGGAAATACTGAAAGACTTAGCAAGATTGCCAGGCAGAGGGGGAAATTACTGATCTGTAACTGAGGCTTTGCAAAAATCAGTGACTGAACGCCCAATTCTGATTCTCACGAAAATGCTGGCACACATATATAGTAAAGCCCCAAACCACTATTAAGACTCTTAAGCCACAGCCCATTGAAGTACATGTTAACTAACCATTAAGGCACCCCTTGAGGCAAAATCCAAACTGTGAAGTGCAATTACATTTGGAGAGTCTTTAAAACATGATTGATAATTAGACAGAAACAATACAATTTACAATCAATATAGAAGAAATATCCTTTAGGCACCATCATCTTACATCATACTGAACCAATTCTTATTTCAAGGTAACCATTGTACGTCTGTATAACACATTGTTTAGATATTAAAACGAAACTTCAGTATATTTGGAAACAAAAGTGGAAAAAAAAACCCCTACAAAAATATGCCTCCAATATCAACTAAGTATGTGTAATTCGTAAGTGAATAAGATGATGGTTATTAATGAATTTGCTTATTTATGCATAGAAATAATAAGAAATGTTGTTAGCAGAATGTAAAACTGAGTATGAAATACAACATCAAAGCTGCAGGCCAGTAAGAATTACAAGTGATGTCAGTAAGCCAAAAGCCCAATAATCCTGATTAACAATGTCAGTACGTCTAAATCTTCCACCCAGTTACAGGATTGGCCATGCAACATACAAACACACCTGCTTGGGAAGCTGCATCGACTGCAGCATCTACTAGGCCTAGGAGAATAGAGAGAGAGAGAATAAAACAAAAAAAGAAGCAAAGTAATTTACATGCCAGCTGTAGTTTTCTTGTGATGCAACAATGTAAGAGAAAATGAAGCCAAAGAGAGTGTGGCATTTAATGACAAAGTTGTTGAGGTAACTTAGGGAATGAGGTAGGTTATTCTGGTATGCATGAGGTAAGTACCTAAACAGTTTACCCTTATGGTACCCGTACAGTTGCTATAGTTGAAAATACTTAAGACATAAAACAATTTAATGGGAGACACATACAAGAATCTTCTTTACAGTAAAGTAGTGACTGGCTGTTATTAAAATTTCACTATAAAATTTAAATAAAATAAAATCAATAAAATTTACAAAACTAGAGACATAAATTGCTATAAACTTTTAGACAGTAAGTAAAATGCTAATTTCATGCAAGCACTGCAATTCTCAAAGGAATAGTACATCATAACTACCACTGTTTCAATTTTCTTCCCTTTCAAACATACAACATTAAGTCTTTCTTAAGCTAATAAATTAGAAGACATATTTACTTCATAAAGGCAAATGCTTTTTTTTCCCCCCCAAGTAAGCAGTTAGTTAAACTGATGTGATATTTTTGATGTGATATTTATCCAAAAATTTTGCCATCACCAGTATTTTAATTTTTAATTTCTGTATTTCGCTTTCTGGGGAACTGAGTAAGTAGATTTTGGTACTGGCAACAGCCTTTCCTTGTGCAACTCCTGCACCATTCTTCCTCCAACACAGAATCTGATATAGGAGCATACCTTTGATGCCTAAAATAACTATGGACATCATGTGTAATTCAATCACATTCTGGCAGGTAACCTCACTAGTGCCTCAAACTCCATTTCAAAAATACTTAGACCAGTATTTTTATACACAGGTGCCAGCTTGGAGATATTCATCTTCAGCAGTAATATAAATAATGGATTTCCAAAGGTATCAAGCTTTTGTTTACTACAAGAACATCTACCATGGTTCAACACTCATTTTTTTGTTCAAACATTCTGTAAAGTTATCTCAATAACATTAGGTACTAGGTATGAAAATATCACATTTTGCCACATCGTATTTTTATTAAAGATTAAAAAGAGGTAAAAAACAAAGAAACAAACAATTTCACCAAGATCACTCATTATTTTGTTTAAAAATAATAAAATCTTATAGAAAGACTGTGGGGAATACATACGCTGCTCTACTGGCCCCGCATCTGCTCTCATGGCATCCTTCTGTCTGGCGAGTAACTCCTTTTCTTCCTGGATCTGCTGCTGTTCAGCCTCTAATTCCTGCAATTTGTTACCTGTACACAGTAGTTCTTGCTCAAGATGGTCAATTACATCTATTTTTTCCTGCAGTTGTTTTTCCAGAAATGCTTTTTCATCTGCATAACCGTCAACGAGGCCTGTAGAACATCAGTTTTTAGGTAGATTTAATAAGAATTTGGACTTTTAGCATGGTCAAGTCACTGCAGTAATCTCACATGAACGCACACGTATGTTAGATACTCAGTACTTGAAAAATTCTGTTCCTATTCTTCTCTTCTTACTCAATGAACAATCAAAAGGACACCACGTAACCAAGAATAACTATTTCTTTCTGCATGTCAACCTTGGTAGCAAACAAGCACTCAAAAGCAAGAAAAAAAGTATGTAACAAACTCAGGATAATATAATAATAAGAAAATAAGTTCATGTGGACAGTGCCATGCTGTGTCTGAAGATATTTCATCGTGCAGTAAAAGTGCTAAACATGGAGAGCGCACTCCTGGAAAACTGAAGGCAAGATTCACAGATTTCCATGGTAAGGTGTGTTCTTTCATCTCTGATATGGGTGGTTCTAGAGGACAGCCTAGACATCAGCTATACAACGTCTGAGCCTTGTCACCTGGACACAGACCCCTATCTTACAGGTTTTGTCTTACTAAGCCCACTGAACCAATGTAGCATTTTTTCCAATACTCAAGTGAGCTCTGCCAGTGTAAATACGTAGTCTTGAGCCAGTGTTAAATACAGCTTGAGAACATAGCGAAACTATTGATGTTTCCATTGGATTTCAACATAAAAAATGTGGAACTGCTCTGAGCACTTAAATCCATGAAAGAAACAGATGAAAGTTATCAACAAGAAAATTAAGTAACAGCATTTTCCGCAGACACAGTTTGGGCCTGGTCGTATGCATAGCATCCTTCAGGCACTGCTGATCAGTCTTTTTTTCCAGACTTGGATTCAGAGTTAAGAGCCACTATGAGGGGCAAACTTGTGAAAAATATACTAAAGTAGAATCATAGAATGTTTTAGGTTGAAGACCTTCAAGATTATCAAGTCCAACCATCAACCTCAGCTACCAACTCCCAGTGCTAAAATATGCACCTCAGTGCCACATCCACACATTTCTTAAATGCCTCCAGGGATGATGACTCCAATTACCAATTGCTCCAGTTACCAATTGCTATATAAAGATAATAATAGAGATGCTAGATGGAAACAAAACATTCAACTACTGAAACAGTAAGGCTGCTTTGACAATAAGGCCTTTTGACTACAAAAAAAGGCATTAAAACCTTTAGATCTGTTTATATTTTTTTCTGATATTTTATATATTTTATATTTTATATTATTATTATATATATTATATATAATATATATTATATTTTTTATATTTTACTATTATAATTTTAATATATATATTATATATTATATATTTTATTATTATAATTTTTATAATTTTTTATATTTTTTTCTGATGTCGAAAAAGATGTTAGATTTCCTTGGTTGTAACACTCTGGAACATTAATATTTTTAATTGCTTCTTGATGTGGCTGCAAATATGCTTACAAACATCACATCAAACAAAGTTAAGTAGAAATACATAAACACTGTATCACCAAATTCAGCCTGAAGTTTCCATGTTTTTATCTCTGTTTTGTGGATCTAAGTTAAGGTCAAGAGGCAGAAGGCACAAAATAGAATTCAAGAAACTATATTTAAATGTAAGATTAATTTTTTTCCTTCCCTATCCCCACCTTGAGGGTGATGAAACACTAGAATAGGCCAGCTCTGGGAAATCTGCTTTAGCTGACCCTGCTTTGAGCAGGCTTTCGACATGAACTGTTATGTTCTATGACTCTAAGTTGCTAACACTTCAATTTGATTGCACAGAACAAAATAAATTAATTTTGAGGATAACAACACATATCCAAACTATTATTTTTAATGGAAAGTAATTAAAAAATTGCTGAACAGAATTACACAGCGGTAACATTCTGAAGTTCATTAAGAAACTGATCTAATTTGAAGTTTCTTTACCCAGTTAATAGGTTAATCAGTGCAAAGATTAAAAACTCACCTTCAGCTTTACTAAGCTCCAAAGCCAACTGCTCTCTGGCTTTGGTTTCTTCACTGAGACGTTCTTGCAGCTCTTCCTGATACCTGATAAACTCTGTGGCCTCTTCTTGCTTTTTGAAGGATTCTCGCATGAGTTCTGTCTGGGTAATTTTGGCATGTTCAAGCTACCAGAGGGGAAAATCATAGAGATTGGATAAATTAAATATCTTGTAATAAGTAACTGTTTTCTCTCTCATATTTCATTAATAGTGGCTTAGCAGTGTGATGAGAATTCCTACATAATTTCAGTGGACATTGGATAAGATCAGCACATATTCACAGACAAGAACAGGAGGACATTCTGTATAAAAGCATATGCAAACAAACAGTTCTCAGCATGCTGAACTGAACGAGCTACCTGGCTAGATACGAGTCTTTTGTTCCGGTAATTTCAGGTTTATGAGTTTACTCTAGATTCACCTTTCTTTACACGAGTAAATATACATGTGAGTAAGCTATCATGCACCATATGCTTAGAATAGCTAAGTGCATAAAACTAGCAGAAGTTTTGATATAAACTGACATAAGTTTTTCATCTCTTTCTCGTCTAAACACAAAAATGAAAAAAGACACCAAGATAATGAAGTACTAATTACACAAAATATGTAATAACAAATGGGCCAATTACCAAGAAGACCTATACTTCTCAACTATTAACATATACAGTCCACATCCAGGTTTGGAAGGACTGAAATACAAAACTGATCGATCTGAATGGGGCGTGAGTTCTTGGTGTGCCCAGTACTCAAACTAAGACAACATGTTAACTTCAGAAAAGGAAGTAACGCATATTTCCTGCTTCTCTCCCATTTTTTCCCCTTTAATATTATGGATAACAGGCAAATATTTGTAAGACAGTAACTTTTTTGGCTTTGCTAAGTTTATATTGAACAAATATCTCTCAATTTCTTTAAAAATAATGGCTTTCTGACCATCTTCACCTCAGGTCACAATTAGCTTGCTTTAAAATCCCAGACAAAAACAGGTCAGGAATATTTTACAAAACATTACACACAAAATTATCCATTTATAAATAAACTGAAACTTAAACAACATTGAAAAGAATGTCTGAGTACATTCTTTTCTGCATTAATTCTCTCTTGTAATACAGTGAATCCAAAGACTTAATTTAATTTCTGGAGCATTCCTTTATGGATGGACATCATTACCTTGAATAGGAGCACTCTGACAAGAGTTTAAAAATGGAACAGATGCAGTTGAATTTTTGCATTGGATTAAAATATTTTAAAAATAGTAGAGCCTTCTTACTCTATTACATTTTGAAGTTCTGCATTTTAAATTCAGAGCCCCTTCTGAGTAAAAGGAAAGTACACAACAAGTTTACTGCACGGAGAAAACAACAAAAAAGGCTTACTGAAATGCATCACATGCACAGTAATGCAGCACTAGGTAAAACTCAAAAATTGTTCACCAGCTCTTTTCAGTAATTACAAGTCAAGGTAATATTCCAAATAATACTAAAAAAAACTCAAAAAGAAACAGAAACATGAGCACTATTTTTCAAGTACAAAAACTCTCTCATGGGATCATTGGAAGCCATCAGCAAGCTTGTGCTAGTTAATGGTACTACTCAGTGCATGAAAGCTACAAAAGAAAAGTTTAACTGATTGCAGTGCCCTCCCTCCACTTCATAAATAATTCATAGAGAAAAAAAAATGTAGTAAGTATAATTGACATACTTTTAAAAAAGATTTTAACTCTATACAAGTTAGTATACATCCATGTCTGCTAAATTCCTTCTGTTGGAAAAAAAAAATTATAACCAAAGCTGTTTCAGAGTTCATTTAAAACTGTCTAGGAAAAATGCTCACTAGCAATACATAGCAAGTTTACAGCATTTTTCACTGCATTCATTCTCATCCATTGAAGCAGATTTAGATATTAAAATATACATATATATACATATACTTACTGAGTAAGGTGGTGTAGGCAAGGAAATTTTAGAAACAACTTTTAAAATATGCCCTTTTTTTTTGTGTTTGAAGTGAAAAATTGCAGTATTTACAACTACGGAATTATTCTCATCCAAGTGCTCAGTGAAAGGAAAAGGATATGGCAAAGGCACACGAGATTCAACCTCATAAATGTCTTCTTCTTGGCCTTCCGTCCACAGAGGATTCAACAGATTAGCTGCCCAGTACGTGCGGTAAGAATCCATTTCCAAAAGCTGCTGTCACTGTCTTCTTAACTGCCACATCACTATTTTGCACTAGCTAAACTGCCTTTAGAAATTGCTAAGATAAATTTGTAACAGAACACATACATTTAGCAGTCTGAGAATATGCATCAGTGCTGTCAGTGACAAACCAACTGAGAATCCCCAGGGTCAGAAGAGTAACTGAGGAGAGCAGAAATCCAAGGGGGAGATGCACGAAAACTTCATATGGTCACTCCTAAAAATCCTCCTTGGAGAAGTTTCACATGAAAAAGCAACACAAATCTTCCAGTAGCAGCTGGCAGGTAATTTCCACAGCAGAGAAGCACGATTTTGTTTTACCTGAGCAGGCACATTCCAGCAGACAAGCACGGTAGCAGAATAGAAACTAAAAATGATTTTCCACCTCCCCTACGGCCAATGAAAGAGAAATACAGAGATGTTGTTGTTCGCCTTCATTCCTGTTCTTCAAGTTAATTGAACAGGAAGAGCTTTCTCGGACTCTGCTTGTTTCAAGACTTTCTGTCAGTATCTCCCAGCCAAAGAACAGGGGAGGGGCCTGATTTATTTACCTGTATATAACACCAGCAGGTGGAATCTGAATTACGACACACCCACTCCGCGTCTTGTCTGAAAGGATTCAAACTGCACTTCAGTCTGAAATGTGTGTTTAGACAGGTCTCAAGCAGTCACTTTGAAGATGTTGCCAGGTTTCTCTCACTCTTTAAAGTTTGTTTTATGAAATGCGTAGTGGTTTATATGCACAACACAAATTATTAAGAGGAAAGGTTAAAAATCTTTTCTCTCTGTGATTGATTTAGGCTACTTTTTCCATCCTGCAGTATTTCACGAAGTAACTTAAAGATGTAATCTACAAACTCTCAATATATACAGGAATTGTGTTTAACTCAGTAACAGTACAACAAGACAATGGCAACAGATACTGGCAAAGTCTCAGCTACAAAGTTGCGAAGGTAAAATAAATCTTTCTGATCGATAGAGAATAAACAAAAATAAGCTGCTTAGAATATATTGATTACTTTCACAGGTATCATAAAAAGTACTTTAAAAACATCAGTCACAAAAATAAAATCATTTATGTACAGAACTACTGTGTTTAAACAGCAGCAGCAATATATTTACAAGAAACACCAACTGTAATAGAGAATTGATCATACTTCTATAATTGCAGCATTAATTCTTAATTACTGCAACACTTTGAAGTTGTTTGCATTGCCTGTTAACTCACATATGGGTCAGTAGCACAAAGCACATTACAGCCTTTGAATTCTGGTAAAGAACTGAATTTAAAGACTGAGTTTTTCAAATGGCACTGACCTAAGAACAGACTGTGAGATACCAAGTATTTTCTCAGTATACCTTCAAACTTCAATTAACAGAGACATACTCCAGAGAGAAACTAAAATCCTACTATGCAAATCCCCTACAGCAAAGAAGAAAGCAATACCCATATGCTGCCTCTTTGGAAGCTATCCATGAGCCACATGTCTCAAACACACACTAGAAAACTGGAGTGCAGACTCCTTTCCTGATAGCAAGAAAGGCATGTGTTTAACCCACCAGGTTAAAATCATAGTCAGAAGTGGCAGTCAGAGAGCTCCATCTTTTTGATGAAATAATTGACCAAAATATCAAATGAACCAGGCACAGTTCCCTTCATATCTCTCCCTCCAAATGGGTCTGCTAGATGTACTCTGACACCTCCTGTCTCATCTCTGGATCGCAGCAAAATGTGAAATGACCATGAGGAATGAAAGACCACTCCAGATGGATAAACACACCTAAATTCAGGCATCCTTTGTAGTCCATACCCAACTCCCATTGTGAATCTAAATTCATCAGTGAAGTAATGCTGAAGCAGAATTTCTGGAATAGGCACCTGAAGCACTGCGTCAGCTTTGAAAATGAGTATATAGATTTTAGGCACATAAAAAAAAAACATTCATGAGAAAAATAAAGAGTACAACAAAAAAATTAAGACACAAAATTCAAAACACATTACTATTAGATCACATACTACCTGATTGGAAGTTTCACTGATAGCTTCCAGAAGTTTTTCAACAGCCGCTTGCAGTCGAGAACTAATATTCAGAACCAGTTCTTCATTTTCAGGGTCTAATTCCACTCCACTTTCTGCAAGATGTTGGCTCAGCAGTCCTTCCTCTGCAGCTCCTGACCACATGCTAATATCATCATCTCCCATATTGCTGCCGTGGTAGGAGGAACAGGACTCTGGAAAAACATCAGTATTGACGTAGACTCTTAGGACTTCAATACATGAAAACTATGAGACATGGTTAGAAACACCAATCAGAGCACGATAAAAATATTTTGTCTTGATCACAAAGACAGAAAGGGAAATAATAATACTTAATAAAATTTACATAAACAAAACTCAATGTGTTAGCTAAAAATGAGCTAAAAAGGAGAAAGAGAGAGAAAAGGAGATATTAACAGGATCTTTTAAACATACTTTGAGTGTGCTTTGGATTCCTTACTCTTTGGAATAAATTGAGGTAATGACTACAAAACTGTCTTATAAAATATAAACAAAACAAAACAAAACAAAAACACTCTGACCATCAGTCATTCTTTTCCTTAGTGCCCAGCTACATTAGCATCCTTTAAAACATGACTGCTCCCGTTACTGATGCAAAAACACAGACCTGGGAGAGTAGAGAGCATGACACACATATAATTCAGACAACTTCTCAGGATAAAGACTAGAATACAGAACATCAGCATTCAGCATTGTTTTTAGTAACTTGAAAATTGATTAAAATGAGTAGCTGAACAAGCCAAGTATGGTAACTGCTCCTACTGATGGGCAACATGATATCTTGCTACTCTCAGTCTTCCTGAGGTCTGAATTGGCTTAAAGGCATTTATCCACTTCAGTTGAAAGCAGGAGGCACAGAGTTTGCTTGTGTTATTAAACTGACAGTAATCCACCTAGAAAATACTAAATTAGCTTAATTTAGAATTTATTTAAGCAAGACAAGTGAAAGCACTCTCCTGTTTTAAAATCTCAAATTCAGTATGAAACACTACAGTAGTACATCCCAAAAGTAGGTAACTATTCCTGATGAGATAAGTCAATGCCTATTGACTTTTTTTTAAAATCTTTTAAAAAATTCTTTCAAATTTCAATTTTCCCATCTAGAAAAAATACCGTCTTTAAAGACAGACACAAATTTCAATGTAGTCACAAATGTGAGTGAAGTTGGCAATGATAAGTGAATCTCAGTCTAAAATTCATCTTCTATAACCCTTACATTTTAGTGAATTGCTTGGTTGATAGGTACATCTGAATTGTGCAATGATGAGTGTAAATCAAATAGAAAAATGAACACTATAGAAAATAACAACAGAAATATGTAGCCTGATGCAAAATTATGTAAGAGGCTGACCTCCACCTTGCTACAACCTCCTTTCAGAAGTTGTAGAGGGTGATAAGGTCTCCAATGAGCCTCCTCCTCTCCAGATCAAACAATCCCAGTTCCTTTATGACACAACATCTCCAGAAGATTTTCAGTAGTTGTAAGAAATAGAAACACTGTTAAATCTAATTAACTCCTCATGGCAGTTGAATACCTAACCCCAATTTGTACTAATCCTCATAATGGTGACCAACATAATCTCTGCTCTGAGTATTAAAACTAAATTCTCCTTCCCCAAATCCTATTTTTCCTTGATACAAAATAATGAATAGAATACAACCCTCAAAAGCAAACATGTCTTTTCCTAGTGTAAACTCACTCACTGCAATGAAAAAGATTTATAGTTTTTCCTTTGTCATGAAGGTTGTAGTTCAGCATGTCAGATGTCATGGTCCACAAAACCATAAGATACAGTGTTTACTCAGAAGTTTCAGATACAGATATTGTTTATAAGCTCTCAACTGACATTTATGAAGCAGTATCTATTTCATTTGAGATATATTTTGTGTTACTTGGACCTAAGGTCTCAGTTTACTCCCACACTTCCACAAGGATATATGTTTAGGGGTTACAAGCTGAAAACCAACAAAAAATTCAGTACAGTTCAGTGAATATAACCACTCACTACTTTTTTCCTCATACACAGGGAAGAAGGAGCTCAGGAAGTACATCACAGGGTTTAATGTTCAAGGGATGCCACAACCACACAGGAGACAGTCCCTCTGCCCCACGTAGAGCACAAAAGGGGCTCTTTCATGGTGATTTCTGGCTCCAGCCTCCAAACTCACCCAATTACTTTGCAGAAATGCTGTTAACTTCAAATGGTATGTTTTATGGCTGAACTTGGAACTTTAATCTCAATTCTAGAAATGAATTCCTGTGTTAGCCAATAGTTCAGCCGAGGTCTCAACTAAACTTCTATATGCTGTGTAAGTGAAGTTAACAATTATAAGCGTGTGACCTTAATGATCCAGCTCCTAAAATGCTGAAACAACTCAGCAGAAACAGCAAACTGAACTTTGCTTGTCAATAAAATGGGTTATGCTCAGAAGGTCAGAAATGATTTACTTTAGTGAATGCATTATTTTTTTCTATTTTATTATCAAAATTTTATTCCTACAAATTTCCTAAGTAGTTTAAAAGGAAGTTTGTTTAGCATGTTGTAGTAAATACAAAAACATGCAGAGCTTAAAATGCACAGATAGCATCTATCTACTTCTATCTTCCAGAAAACAAAGGTACATTTTCTTAAGAGATCATGTTCTTTTGGGCCATTCTGTGGGAGTATTGAAAATGAGCAGCAACAGCCCTGAGAGCACAAGCAGAATACTTCTATTTAAAGTAGAATTGAATACTTCAGCTGATGAAACAGCAAAGTGACTAGAAGGGCTATCTGAGCTGACTGGCAGAACTACAAGCACAGGAAGAATGCTGTTGAGATGTTTTGAAAGAGAGAAAAAAAAAATAAACTGCAAATACTACATCAGAAGTCAGTTACACACTCTACATTCACTCATTACAACCATTGCTGATTTGAGTCTCCTTTAATCCTTACTCTTTGGGGTTTTTTTGCTTTTTTTTTCACTTCTGCATCATTATTTCTGATCATTAAAAAGATATTGTAATACACAACAGGTATGTAGACAGCTGATAGCCCAGTGCAGCTCTGTGCTAAGGGGGAACCACAATAATAGACAAATTGTTCTGTAAAAATAACAGTGAATCCTTAGGTGCAGTTTTAAAATCCATTAATAGCAAACATAAGAGTATTGACAATGATGAAGTAGACCTTCATTGCCAGTGGAATTGAATACATTTCCCTTCTGTTTAAGAAAGTACACTTTCATCAGAAATCTCCAAAAGAAGAGGGTCTGTAGTGCATTTAGATAACAGTATTATGAAGGCACAGTATTATATTCTGCCCACCCAATATATCAAAGAAAGGTAGTCTTCTGTGTTCTCCCACGTGTATGTAACACAAACAATCCCTACTAAGAAATGTTACTGACAACAGTTTGTGACAAGTATACACATTGCTGTGGAGGAGCAGGCAAAAAGCGAAAGCACATAGTGTGCAGTGTGCATGAGTGTGCAGAGCAAAGGGCAGTAATGACGTGTCAGCCCTTTGTACAGAGTTACATACTTTCCTCTGAAAACAGGGAGCAATATTCACAGCAAATGAGTATGTGGGAGAAAACAGCAGAAAGTGCTCTAATAGGCATGATATAATTAGGAAATAGCGTCAGTGAATACACCAGATAACAACTCAACAAATACAACTGTGATGACCTCTAATCACTTATTTCATAACTGGAACACATATCTATTTCTTTGAGCAAAGTAAGTGTGAAAATCCCAATGCTTGTTACACTACACAATGAGAGCACAAAGAATACAAAAAAAATTTATAAACTGTTATTTTCCATACAGAAAGTTGAAGTCTAAAATGCAATTCATATAAATTTAAAGACCACTTTGTATTACAGTAGGAAGTGATAAACTTTGACCTTGGCCATTGTTATTGTTATCATTTGGCTAAGAGACAGTGTGGAAGACAGGCAGCTGGCTATGGCTGAAGATACTATAAATTGTTTCAACATAAGCAAACTATACCCACTTCATTTCCCATTCCAAAGTAAAATGGGAAAGCACTCACTTTTGAATAAAGTGATTCTTTCAACTCTAGTACTTGGGCAAGTACCAAAAATTTAGGACGGAAGCTTAGTTGCCCAATCCAAAATGTGGGGAAAAAAAAGGCAGAGCCTCAAAAATCTGGCTTTTCAAAAAGTATGTTAATTTTCCTCACAATTAAATACAGCAAGTAGAAAATAGAAGTTATGAGGATTACAACAGTACTATAGAAGTAAAAATGCTTTTAACTTAAAAAGTTCAAGAATCCTTAGATAGCAGCTATACACATTTCACTGCAGATAACCGTTAGAGACATCAACTGAAAGAGATGCCACTGTGCTTCAAGTCATACATCCTTTCTTAACTTGCCTCCAAGCTTAATGTGACCTACATTTACAGGTAAAAGGAATCAGTAGTATTTAATAATCTATCCTCTGAATGAAAGAGATAAAGTTTGTCTTTATTTACCATTTGTATTATTACTCTGTAGCACATGTTTTCTTAATAATGAAATATAGTATTTGCCTTACAGGTTCTTTTGCATTCACACTAGTTAAACTTCCAAACAAAACCAGATATATCATGTGTTTTCCCCTGAACTGATCTGCTGCACATTGCAGATCCCTAAGACCCAGGATGAATACATGCATCCTTATACTGGCTCCTTTTATCGTGGGTACCTAAACGACAGTACAACAGAGTTCTTATTCTTGCCCAAAAGAGAAATAAACAGACAATATCTTACTATAATCACAGCAAACTAAGCAGTTCTGGGAAACTTGGGAGCAAATCTGGGAAAGTTCTTAGTTACTAATAAGCAAACAAATGCTCCTATAGGCTCCTGCCAACCAGCACTATTCCAAACAGATGATGGGCAAGGCTTGGCAGTCAGAAAGTTCCCAGAACTGTTTCCAAAAGGCTGTTTACATGCCACCAACGTATTTATAGGAGGCTAAGGAAGTGCACAAGCTTAAATACAGGCGTCCCATGCCAGATGCTCTCTACATGCTACCTGTATTAGCAGAGATACAGCCTTTGAAACCAGCTCCCGTTCCCACATGTATAGAGAAGAAGGTGTCAAGTTGGTGAAAGATACATGAAACTACTTTTCATTCTCTTATTCTTTGCCTTCCTCAACAGGAACATATTTATTTTTCTACATCTCAATCACTTTCCCATTCTGTTGCAGGCTTTGCAAAAGGACACTGGATATGAGTCATAAGCGTCTGGGTCATACTCAAAAAAAATCAAAGAACAGCAAAGGCAAATTGTTATGAAATAGAAAATCATCCAATAAGTACCTTTTTCATATCCCACACGGATAGTAGGTTTTACGGAATCCTCTGCCTCTGTATCCCACCCAGCTGGTTTGGAAGGCTGGACTTTCCCAGACCTATCCAGTAACACAAGAACATGGCAACCAATTGTTTCTTCCATGGCCACAGTCGTCTTAACAACTTCCAAAAGAATCTTCATAAGTTTCTCATTAGTCTTCTGATAAACATGCCTGCCAGACAGAAATTAATCAGACATTTCATTTTCCTCTGCTTTCAATGGAAGTGTTATCCCTTTACAAACCACTGCAACCAGGAAAAATTGGAATGGAATCAGTAAAATAAAGATTTCTTTAGGACTGAAAAACAGATAATATACACAAACATTAAAAAGCACATTTGTGTTAAAAGACGGTTTTTTAAAAATAAAGATATGTACTTCCATCACTTATATTTTTTATACTTATATTCTTAGATTTTTTCTAGATTTTCTTTTAAAGTGGTCAGAGATTCACCTTTGCCTGGTATTCATTTAAAACTTACTCTTTTTTTCATTTAAAACTACTCTTTTTTCAAGACGACAACTATAGATTGCTCACCTACGTAGATTACAGAAGTTACAGAATACTCAAAATGTATTATCATATACAATAATTACATAATTAATATGAATTTTATATATATAAAATACAATGCGTTATGTATACACCTCCATTGAAATTATTATTCTATACAGGAAAGACATAGTAAAACTAAAATTTGATTAATTCTCTATGCATTAGAAAACCAGGCTTTATAAAACAAAATTTTGTTTCATCTTAAGTCTGTAAACTTAGAAATATACTTATTTAAAATCTAAAAGTACCATTATCATGAACTTCCATCACAATAAAGCTTATAAATATTATTAACTTCAGAGCAAGAACATAATAAAAAGATTTTTTCTTTTTTTTAAGGAGTATTTTCTTAATTAACAGTTCTAAGCACCTTTCTTTAGAAAGCAGAGCTGAAGATACTTCATCCGGCTTTCTTCCTTCATCTTCATCCTTAGAGATTTCCTCTCTCATATGATTTTGGTTTTCATTTTCATTCTGAGCAAGTTTTTGCAGAGGGAGAGAAGACAAAATAGAGAGAAATCCTGTCATGCCAGAAAACACATATTCTTCCAAGAAGCAGTAAAATATGAAATTTAGAACTGAAATCAGCTGTGTGCCATTAATAAATTTTTGCATGAAAACACAAATCAAGAAACACTTTTCCCAGGCAGAAAAAGTTAAACTAAAACAAATGAAAACAAAACAGGAAGTCCAAGGCAGGGTGTATTAGAAAGCACTTTGTTACGCTGATTAAACAGTCCTTGTGCTTTCAGTTGTTGTTGCTATAGCAATATGAATATGAACTTACCTGAGCAAACAGCTATATTAATCCCCACCTACAAGCTGCTAAACTTGCTTCTGCTGCCCTGAAGTAGAAACTATGTCTACCAGTACCTTAAACTCTAACAGTTCTTAAACTTGCTCCATTCAAGAAGTACCCTACATTTTTTAGGAAACTATATTACATCAAAAACAGTTGCAGTAAAAGCAAATCATAGTTTTATTTGTCACAGCTGCCAACAAAGCCAAAGTCCACACTCACCTCTGTTTGCGTGCTGCTGTTCTGTAGCTCACGGAAGAGCCTCTCTTTTCCAGGAACAGGATGTTGTCTCAACGATTTCAATTCTTCCAAAAGCATTCTCTCTCTTTCTGCAGCCAGGTTGTCATTCTCCATTGAGACACGCTAAGAAAGAAGTGGCACAGATTAGTTTTTAAGCTTCTGAGTACCAGGGAGTCCTGTCATGTCTAATTTTTTACATATTTTGCACAGTGAAAATTCAGTCAATTTCTTTAAATGGCTACAAGGAGGCTGAAAGCTTTCTAGAACTAAACTCAGTCAATAGCACTTTTGGTATCTTATAGCTTATTTAAGATTTTCCTACAATTTCTGTGCTCTTTATGAAACAAGGTGGTCACAATGTAGACTGGAAGTTTAACATCTAAATGTCACGTGCCATCGTACATACACTGAACAACAGAGAAAAAAACATGAAAATAAGTTCTTTTAAAAAGCTACACATGTTTTTTTAGAATTGCTGGAAGTGTTCAAGGCTTAAAAGTGATGTATAAATTCCAATGCAGATCTTATGCATGTAAACATCTTTGACTCACACAAAAAAAAAGAGAAAAGCTAACAGCACAAGTTGTAATATTTTCCTTCAGTTTACTACCCCAGACAAATGATGCAGCTGCAAATCAGCACAGAGATAAAGGCTAATGTGCATATATATTAAAAGGAAATATTACCAGGATAAATGATACAAAAACATCTATAAAGTAGGTGAGAGGAACTGATAACTGTCACTGTACAAGAACCAGATAACCAGAATACAAGTGATTTGCACTCTAGTCTCCCAAGCTCCTTGATCCCAAAATTAAGCAGAACAGTTTGGGTAAAATCTGAAGGAAACAAAGTTTCACTCCACAGTGAAATTAAAGAATTTTAGAATACACGGATTATTATTTCCACATGTAACATTACAGTTTTGGAAATAAATTAGAGCAAGAAAAATTCTTCTGAATTCAGGCTTATTTGGCCTTTCAATGTGTCAATCTTCAAGGATTTGAAGACAAGTCTGTAAGTGATGTTTTTTTTTTTGAAGACTCAATTACTAAAACAAATTAATGAGCTTAATGAGTTCCATTACCATATCTGCTGTAGACTTTGAATTAGATACAGTATTCAAAGGCAAAGAAATGCAGCAGTGTTTCCCATCAAATCACACTGACTTCATTTCATTCTAACATAATCCATAAGAACTTCATTGTTTATGATTAAAAAAAAAAAAAGATTGCCAAAGCACTTTGTCCTACTTGAAATGACTTCCCCATCCAGGATGTCTTTGGCATTTGTTGGCACACAAATACGCTTAGAAATTCCTGCCAGCTTCCAAAGCCTTGCTCCATTCAAGCAAAACAATTTTTTTTTATTAAAGAAGCAGCAGGTGATGCTGCAGAAAAACAGTGAACAAACCTCTGTTCTATAAAATTGAGCTGACTTGGGGAAAAGGAAAAAAAAAAAAAGTGATGGAAGGAGCATGACACATTAGCTAGAAAGTGACTACTGAAAGTCCGTGTTCCCCTAAACAACCAGGTTTGTGTTTCACAGCCCTCAAAACAATCACACTAATGCCAAAAGAAGGAAAAAGGAAAATGGGTGGTGGGGAAGAGAGCTCTGCAGGAAGATGCAGATATGTTGAAGTTACAACTTCAAGTGGATATGAGAAAAACTACAGCATTCAGTAGTATTTCCAGCTGTGACTGGGGGCTCCGTTGATGTGCTTGCTAACTTGCATCCTGCACAGGGCCATGTAATTGGAATGTGGCATATATGTGTATGTGTGTATACATAAGCACAGACATGTTCGTGTGTGCATGCCTGCATTAAAGATGTGTGTGAATAGATACATAAGTATTAAATAAACCTGAGCGGTGAGGTTGGTTGGCTAAACCATTGTTAGTTCATTGTGTCAGGTACCACATTACCTCGGCTAATTGCACTTTAAGACTCTCAAGCTCTGCTAGAAGTTGCTCTTGATTTTCTTTCTGACGTTCCATTTGCTGCATATGGCCTTGTCTCAGTAATTCTGTTGCCTGTTGATGCTCCTGATACTGCCGGACCAGTTCCTGACGCATATCTTCCAAGCGTTCCTCATATATCAACAGCTGACTTGATGTTTCCATGTCTGACACTGCCATCACATTGTTGCACTGAAATATTGTAATTATTTTAACATTTCATGTCCAAAGACAGATACTAGGAAAGATTTTAAATACATTTTAGAAAATACTTTCACAAATTAAAATAGATATTGCTAAGGCATTAACTTCTTGCCTGTTTCTTGGAAAGCCTACATTCTCCATTTAAAAAAAGCTTTTCAAAAAGCTTTTTAGCTGACGTGGCAGACATATACGTTTCTGAGGGAGTGAGTGAGTGAGAGAGTGTGTGTGTACTGCAACAGAAGCTTGAGAGAATAGCATCATATAACTCAGGAACATTATCATTCCTGACATATTCACTATCAAGATAATACAGGAGTCAAATATTTAACTATTACACAAATTCGAAAGAGTAATTTTTTGCTCTAGCTGGTGCCAAATTCAATAAAGAGCAAAAGTACCCTAGGATTAAATAAGAGGCTGCTTTTAACATATTTATTATAGATCTTTTCCTTCAACTCATATTTCTGAAATGCTTAACATGAGATTCAGTAATATTTACATATTACTTTCATAATTTTTGTTTTCAGATAATATTCTTTATCACAAGGGACTCTAACTCTTCAAAACACAATCTATTCCATGCACAAGCAGTAGAAAACAATACCTTAAAAGGTCTTTATATCATTTACTGTTTGCAATACAGTTTTAACAAAAAATAGAAAAACCTGTTTTCCCACAATCAATGGGAATTCCCTTCCTCACAGCATAGCAGAATGCTATCATAATGTGGTAGAGTATTGAAACAAAGGTAAATAATTTGAGACCTAAAGTTGTCATCCCTTTTAAAGGCAAAAGAAAACATTCTAATTTTCATCTTAATTTCTTTCTTTGGTGCCTCCACATTGAAATGGAACTATATTCAAATATGTTATTCAAATGTATTATTATACTTCACCTATCTTTTTTTAAACTCACCAGTGTTTCTTCTGCCATATGCCCTTGGACATGGGAGAAAAGCCCTTCAGCAGTCACTGATTCATGTGTGGTCTGTCCCAACACATAATCAGACTTGGTGTTAGAATGAAGCTGTTCTCTAAGCAAGCCTATTTCACCAGACTCTTCACTGAGTTCCTTGCAAAGTGATTTCAGTTCTTCATGTTTGCATTTTTCTGTTTCTTTCTTGAGAGGACCATCAACCTCTTCTATTCTACGTTCCCTTTTCACTTCAGAATGCATTCCCTGTTGATGCACAATTTGTGCTTGTGTTTCTTCTTTCTTCTGCCTCTCAATTCTTGATAATTCACTCTGTTTGGCAAATGCTACACTCATTGACACAATTACCTGAAGAAATGAGAAAAATATGCATTAATTTATACTTCACAGTATCTCTTTCTGCAGAAGACATCTCCCTGTTTACCATCAATAATATAAATGCAAGTACTAAAAGTTCTGATCTATGATTTTATTATTTTTTAAATAGAAGCAAATACAAAGGTAAAAGAATATATATATTATAATACATCCATAATATAAAATAGTCTAGAATCTACAAGGTGAGTCAGAGAAATGCAGCCATTTTAAGCTTTCTCTATCCATCCAGGCATCATCCATAAATATTCCACTGACACTGATTTTGGGCAGCAGAGCCTTATGCTTGATACTCAGCACAAGTATTTACTTGACCAGAAGGAAACTTCTACAAGTACTATAAAGTTGCAGTTCCAGTTACAACAGATTAGTAACTCTTTCATTGCTAAGCATCTCCATTTAACACAAATAAACCATTTTCTATCACATAAGCACCTCTTTGCTAATTTAGGATAGTAAATGAGATAGATGAAACTTTTACTCTAGAAATTTGGATTGATTAAATTAATGTCATCATCTATAACATTTTTCTGAACTCTGATCACAAACCTTTTGAAGAAGCATTCTCTCACTTTTTACTAGTTCTTAATTAATACTAATTTAATTATCTTGTTTTTATGTCATCATACTGGCATAAATGCATAAAAAGCAGAGATAATTCATTCCAAAAGGAAGTGAAAATGCCTTTGGGAATCAAATAATGATAAATCCACAACAATTTAATATACTCTTATCTATAAAGCCTAAGGAAAGTCACTAGATCCAATAAAAACTGCATTTTACACCAAACACTAAAATGCACAACTAAATATGATCAGAAAATATGTGAAACTGTTAAAATCTTTTGAATTGACCAGCTGTGAAGCCTGAAAGTAGCAAGAAACCCACTCCCTAAGCCTCTGGATTTTCTGAATAAATAAAAGTAATGAGAACGGCTGCGTGTCATCTGTATTCGTTGGAGTTTTAAAAGAAAACACCACCCTGCACATGAACAGATATTATGTGGTAGGAACAGGGCACCAGTCGAAGGATGGCTGGGTACAAATGAAAAGCCATGAAACCAAACAATAGGGTTGTTGGACACACTGAACACAGTGAATGAATTCCATAGTAAAGAACAAACAAACACACACAAAGAAACAAACCAAAAATCCCAAAAGACCCACACAACCAAAATGTTTCAGAAAGCTTATTAAAAAGACTTTCATATTCAGAATCAGAAGGAATCAAATCTTTGATTAAAAAAAGGAAAAACTGAATTTAGCATACAATATTCCAACTCTGTCAACTATCAGGAACAATAAATAAAAGTGCCGGTATTTTAAAGCATATTTTGAAGTAACAAAATAAAAGCAATACCTTTGCTATTTCTTCTTCTAATCTTTCCTGGTACTGTTTTTCTAGCAATTGTACAACATCCTGATCATTTTTCATTTCAATTTCATTAGCAAGCTGTAAAAAAACAAAAAAAAACAAACAGGAAATCTCTAATTGTGTATTTGCATTTTTATTTCATGATTTTAAATGCTTTAAGAGATTATTTTTCCCTCAATCGGCTCATCCCTATTTCATAGAAACAACAGAATTTTGTACCACAAAATAAAAGAAAGGGTAAATGACCCTCCCCCCCACCCCGTATAAAGACACACATTTCTGCGCCAAAATAATTTTAGAAGTTGAGTTTGAAAGAACTGATTTTCTAGCACTATTTGAACTATCAAAATGCAGAGAAATCAAGGGAGAACTCACAGCAGAAAACAACATCACTATATCTCACAGTGGAGAATTTCTGAGCAAGGTTTAAAGCAATACTAGAGAAGGAATGTATGGAGTCTCTTCCATTTGCATTTGGTTTCTAAGATCTTTGGCACTGTTTTTTTCCAGTTTCTTCTAAGTTGTGCAGTCTATACTTAAAAAGTATTGGGATTTCACTTAAATATTTTTTCCATGAGTAGCCTTTAAAGAAAAGTGTCAATATTTTAAAAAAACCTGAAGAAATCTTTGAACACCAACATTTTTCCACTTTTATGAGTGGAAGCAGTCCAATCCAAAAAATTTTGTTTCAGAGAATCAATACAAAATAAAAATTAAAATGGAAAAGACAGGACCAATAAAGCAAGTTTATGTCTTATAATTTCTAGAAGTCTTTTTTTGCAAGATTTCTTTTTTAATTTTCCCTAATGTGGGCAGTCAAGTGCAGAACATAGTACTGAGATAATTATTTTATTACTATCAAATGTTAGTCAGTATTTCAATTTCATCTGATAGCCCATAGCATCTAAATTATATCCACTGTTATTAATTGTCAACTGAGTTATATGGTACCTCCAATGCTGCATCGTCTCTCTGCTGATGAGGATTTTCAGTGCACTTCACTTTCCTGAAGGACTCTTTTACCTTTATTTGTGAATTTGGGGATATACTAAGAAAGTAAAAGAAGCAGAGAGGGCAGGGTTTAAAATAAAATAAATGTTTCAGTATGCATTATTTTTTCTTCCATTCAAATATGCACCTATATGAATGTGCATATGCACCATGCAGATTCAAAGACCAACAACTGCAAATATTTTCTTCACAACATCTCTCTCCCCTCATCACTAATTTCATATACTCTTACTTCATATTTCATCTGCCTTCCATACATCAGACTCCATCAATAAAAGACTTCTTAACATCAGTTTTGCCAACGCCACCCAAACAACTGTTTTACAGCTAGTTGAGAACACGTAGTGCCCACTGACTACAAAATTAAAGTGAATACTACAGTGCCTGCTTGAATCATTAGGATTTGATTCGTCACTCAAATGACTCAGTAAGAAATGGAGTACACATGAAAACAGTAAGAAATCCAGTATGATTCAGTTTATATTTAAATATCAACATGTCGAAATGTATTTAGCGCTGCAGTAAAAAAAAAAAAAAAAAAAAGACAAAACAAAACATACATGAAAACTGCAGTTCTCCTTTCACTATCATACTGAAAAGGACTTAACAGAATATGTTGTCAAAAGGTAAGATACAGTATCAAACTAGAAAAATCTCTGTGATCTGCTAGCACAAAGGAACGAAAAGCTTGCTAAGAGGGTGGAAAACAGCTTATTAGAAGGTAAATGTTGCCTGTGAGATTTACAGTCTTAATCTACACTTGGTCAAAAAGCTTTTTGCTTTTCTTTTGCTCAAATCTGAGTTAAAGAATCCTGAAACGGGAGTCCGAAATGATAATTTTATGATCTTTTCCATTTTTAGCTACAAAAACTAACCCGATATTTTTACCATCCGTTAAACTTAATGAAGACCAGAAATATATTTTAAGGAATGAAAAGAACACTGTTTGTAAGACAGGAGAACAGAAATAACTGAAGTAAGATATTGTAAGATACTCCTACAGTAAGGGAAAAGTAGCTGTTTGAGTTTTAATGGTTGAAGGAAAACATTTTTATCTTCATTTGTCTCAGCTTCTAAGAATTCATCTTGCCTTAGTCCTTAGGCCTTTTTAAAAGACTGCTGTGGTAAGTGTATAAAATAATTGACAATTTGTAGAAAAATATAAACAACTTCTCCTCCCTCCTAAGTAACATCCCTTATTGCTACTGTGACTCTTTGTTTTCCCTTTACAGCCAGGCACTGGCTGACAAACAAACACTGACAGTTCTCTCTCAAATAAAAGTACAGCAAGAGAAATGAAAAATGCATAAATACTGAACGGATTTGGAGTACATTAAATGAAACAACTGAAAAGCAACAAACAAGAGAGGACACTGAACAGATCAAAATCAAAAGCACCCACCACTCCCTAAACACACCCACTGATTCTAGTCAAAGAATCATCATCAACAACAGGCTTTGAAGTTGTCAGGATTCCCCCCAAGGAGCATTACTTCTTTCAGGTTGGAATGGCCATACTGGCCAGGGCCAGGAAGAGGCTGATGAGCTTGTCCTATGGCCCATGACTTGGTGAAAGCCAGAACCTGCTAAGGTGACCTCAATTCTGCCACAAACTTTATTGCTATACATTCTCCAACACTACCGATTCCACACAGCTATGCTAGAGTACATATGGTACAGCGTAAAGCCAACTACAGTGCCTGGAGCTTCAAGGGTGGTCAAGTTTTCAGCAGCCTACTGAGTTGGAAGTTTTGAACTTACAGTTAAAATGTTCATATATATGAAGTGATGCTTATATACTATTCCAATGAACAGAACTCCCTCTATTCACTATAAAAGTACAATACAACACATTTTACAATATTTTTTAGTTCTAAATGCTGCACTATGTTGTTCACAATGTTTATGTAATTTCTTGGCAGCAATCAACATCTCTTGAAAGAACAAAAGACTGTGAGTGATGTGTTTATAAATAATTTCTCAAACTTCAAAGTAAAATACATAGCTTTACATGAACAGTTATTTGGAGCACTTCTGTCTGTACAGAGTACAAAGTTGTAAGCATTAAAGAACTGACTATACCTTGTGCAGTCAGAGGATACCTCATCACTCTGAAGCTTATCCTGTAAATGCACAATCTCTGCTGTGTACCTCTCTTCACTTTCTTTCAGTTGTTGCTGGAAATAAGACCTGAGGTGCTCCACCGCTTGAGCATGTTGTTCTTCAAGTTGTGTTTTAACATTCTCCATCTCCTTCCAACAGTGCTCATGAATTTTAGGATCTATATGCAGATTATTTGAATATGGAAAAGGGAAAAAAATTATAATAGTATAAATTCATTCCCATCCCAATCTCTTAACAGTGATGCTACTGAACAATTACACCAGTTAAAAATTTATTCATATTAATTTTTTTCCATAGTAGATAACTTAGTCTTCCATTTTGCAAAATTAAACAAAACCTTCCTCTCCTGTCATTTCTTAAGAGTAAAAGAACTCTAACCGTGGAAAACTGAACAAGAACAAACCAAAACTGTTTCACAGAAAGCAATTCAATTAAATCTTAGAGATTTAAGAAAAGAATGGCATCATACTGTAAAATTTGCAAAAAGCTCTGACATGATTCAAGTTGTTGTAAACTAAGAGTCAGTTAAAGGTTAGTCATTCTCTCTTCTCTTGC
The DNA here is from genome assembly GCF_019232065.1 of Centrocercus urophasianus. NCBI lineage: Eukaryota > Metazoa > Chordata > Aves > Galliformes > Phasianidae > Centrocercus > Centrocercus urophasianus. Next base: position 25,793,329 of record NW_024884711.1, read on the forward strand.
TCTCTTTGAATACGTATACATGAAAAACATCATATGCATCTTTTTACCCATTAGACTGTGTGAAGAGGCCCGCAAAGATTCCTTTCTTGTTTCCAGACTGTTAGGTTCCTCTTCTTTTCTTCTTTCAGGTTCTGAAGATGACAGCCATGGTTCTTTGACCTAACAAAAAATCAAGTCAATACAAAAGACAGTAATTTGCACAGCAATCATGCAAAAAATATTAACTGTTTTATAGACATATACGAAAGGTCAGTGGCCAATACACAAGAGAATGTAATTGACAAAACAAATATGTTTCATTTTACAGCTTGAATGATCAAGTATTCATTTATAGCTAGTTGATCATCCTGCTTAGCCAAGGAAAAAGGAACTCGGGTCCTTTGTGAACAGCAAGTTAAACAGAAGCCAGCAATGCTCTAATAAGACAAAAGTCCAGCAGCACCCGAGGTTGCATTAGAGCACTGCCATGAAGATGAGGGAGTTGGTATTTCCCTATTCCACTGCTGTGCTCTCTAGCACGAGAGAAATGAAGTTCAGCAGAGGGCCATAAAGGAGGTGAGGAGCTTGGAGTAATGTTTTATAATGAGAGTCTGAGAGAGCTGGGTAGCCTGGAGAAAAGAAGGCTGCCCATTGGAGTTGTGTGGTTCCCATCCCATCCTTAGAGATGCTCAAAACTCAACAGAATATTGTCTTAGGAAGCCTGCTTAAGCTGACTCCGCTTTCTGCAGGGGTTGGAAGAGACAAACCTTCTGACTCAGGTCATTCTGTGATTCTGGTACACAGGCAGCAGTCTTCTCCAATTTATTTCACCAATCCATTGCTATGTCATTCAACCAGAATGCATGAGAACGATTTCAAATACATTCTTTCATTTCAAGAGGAATTCATGGAACAATACAAATTAAAGGCCTACAGACTGCAATACTATAAAAACTTTACCTGTTTACAATCAGTCATCAACTCTGATTGAAGTTTTCTTAGCCTACTGTATTCTTCCAGTATCTTATGCAGAAGTCCTTCCATATGTTCTTGCATAGCTAAGTTAAACAATCGTCAGGGAATTAGAGCAAAAGACAATGAACATTGTATCATAAACCTTAATACAATGTATTATTTACAAGTTCTTTGCTGAAAAGTTATTCAATATAGATAACACACTGAAACAAATGGGGGCACCTCCGTGTTTTAGAATGTACTTTTTCTACATAGTGTTGGTATTTGCAATTTTTTTGGTAGAACTGCTAGCTTCTACATAAGAAGAAGAATAACCACTTTTTTTCACCAATTTTCATTATAAAAACAGCACAAGGAAATATTCATAAGAAAAGTTGTTCAGAATAGTGAGGAAATCTTTAAAGTAGTTATTTATGTACCTATTAATAGCTAAATTAGCATCTGAACAAACAGTGACATAACTGCTAGTTTGAAATATTTGAAATCAATGTTTGTTTAACCAGTTTGATAGTACAATGCCATTACCTTGAATTTGACCACTGTGTTTTGTTAATTCCATATTTTCCTTCTCAGCAGCAGGCCTATTGAAAATATCCTGTTCCCTATCACCAGCTTCTATCACAGTTGAAGATTTTTTATTCCAACTATCACAGAAAATCTGCACAAGAAATGAAACATAGAAAAAAAGTGAAGAATTGTTTAATAATGTATCAAAAAACACGAAAAAAATACTATAATTGGTACCTGGTAAATGCAAAAAGAATCTTTAACTTTTGATTACATACTTAGTTACTGAAAAACACTGCACTGAAGATTAAGACTAAGCATAAGAAGAATTGCTGCAGAAGGACATGAAACAGTTAATGCAAAAACCTTTGCAACATCATTTTAGAAGATAGGTTTGTATTCAGAGATCAAGGCAAAAAGAAAAGCTGCAAAGAAAACCTGTTAAAGATGATGCACAAAGCAGGGTCAGCTAGAGCAGGTTAAAGATGATGCAGAAAAACAAGATGACTCACTGTATATACATAATTCTTCATTTTCAAGTGTTAGACTAAAAAAAAGCTTTTACTTAAATCTTACCTGTGTGAGCCTAGAGCATTCCTCAGTTACAGCTTCATTCAGCTTTTCTATAAGTCTCTGAGAAGACGAGACTTCATCATCTACAAATACAAATGATTAAGGTTATTATTTTTAAACACTTGGTGCACAACAATTCTTCAAATGGCTTCATGTATCAATGAACTCTAGAAATATCAAACATTACTCAAAAATACAAGAGAGCAAAGAACTCACTATGCAAAAAAATTGCACAAGGGCAAATAATGGAGGGACAGAAAATAAATCTGATAGCATAGAATCCCACAGAGGAAAAAAGGCAAAGAACAATGTTCCTGAAAGTAGTATCAAAAAACCTTACTTAATAGGGCAGGAAGCCAATCCACAAATTTAAAGACCACTGCATGAAACAAGCTTAAAAATATTTTCAATGACATATTTGTTTAATATTGCAGTAAATAATACAAATGTAAAGATGAATATTACATCATTCCTTGCAATTAACTGATCTAATACAAATACCAAAACATGAGCTGTAATACTTTCTATTCCTATTTTTTATATTCTATATCCTTTCTTTAAATATACTCAGTAACAGACCACTTATACTAGGGAAATACTATGACAAAAAACACTGTAAAATGTTATTTGAAAATAATTTACTGGACAGACACATGCTCCTTCTCCCCAAACTCTTGTGTTAATTTTATCTTAAAGACACTATCTATATTTCCTATCAAGAGCTACACTCTTATAATTTTCTCAAGTTACCTGCTGGTTGTATTTTCATGGTCTGGAGCTCCATTTGATGAACTTTTTTAAGATCATTCATCTCTTGTAAATGACTACGTAGAAGCTCCTCTTTAAGACTGCAAAGTTCACTCTCTTTTTCTGCTTTCAGGTGCTCACGGACCTGGTCTACATGAGCTGAATAAACCAGGGAAAGGCAAATGCGCTGTGCTTCCATTTGTAGCTGTAGATCAGCCTTTAAATAAAAATGCACACTTTACAAAGAATGCAAAAAAAAAAAAAAAGAATACAAGAATGTCCAGTCTTGGTAAATTTCTGAAATTAATACTTGTTGAATGGAATGCTGCATGTATGTTACATATTAAGCAATTTTAAATATGCACATTTTGGAAACTTGAACTGTTACAAAGTAGTTGAGACACTTTTTTCAACTTATAATAATAAAGTAATAATAACAATAAAAAGACAAATAACAAAACACTAAATGCTTCAGTTTCTGTCTTGGGCAAGAAAGTTGCAAGTAACAATAAATCTTTACACACTGCACTTCATATTGAGACACAAACTACTTCCTCACAGTTGCTCTATGGGTGAGAACTTGTATGCCCGAGATTGAGTGCAGATTATTTTCTATGGATTTACTACAGAAAATCACATTTGAAACCTGTACTTTTGTTTTGTATGGCACTTGCAGGTGGCATGATAAGTGCCAAACAGGAGACTGCTTAGATTTCCAAGGAAACTAAATGAAATGGAAAAGAAGAATCTTAAATAGTACACACATCAACTTGATCAGTCTGCTATGTTACCTCATTCTATCTGTGGATAAGAACAAATGTAGCAAACACATGAAAATTTAAAAAAATGACTAAACAAAGCCAGCCCTGCTTTGAGTAGGGTCTGGACCAGATGATTTCCAGATGTCCCTTCCAAGTTATGTTATTCTATTCTACAGACCAGAGTGGTTGAAAACTAGCTCCTGCTACAATGGACACTGGTGTTGTTAAATATTTTGGGTAGAACAGATTCCTGAATGACCTAAACTGCTCCAGCAAGACTAACAGTGCTTGCAGACTAAAAGCTGATATCACAAGGAAGGCTTGGCCTTTATGTTTTTGGAAATCTCAGTGGAGAACCAGCTATTTTGACTTAATCGAACAACAAACTTCAGTTAGGATCATTTTCCCATGTCCTTTAAAAATCTTCACACTCAGAACTGGACACATTACTTAAGAAGTGATAACCATACAGATACAAGAAATCTGATAGAGGAATATTACTATTTGACAAGTCTGATAAAAGATAACTGAAAAAGTCAAGAGTTTTCTATCTCTCTATGTATTGTTTACCAGAGTACTTAAAGAGCTGAAAAGCTAATCATAGACGAAAAAAATGTGTTTTGACTAAGTTTTCATCACAGGTAATTCCATGCTACATCAAAAGATGAAGTGCTCTAGATGTCTTCTCCTCCCTATTGCCTTGCTGTTGTTGATTTAATTGAATGTAATTGAAAGATACTTCTTCCACCGAAAAATAGCATCCTTCTACATACTGACCACAGTTCACAGGTCCAGTCATTCATACAGTAACTTAAAACTATGAGCCACTCGGACACATACTCATAATTTTTCACATGCATTTTAAAGCAGTTAAAAGGAAAAATATGATACAAGTTTCCAAAGGCAAGCTCCTAAAAGTTACCATAGGTAAATGATTCTCTCTCCACAGTTTTACATAACATACCTGTTCTGATTTTAATGTATTCACTTGCTGCTGAAGATTATTATTTTCAGTCTGTGTAATGGCTATTAATGATGTTTCACCTGTCAGTCCATCTGTCATTTCATGCAAATGTTCTACAAAAGCTGGCTGTTCTGGTTTCAACATTTGCTGAACTTCCTGTACTTCTGTAACCTGATGACAGATAGCTTTACCTGAGCCCTGATTTTCTCTTACATTTATTCCTTCAACAACTTCATTGTTTGGAGAAGATGTTTTATTTCTACTTTCACACGCTGCAGTAGCAGTCTCTTGACCTTTTCCTTTAAAGCATTTTGTCTTAGGTTCAGTATTACTAACATTTTCTCTCTTAGCATGGCTAATTATACATTCTAGTTCTTTGCATTTTGCTAGAACTTTGTCTTTCTCATCTTTTAAGGATTTAACTTTTTCACTTAAATGACAAACTTCACTATGCTTTGACTTCAGCTGTTCGGAAAGATCGGAAAGTCTCAGGGATAATTCCAGTTTCTCACGCTGGGTAACTTCAAGCTTTTCCATAAGTTCTGTTGCATCTTTCTCAACAACTTCTCCAGCTTCAGGAGTTTCTGCCTTAAACACCCTTTTTTCGTTTCTCTCCTCAAAACTGGAAGTTCTACTTTTAAATAAAACTGGTCTACTGCTTTGCAGATGGTGAAGTTCTTCACTCAAAGCTTTAAGTTTGATTTTATATTCAGCTTCCAGTTTATTCATGTTCTCTTCTAACACATTCTTTGCCTTCAGAAGACTTTCACATTCCTTCTGCAGCCCTTTGTTATTAGCTTTAAGTTCTTCCTCAGTAGACAAAAATGCACTCTTCTGCCTTTCAGTATCTTCTTGGAGTTGAATATTTTGTTTCTTAAGTTGCTCATTTTCAGTAATCAAGTTTTCTATTCTGTTTTGCACATCCAAATTTTCTGACTTAGAACTCACACTGTCATTCAAAATGGCATTTTCTTCAGAGATTACTAACATACTTTTTAATTTCTCTTCAAGAGTTTTGTTTTCCCCTTGAAGAAGATTATTCTGTGTTTCAAGTTCACTACATTTATTCTGAAGGCTATCTTCTGTCTCCCTCATTTGTTTCTGCATCAATTCAGTTTTAAGCTGCAGCTCTTGAATTTCTTGTTCAAGACTACCTTTTTCTTTTTCTTCTTGCCTAAGCACTTCAATTTCTTTCTGCAGTTCATGGATCTGAAGTGTCATTTCTTCAGATTTAGAATTTACAATAGACTGCTGTAAATCTTCAAGCTTTGAAATCTCTAATACCAACTGGTTTTGCTTTGTGATTAAATTGTCCTTTTCAAGCTGCATGGCTTCTATCTTTTGACTCATTTCTTCTTTCACTCCATCCAACTGCTGCTTATGGTGCATATTCAAGTTGTCTTTAAGGCTTTCGATGTTCACCATGTGCTCTTTTTGTAAGTCTTCTTTAAGTCTGGAAAGCTCCTCTTCATGACTAAACAAAAGCTTTGTCCTCAGTCTCTCTAATTCTGCTTCTTGAGATTCTGCCATTCTGTCCAAAACCGCATCCTTCTCTCTTTCTAGCATTTCAAGTTTTATTTTGTAATTTGTGACTTCTGCCTCATGTTTTAGTTCCAATTCCTTCCTAAATTCTGAGGCAGAAGTCAGCTGAGATTTTAGATCTTCAATCACAAACTGATATTTTTCAGCTTCATTCAACCTACATTCCATATCCATTATAGTTTGTTTGGCTCTTTGAACCTGCTCCCTTGAAAAATTCAGCTCTTGGAGAAGATCTTCAATTTTAGTTTGCTGAAGAGACTTCTCCGCTGAAATGACTTCCATCTGTTGTGACAGTTCTTGCTTTATTTTTTCCCTTTCATTATCAGCATCTTGCAATTTCACATTCAGTTCATTAATTTTAATATTCATTAAATGCATTTGATCTTTATTAACATTATCACTCAAACATAGACTTGAAGTTTTCTCCAATTCTACTTTTTGTTGCGCAAGACGTTGTTCAATTTCCATTGCATGCTGCTTAATTAATTCTTGCTTCATTTGTACTATCTGCTGGCCATGCATTTCATCTAATTCAGCCTGAAGTTGTGCCAGTCTCCTTTGTGTTTCTAATTCCATTCTTTGCACAATGTCAGCTTCAGACTGGCTGTCTTTATAACATCGTTTCTGTAGTTCTTCCACAGTTCCCATTAATTGTTTTATTTCATCAGAACATTGTCTTTCTTTCTGTTTGTAGGTGGTAAGTTCAATTCTCATATTACTTATCTCCAGGTTCTTTAGTGAAATTTGTTCTTTTAATTCTTCATGCAATTTACTGACATCTGATAATTTTTCCTTAATCTGAAATGACTTCTTTTCTTCTTCTTTAAGTTTTGCTTCCAGTTCTTCAACTAATGCTTCTTTTTCTTGTAGTTTATTCATATCTTCTTCTTCATTTCTTTGTTTTTCCTTAAAAAAGGAGCAAAAACAATTGTAGTTCATTGTCTGGACACACTGGAACATTTATAAACTTAGCTATTGAACCATTATGTCCTTCTTGATAATATCTTTGGCTAGAGATCATTTATAAAAACTAAATTAATTATTTATTGCCTTCTCTGTAAGGATTTCTGTACATTTGGGATATGTGATTTTTTCCCTCCATATGAAAAAAAAAAAATCCCAACAAAAACAAACATATAAATAAATCATTTCCATTTTTTTCCAGTTGTGCTATGTTATTCCAAAACCAATTTCACACAATTTCCTGAAAGCTTTGCTTTTTTCTCACTTCTCATTTTTAGCTACTTCTCAGCTTTCAATTGTGGACAATATTAATTCAGATAAGAAATTAATTCCACATGATAGAAGACTGTTTATGCAAGTTCTTCTAATTTTTTTCTAACAAAATGTCATTTAATAAAGGCATTTTAATGTTGTATAGTTTCAATAATTCTTGTATATGTTTTGCAGTTTTTAAAAATGCAATACATATTGCTGACATAAGCACTTAAGCTGAAAATTCTAAGTAAATAATATGTATGTTAATAGATATGGGTCTTTAAAAAGGGCCAAAAAAATTTCAATGAGACTACAAAATCATGAAAAGGAAACAGAATAGCAAAGGCACATTTCTGGTAAGGAACATACCATTTCATATGTTTTGATCATGCCTTGAAGATGTGTTATCTGAACTTCGAATTCTTCATTTTTCTTTTGGTAATTCTTCAGCAGACATTCTTGATCTTCTAGCTGTTGCTGATGAGAAAGTATCTGTTGCTTGGCTTGCAATAAATCAGCAGCTGTGCAACTGTGGCTGGTGTTCCTTAGAGCTTCACTTGCTTGTAACTTGTATATATTAAAAAATAAATAAATAAATCAAGATTACAAGAAGCAGTTTGATTACAGAGACAGCTATGATTTTCACTTTCTTATTACACCTCATAACCACGAACATAATCCTAACATTTTAGAAAGTTTCTTACAAGGAACTGAAATACTATTACAATCAATATGAAATTATTTTACAGTGAACTAGCACAGAACAGCAGTGTTTCAGAAAAGTCTCAAATGGTAAGACAAACTACTTGTAATTACTGTTCCCCAAATCCAACTTTAATTTATTAACAGAATTAATTAATTTGGTAATTAAAAGGAATGAACACCACAAGAGGCAGATTTTATCCAAAAATATAGGACTGGAGCATTAAACAGTGACACACCAAAGCTAATGGCTGGCTGTTTTGATTGGAAAGGTAACAGGTTGGATTTCAGCCCAAAACTTTAAGAACAGTAATTATATGAGCTTTTTCTTCCTAAGGTAACTGTCATCATCCACTATTTATAGGCAGCTATTACTAAAGAGAAAGAGAAAACAGACTCATCTCTATTATTTTATATCTTCTACAATGATGACTGTAGGACTGTTAAGCTGACTGCAGATCTATAGCAAGGAACCAAGTCTCCAAAAACACAAAATCACAAAATTTTGCTTCTGCAGGAATCAGCTATTTATGTATCCTCCAAAGTGACACCAATTTTCAAAACCGAATAAACTTGCTAGTGCTGTAACTTACATGTTGAAACTGGATTTGCAGTTTTTGGCTTTGCTCTGTTAGCTCTAAGAACTCCCTCATAGTTTCATCCTTTTCCTTCCGTGCCTGCTGTAGGTTAGTGGTAAGCTGAGTGATGATATCATCTCTTTTTTTGATAGCAGCTTCAAATTCTTGCAGCTACGAAAGATAAAATTTAAACTAGTAATACACATCAAACCCATAGATAGAAAAAACAGCTTATTCTTGTTAAGCAGGAATATCTATTCCCTTACCACTCTACTAAAAGGATGTCACATAGACATACCAGGGAATTTGCTTTCACAAACTCTTACACGTAAGTAATTCAGAAACATTTGTTTATTCTCATTCAGCAGTGCACAAATTCTCCATGAACACACTCATCAAAAGACAAAATCTGAGATTTTGAGAAGTTAAATTTAGAATTTGCTTTAGAACTAGAGAGAATGGCCACGTAAACAAACCATCACAAAGGTAGTCCAGGTACTTAATTATAAAGTATCAGCAATTTTGCCCAACTATTCAGGTCCACATACTTTTCCCACAATAAATGCAAACTATGCCACTTCCCACTAAAGGTGCAATAAATTGCATTCATTTTATTAAAGGTATAAAAGAGAGGCCGTTCAATATCTTACATTGCAGAACTTACTCATATAACTGCAAGAGAAAATTAGCTCAAGTTGCACATCTGATGCAATGTATTTAATAGATTCATCTTTTGTAATTTGTAGTGATGAAGAAACGATAAAAGGACAGGAAAAAATTCTTTTGCAAGGTTTTTTGTTTTTGTTTTTGTTTTTGTTTGGTAACAAAATCCAGGTAGTAAGAAATCCTACAATAAAAATTGGAACTGTATTTAAGTACATAAACAGATTTGTTATTCATTTTCAAGTCACTTTGTCAATTTGAACTCCTTCAAGGCTAGTACATGCTTCATCTCTATGCTTTGGAAATTTCTCAAATCACCCATTGCCTTCTGCAACTACTTAGTTTACTATGCTCTCAAAAAGAAGTTTCTCCAGATCATATGCCAATCCTTGAAGTAAAATTATACCTCCAGATATAGCTTACTGATTTAGCGGATAGAGACATTTTTCAATGGGACATACAAAGGAAGAGGCCTTTAAACATGCTAAACTATGAAAATTCAAGAAAAACCTTTTGAAGTTCTTTTCAGAACACTGTGGGGAATTCCTAACTTAAAAGGCACAGATGTAGTGGAAATACCAGATGCTTGTTATAATAAAGAAAATTTAGGAATAGATCAGGTACTTAAGTGCGTCCTATCTTTCCTCTTGCATCTGCTCAAAGAAATTTAAAAATTTATCTGTTCATATCTACCCACTGTTATATGTTCCCTTTCAATTTCTTTTATTCTGCCATTTTATTTTAACAAACAGGCAGAGATAATGCACACAATGTGTCTTTTGCAGCTGCTCCTTTTAAAAATTCTTTGCTTCTTCTGAAAGATACACTGTATGCATTTGTCAGCAGGGATATTACGCACTGTACCACTATCATGAAGAACATGCTGCAGCTAAAAACAATTTTAAACATTACTGTACTGCAAAATATTTTAACAGATTTTTAACTTTTTTTTTAAATAGTAGTCATGGTCATTTAAAAATGTAAACAACTCCACTTTAATCTTTCTCATGCAAAACTAACAGTAGTTTTGCTACTAACATGATTGTTTGAAACTAAAATTACATTATGTTCTTTAGTATGCTGTAATTATGAATATTACACTTAGCACAATGGACACAATGGATAATTAGAAGCTAAATCTGACTTAAAAGACAACACCAGGGATTCACCAACAGACAAAGCAATGACAAACCTGCAAGGTGACCACTCAAAGATTACTTCAGTGTAGTGGAAAACATGACATCCATTTTCACAGATAAAGTACAAATGGAAACAGCAGAAAATTATAACTGCACAGCAATAATGAAGGTGAAAATGACTCAATTTTAAAACAATTTTTGTGTTCTGTAGAACTTTGCAAAGCAAAGGCAGGCATACCATGAATCTGAATTCAAATTAAAGGAGAAACTAAAGACATGAAGCATGACATAGCACTGACTTTAAAGAATGTAGAACTTGCTTAAACTGGAAGAAAAAATATTTTATATTCTTCACTTTAAAATCTAATGTTATACGCCAATGGTATTTCTAACTAGAGAAATACTTCCTTACTTACTAATTGCAAGTTATTCAATCTCTCTTAGAACATCTTGGTACAGTGGCCCTGTAATTTCAGATTGTGAAGTCTGACCAAAACAAACCAAAGGGAAACAAACACCTTTTTAGTTCAAGTATCAACTCAGCAATACCATTCCTTAAAAAGTAAAACCTTATTTATTTTTATTTTTATTTTATATCTTTGAGGAACAAGAAGGTACTAAAAAATGGAGTATTTGCAGAATACAAGAAGAATTAGGACTTTTCTTCAAGAAAATCATCTTCCCATTTCAGAGTCAAAGAAAGTCACTGCAAAGAATGCTGAAATTTTAGTCACAAAATATAGAGAGAAAGGACACACAATGAAAACGCCATTCAAATAATAGAACACACGGTATATGATTAAAAGAAATTACACATAATTCTACATCACACACTGACTGCACTCTGAACATCTGCCCTTAAGAGTAAATTCTTTCAGGTGACACTTCGCATTTTTGCACATAACCGAGTAGCAAGCAGAAAGCAACATAAGGTAATTATACCTGTTGCAATCCTTCTGTACCATATGCTGCCCTCATTTCTTCTAGCTCTCTGTTTAGCTCTTCAATCTCTTGTTGTTTCTCAGCCAATTCATTCTCCATCACCTTTAGTTGCACCAGAGAGTGTTGCATTCCATGCTCTGAACAAATCTCTCCAACTCCAAATTCTTCTTCCTAAATTAATCCAAGTTCCTTAACATACCATTTTTTATGCTTTTTAAAGATAAGTAAACTCGAATATCAAATTCTGTATCAAAAGGCACTGTAGAACATTAACATATAGTACAGCATTGAAGATCTTATTGTCATGGCAACCTCCTTTGTTAGTATAATTCACATCTCAAAAGCATGAAGCGTTCTGCAAGTTCTGCTTTGTAACATTAGCCTTAGTACAAGTAGTAAAACATTTTGCATTTCAAGTTTAAAGGTAAACAATATTCATATGACAAACAATGCAGATACAGAGCACAGCATGCAAAAAAAGTATTAGTCAACAACACAGTTTCTGTTCAAAATGAACTGTTCGAGGTTTTTAGTATTCTTTATTAGTATTACAGTTCAATTTGCAGTACTGTACCCTGATCAAGTCTGTAGGTATAGCTGTTCTTGTCACAAAACTGCAACCATTTACCTGTATAAAGACAATTCCTAAATACATTATTACTTGAAATAAAGCTTGATTTCTATTTTTAATTTGTTTGAACCTTATACGATGATTTCTGCAGAGTCATGTGAATTCTTATGCTACAAAAATTTATTTCATTGGAAATACAAAATACCTTTCTGAAAGATTTTGGAATTGAATTTAGCACAAGCAAAAGTTAAGCCCCCTTCCAAAATTACAAAAACAGATTCTACTGTCTAAAACCAAAATACACGTAAGCATACATACAAAACAAAGGAATTCAGATCTAAAGGTCAATGCAAAGCTTTGTCTGTAGTAATACTGCATTTTAAACTGCACATTTAATATTTCTAAATATTAATAAACATAGTTGTTTTCAAAAATATGTTTACCACAAATCTACTATTTCTAAGAGTCACCAATATCTACAGCAGATGAAAGGCAGTGTCATAAACTGACATTCACAGCCTGAAGGAATTTTTTAAGAATGAAAAAGAGCAAGAATTGTACATTCAACATGAGACTCGTGAAAAATCCTTTCACTCACCTAATAGTGCCACTCATATCAAGCTTCCATGAGATTTTGGTTCTATAGAGCGTACAAGCCAGTAATGATGAATTTCCAAAGAGTAAGTGCAAGTCGAAGTAGTAGTTATATATCAAAAAATAATAATTAAGAACTCAACATAAAAGGAATCTTCTGTTGTATTCATGACAAACTGTCAGACAGGCAAGCTTTTAAAATCGCAGACCAATGTCTTAAAACAAGAAAGCAAGACAAGCCGTACTTCTCCTCAGATCTCTGCATCACATTAGAGTCTGAAAAAAAATAACGGCACTAGAATGGAAAGGTATCATACCATTTCACATATGAATACTGTGCTCACATTAAAAAAAAAGGAGGGGGGCTATATAGCTCAGATACCTGCCACAGTTAAGATTAGGCTTATTTACAAAAGACCATCATGTCTGAGCAAATCAATATGTTACCCGACATGGAAGTGCACTACTATAAATGAGATCGATATTGTCATTAAATTTATATTAAGAGAAAGAATAATCCTGCATTAGCTTTGAATTTGCAGAGCTGAAACATGGCCATTTTCAATTCCTGACTTCCTCAATGTAAAGGAGGACACCACAGTGAGATTATTACTATCTTATTTTAGAGAGAATAAATAAGATTTCAGCAAACGTCAGTGCAGAGAACTCATGGAGGCAGTGCACATCACTTGTATTTTGCCAGATGTTTGCTTTTCGTTCAGAAATACAAGTGTCTACAGAGTGCCTGGCAGTAATGTCTTTATTTGGATTTCGGCTCATGGCCCAGATTAATACTTCTTTTCCTTCTTTTTAACCATTATTTAATTTAGACTTAATTGATAAAGATGTAGTGTATGATTCTTGTAAGCTACCACACAGAGAAGTGAACGCACTTCTCTTCCCATGAATCATTTCAGTGTGGAACAACCAGTGACTCTTACACGCTTTATAACAAGCTCTGCTAGGGCAGACATAAATGCCTTCATTAGATGTTCCAGACTCCCTGGCAGCTGAAATTTCTACAGAAAAATCTTAAAAGGGATTTTAGCATATCCAAACAACTGTGTGGAACTTTAGAAATGCTGCTTCATGTCACAGAAGCCTTGTTGTTTGCTGTAACAGACATGAACCACAGTAACACCTTAGTCAACTCTGTTTCTCATCCCACACCTTCTCCTTTCAAATTTCTTATGCCTCCTTTTAAAATGCAAGTTACAACAACAGGACAACACTGTGCACCGTAATCTACTCAAAAAGGCCTCAGATCACCACTCTGAGCGCTGTCTGGTTGGGATCCCTGTGAGCAGCTGCAGGCTGTTAGCTTCAAAATATATCTCATTTCAAAATTAATTTCTTACTCCTCTACCATATAGGAAGCCTGAAGTCCCAGATATTAACTTCAGTGTTAACAGATGTCTGCACAAGGCCTACTGGACTCAGGCACTGTCTCCTGAGCCCTGTGGTTAATCTGTACACAGTTCTTCTTTAAGCCATCTTTTAATTTGTTCTTGTAAAGCTTTGCAATTCACCTTTAACTCTGAAATTTCCTTATACCTTAACGTCTCATGAAGTGCTTAGTTACATATTCCCAGAATACAATTACACGTTTCAAGAAGAAATCAAACCACATAAGATAAGATAAAGGAAGGTAACGGAAGCAAGGAATAATGAGCCCTGAATACAACTGCATAAAAAAATAACCACAAGGTAAGGAAAAACTCAATTTTACAACACATTTGCTACTCAGGAGCAACTGCTTGGGTGAACATAAGGCATGTGGGTTGTGGAAGTCCCCCAAAGGACATCTTCAAGTTTTCTTCCTTGCTTGTATTTTCAAACTAATTCACAAGCATGGTATTTACTAATATAATAACATATAAATACAATTTGTAGTCTATTCTAGTCTAAAAGAAAAAACATAATTTCTATTGCATCAGTAAATACATATGCTTAGGCAAGTGAACACAAGCTTCTTCAGAAAAATACAAGTGAAAAACAACTTCCACCATTAAGTAAGGCAGCAATTTATGACAACTGCCACCAGAGGTCAGGATTAAATGTATGAAATCACTGCACTTCACTACAGATTCAACACAGCCTTGCTAATGTTCCTTAAACTTTGGAATTCCTGAAAGCATACCTCAAAAACACTGAGTTGTTATACAAAATATGCTATTACTGGTAACAGTGATGTCCATTCTCCACAGAGAATTCTCCTTATATACTGCAAACTCGGGCTTAGTGTAAATCAATACTTATTGATCACTCATTGCAAAATGTAAAAAATATCCAAATGCATGAAAATAATTTAACCACTTATAAATTGGCAAGCAGAATTCTGGTTTGAAAACTGTTTTGATTTAGTAGTAGAAACATACAAAAGTATCTGGAATAGAGTTACATTTTACCTAATGTTTTTAGTTTTTTCTTTTCTTGTGCATTTTGGACACTTGGTTATTTAAAAGAATTAATACTTAGGCCTCAAACACTGCTTGACTGTGCTCTTAGGATTTTAATCAATTTTCTAGTTACATCACAATTGACTTTATGGAACATAGCTAAAATTAGCAATTATGACAACTGGGGAAAATAATTTTTTTTTTTTTTTAAACTCTGTAAGTGAAAATAATTTTCAGTTTCTCTCAAAAATAATGACAATCATAGAATGTAAATAAGGCTAGTAACTTCTTACAAAAAACACGTCTTCAAAAATATTATGGTTTAATGTATTTTTCCATACAGTATTCAAACACAACAGAAGATTTTTTTGTGTCATGACTATGCATAAAGGTTAACATATAGAATATTATTAGCATTTACAAAGAAAAGGGAAAGAAATAAGGATCAAGAAAGGGAAATAAAATAATTTTGTAAGTTTTCGTATCTACATTTTTTGCGGTACAGTTTGCGAATTGGGAAGAGGTACTGAGAGAAAAAAATAATCCATGCAGATTACATCAATACCATAAAAATTAAGGAATATAGAAAATATACAGCAACAATTTTACCTTACATAGCTATAAAAAAGCCCAAACAACTAACTGCTGAAAAAGCCTAATTTCCCTTAGTTCGGAGGTTAAAACATAAATGTACATAATCACCACAATCATTTAATATAAAATTATTCAGGTAGGTTTCATTCTTGCTCAAACTGAATAATTTGTTTCAGAAAGGAAGTGGGTCATATAAAAGATTTGTCAATCTTCAGTCTGAGTACCACCTCTAACAGTGTAGGTATTTAGAAAGATGACAGAAGAACATTGGAGAAGAGACCATATGAAAAAAAAGATCCTGTAACACAAGAATTTTGATAGAAACATTCACTAGTTCCTTCAATATATATATATATATATATACATATATTTTTTTTTTAGTAAATTACTTACAACCATGTGTCTGGTAATAAAAAGCCTCTCAAAGAGGGATGTGCTCATCACTAAATTTCATCCAAATCCCCAAGAGAAGGGGCTCAATAATTAAAAGCATATGGCTTATTTTAACAACTATAACAAAGCAAATGATTTATGACCTATTTCACTGTGAGCCCCAACTTCAACATAATTTCTGACAAAAACCACTACAGAGAATACAGTTGTTCTGAAAGATGAACAAAAAGATGGATGAAAAAGACTTGTATTTGTACAAATGGATGGATTCAAAGAATTCCAAAATGGAGGTCTGGTCCTTTCAGTAATTAAAAGGAAGCTTACAAAAAATACGGAGAGTGTGTAGATAAATGAACATCAATGCCATTATCAACTATGTTCAAAGGTTCACTCTTTCCATACTCATTTAGCAATGATTACATACTGTGGTGATGTATATATTCTAAAAAGTTACAGTAAGGTCACAGCAGATATTCAAAAGTGTATTTGTTTCACTTTCAATGGCAAACACTGTGACATGCTGCACTATCAATCATCTTACCACGTTTAAACTCAGATTCTTTGGCAAACACTGTGACATGCTGCACTATCAATCATCTTACCACGTTTAAACTCAGATTCTTTTTGTTCTTTCCTTCTTCTAATTCATTGGACAAAATAACGCATATTTTATCTAAGACAAATATTAAACCTTTAATCCGACTTTTTTCCTCACTTAAGCTTCAACCCTTTGAACCGTTCAGTCTTTCATTTATTACTTCTTTCTTCCATTTACAGAACTGTCAAACAGCTGGACTGGACTCTTCAACCCAGATGTGCCTGACTCAGATTTTTTTTTCTATTTGCATCACATCTAACATGCCGTAACAATGATCATAACTGATTGGACCAAGGGTCCATTTGTTTCACTAATCAATATCTGAAAGTAATCAACAATAAATGTGAAGGAATATTTTCAGTGCACTCCCAAGCATCTTCTCCTAACACAGCAGAAGAAAGTGAGAATGCTTATAAACAAGACAGGAGGAAGTTGCAGGAAAGAAAGAATCTAACTGGGGAAGAGAGATATGATAAAAAAACTCAAACTAAAAAGTCTGAAACAAAATTTATGGAAAAATTTTATAACAGTGATTTCACAAGAGGCTAAGAAGAAGTGCACTGATCCTGTCCTAGAAAAGGCTAAATCAAGGAAAGAACACTATGTATCCTAAATCAAATCACTTCAGCAATGAAAGCATGTTGATTACCTGATCCTCTCTTACTAGCTGCCAAAGTTAAGATTCTGGGGTATTTTGCAAAAGTGCTGCACTACAAAAAGTGGACCATAACTACAGAAAACTCACGTTTGAACCATGATTTTTTTTTTTTTTTAATTATAAACAACTTTTATAGGAATCAGATATTCTACAGCTATTTCTTGCAAAAATGTTCTCATCATGCAGTTGAACATGAAGTAGTTTCTCCTTACAAACAATAAACTGTTTTATTTGGCAAGAACGGATTTTCATATTGCCTACTTCCCTCTTAAGTGACAGGGACACATAGTGGATGTCTTGGTGTGCAGTATCTAAGGCCTGTACCCAGACACTCATTCTCCCCCACAGGCAGGATGGGGAAAGAATTGGAAAAAGACAAAATCATGGGTTGAGACAAAAATAGTTCAAGAAGTGTAGGAAAAATAAATGATGCAAAGGCATTCACTCACCACCTACCAGCAACAGAGTGATGACCAGCCAGTGTTAGAGCAACAGCTACTTTGGAACTCATTAAAACATAATCAACTTGTTAAATATTTTTTATGCAAATGAGAAGGAATGCAAATGAGAAGGAATTATGCACAGCTCAATGGCAATACAAAGCATTACTACAACCACAATGGTGACAATGTTACAACAGCTCATAAATCCGCAGTATTACTGATAATAGTACCCATCCTATTATGAAGTCAACAAAATGTTTGCTTTAATGGTATATTGATCATACCAGTAATGATCTGAAACAGCTTTGTATATAACATCACGTGTACTCTTTCGTTCTTCCTCTTTTTGGAAAACAGTGTACAGCATTTCAATAAACATGTAAAAGAAAAAGTCAAAAGTAAAGTTAGAAAGGAAGTGTTACTTCAGTCTTACCTCAGAACTGTAATCTTCTACTGCAGTGGAAATTTCAATTTCCGGCTAAAACAAAATATTAAAATATTTACAACGATGGCAATCTACAAATATTAAAGAAGATACTTTCCATTCCTTTCTGAGAAGATAGATAGTATTCAAAAAACATAAGAGGTGTCCATTAATGTGGTTTGAATATATATAGCAAAGGTCACCTTAAATTCCTTGAAATCCCGGATTTAAATAAAAGCAAACTAATTTGCTCAAAACCAGGAAAAATTGCACTGTTATGCATTTTCCTTATGTAGATAACAAATATGTGGACATATAATTTTTAATGGGAATCTGTCACAGTTTAGTCGTGCAATATCTTCTAGCAGCACAAATAATCTTTTAAAACTGTCTACTTCAGCCTTCAAGACAGTCTAGTTATTTCTTTGGCTGCTAATACTAAGTATATTTACCAAGGGGTTTATTCAAAGAGAGCTACAGAAAGATGGACAAATAAACTCAAGTTAAGTGGATATGTCTTCTGAGTTAAGAGCTTAATCCACCCCTTGCTAAAAATCAATTAAAAAACTTAAATCTTATGAGCGCACACATCAATCTCCAACAGTGTAAGACTTCAATGTCATTCTTCAGTTGCTTTATTCCCAAAACCTGACCAACCATAATTCATTAAAAAAACCTTCAATTATTAAGCCATCCACGCTCTATGCTTCTATTATTCTTTGGTCAGCACAAGTAATTAAATTTTAAATAGCCCATCAGAGGGGTTCAGTTTAAAAGCAAATAATTAAATAATTTTAAAAATAATTATTTTATATATATATATATATGTATATATATATACACATACACATTTTGTTAGCAACACAACACAAAGGTGTTCATCAGTTCTACCATTAATTTATGGAATCAGAAACAGGTTTCTGTTTCACTATGACTTTAGGTTGCTAGTTAACCTTTCTTTGACCAGCCATGCTTTTTCTTATAGGTAATTGCTTCTAGCAATAAAATTTTATTCTTTAATATTTTCTTTGCTAAGAACATAGTTGATGACTAAAATACACAGAACAGACATCTTGAAGTCCCTTTATAGCCAACTAGCACCTAGGCAGCTACTACCACAATGATAACACATTACACATAAGTACTTCACAGAAAATCAAAATGAATTCCATTGCTGAACGTTATTCAGAGGAAATACTGCAAGATGATACAGAAAGAAGGAAATCTGCATATGGAAAACAGGATGCCCTTTTCAGAGAACCTTTTTCCTATATACAGTTAAGCATTGCTCAGAAGAGATGTTCTACAGTACCGGATGTCCAACATTATCACAGGACTAACAAAAGAACTTAAAATACTAAATTAGCCACAACTGAGAAGTGATAGTTATGCTCCTTTAGAAAATCCACACAGGTGAATATTCTTCAACAGAACCCATTGACTTTTTAAAGGACTTCAATGTAAACTGTTATGCAAACATAACTACGAAATTCTAGATTCATTTTTGAACATGGATTAATTAGTAGGCAGAAGCAAAAACAAGTTTATTTTAGGTAGGCCAGTTTGCAAGAAAATTTTAATTACAGAAAAACAGCAAACAAAATCCTGCTGCAGTCTATAATAATGTGGCTTCCAGATAGGATAAATTTAGAAAAGGATTATTAACTAAATATGGTCTTAATCAAGCAAAAACTTCCATATAAAGAACAAGATTTACCAGTGGAACTATCAGTGCATCTCTACTTTATTCTCCTTAAATAAGTCTGCAGTGAGGTACCCCACCACTCAGTGTCTAAATTTCCCACATCAGAAATCACCACCAACAAAGAACTAACCTGAGTGCATAATGAGTTTTCTTGTCTTTGGAAATACGAAACTCAGCCTCATAAATTTACAAGCTAAAACCCCAAATGCTTTGTATATACACAAATACTTTTCTTCTACATGGCTAATTTCAGAGTTAGTAAGTCTATACACCACTATTTATAGAGAGTTTGTCGTTTACCCCAAAGAAAATTTGCAAGATATCCCAGCAGTCCTTGGCCAGATTGTTAGTTTTTGTCATAACCGTCCAGAGAATCCAGTATCTCCTCTTGAGAAGCTCACTTTATCACTGAACAGATTACTTCCAAATATTGCCTGAGCAAAAAGATCTTCATTCTGCAATTTCAATTTTTTTTTTTTTTTTTTTTTCAGTGCAAATGAACTTAACTACCCATCCTAATTCTTTCTACATTTTATTTCACTTTCTTTATTCTTCCTTCCCTCCTCACCCCTAATGTTTTCCACTTTATTGTACATCCCGGGATGTTTCTTTCCTAGCTCAAGCCTTTGGTTGTCCTTTGCTTTCATACTTCTAACATGGGAGTGCCTTAACTACATCCAGCAGCTGCACTTTTTCTCATTCAGGTGCCCTCTCTGTTTCTCCATAATCATCACTGTCACTTTTCTTCCTTCTCAAGAATCCTATCCAATGTCTCCTCCTTATTCTATTTCTGTTCCTTGTTTGTGAAATCTCAGGGAATAACTAACAATTGGACTAAGTTATGAAAATGAAACAATGAACACGGGACCATATACTTTATTATCTACTTGAATGAACAGTTAAGCCATTCTAAAACTTCTACCAAATATATTTGTCCAAGGACCAAGGACTAAAATTCATAGTATAAAAGTTGCAGAGAGATCAATTTCTGTCTGTACAACTACGGGAAGGAAGTCCAGTCAGGATTTTTAGATAGATATGCAGTGTATTCAGGTGTTCTATTTCATGGCATAAAAATAACAATTCCAAATATGAATTCCAGTAAAAGGTGAAATAAGCAAATTGAATTGAAATTTAGGTAGAAAGTAATCCTGCATAATGCCTCCAGTAATCTTGCCTTACTCTCCTGACACAGCAGCCTACAAAGATTTAACACTGGGTGAAAAAGCAAACAGCTCAAAGAATCTGTCTTTAATTCCCTACTGCATGGATTAGCCTGAAACTGCCTGTTACATTGGCTGCCATTTCAGCTAAGCAAGCTCTAATCCAATTATACAGACTCACCATCTGAAGCACTGCACTTAAAAGAACAAAACCAGTAAATTAAGAAATTCTTTGAAACAATTTCAGAATTTTTCTTCTATCAATACTGCACAAACAGACACTTAAGCAATTATCTTTCAACTCAAAACTATCAATTACTTACTCAAATGAATAAGCAGGGCACTGATAACACGTAACAAAGGAAAATGATCTCTCAGTTGGAGCTTTTTTTTTCTTGTGGAAGCAAATACTGTTATAGGAATCAGTAAGTCATAAACAATTCAGCAGAGATAAGTTATGAATGAACAGCAATCCCCATGCTTATTCATTTAAATTCATTTATAAAATGAACAAATGAACCAAACTAACATACGATGCTTTGTTTTTTGTCATTCAGGTCAGAATAAGACAGATCTAAGAAAAACAATGCCTAATCTTAAGAATAAATCTATGTGAGAAATCTTTTGCAACTGCAGCATAATTTCTTCATTTTTATAACCATGAATGTCTTCTTTTAGCTTTCAGAGGCCAATATAGGCTACTGGGAACAAACTGATTTCATTAGACTTGCTTTGAGCACAGAATTAGATTACATCATCTTGAAAATCCCTTCCAATCTAAACTATTCTATGTTTTTGTACTTTACCCCATTTCTCCAATTGTAGCACAGATCTTGACTGAGAGTGAGTATAACAGCAGAGTCTGAGAACATGCAATCATGACGTATTTCAGAATACGTTGGGCTAGAAAGTTTCTTCATACAATTATCTTATGCGTGTAGACTACACTATTGTTAAAACAACATTATAAGCAATTCCCTCTTTACAGCTCTCTGCCCTATCAGTCCTCTCTCTTTACCTGTAGATAAGCTGATCATTCCTTCCAGCTTCACAAAGTACTCCTTTCTCTTTTCCTTAAAAGACAAAGAAGTCTCATCTTTACACATGTGAAAACGACCATTCTGGTAATTAATGCTGTTTTATAATGCCATTCTCTCCTCGAAGGAAAGCTATGAATTTAACAGACAGCTTCACTGAGTTACTATAGATATTTTTGAAGCTTTGACATGAACTTTTAAGTACAATAGCCTAAATTTTAAGAACAAGTATCTATGATGTTAAGTCTATCTAGTATACCTACAGGCTTAAAATCATAAGTTGATCATCAATTACTTCATGAGTTTTCATTCACACACACTGTCATTTGTACTGTCTGTGTCAGAAAAGACTGCATTCACATGGACAGAACTCAGAATCTGAACTGAACTGCTAGTTCAAAGTGATACTCATTTCCTTTTAGAGGCATTGCTTTCAATAATGAAATAACCCCTACTGTAAATAACATCAGCATCTCTTGTTCCTATATACATATTGCTAACAACATATTAGTTATTTGAACTTATGCCCACTCGAAACTGACCTGGACTGCCAGTGTATATCACACAAGGCATCTTACAACCTTCCCAGAGCATGTACTTCCAACCATTAGCAAGCAGGATTATAGTAGTAAAAGTAGAGTATCTGTTTATTAGTCTCTTAAGCCACCCAGTGCTAAGTAGTGTTTTCTAAATTCACTCCTCGTTAACAAGAAAGACTCTAAGTATGTAATGTATACAAGAAAGATGCTTAGCTTTGCATTTTGCTGTAGCCATGGTTGCAGGGATCAAAAAACCACAGCAATTTGTAAACTTTTAATAAAACAAAATGCATAAAATGAAGCAATAAAACAAACTCTTGTCTATTTATGGAGTACAGCAGCACAAACAAAATTTCTATGATCTATGATCATAGAACACTGTATGATCACAGTACACTGACTATGGAAAACAAGATGCCAGTAGACAAGTAGAAAACACTCTGGATATTTTAAAGACAGAAAGCAGAGGCAAGGAAACCATATGTACAGCCTCAAGTAATTTATTTCCATTCCCAAAATTAATAGATTATTTTGCCTCCCAACCTGTAAACTATAGTTCACACCAACAGTTTACAACAACAAACCTACCTCACTGGTGTAAGCCTGGATGTGTTTGATAATTTCTCCACTGTGCAAAGTTCTTGTAACAGCAAAGTCAGCAGTTGCAGCTGCTCCTCTTCGGCTGCTGCATGTAGATGTTTCATCACCTCGAGATCTATCAGTATCAATCCCATCCTGTATTGATTCTTCATCTTTGATGCTTGCTGTTTTCCTTTTCTTTTTCTGCTTCTTTGACGTGCTCTGTCCATCACTTTGTGCTTTCCTCTGCCTAAACTGGGCAAGCTGTACAGAAGACAAAATCTTGTTAAAGGTGAAAGTTTTCCTCTTTATTACTAAAGACATCCCCCATGCAGAGTGGCTCACCAGCTGCTCTACATAAAGCTTCAAACTAATCACTACCTGGAAGTTAATGCTGCATATATCAAGACAGATTCACACTCTATCTCTATTCACATAGTTTGTTTTTAAAAATCTTCAAAGAAAAACAACATTCTATTATGAATTCCTTTAAGATTTCGTACTGGCCAGTTACAGTTTCACAGACAGAAACCAAGGAATCAAAGCATCCAAAGGTAAAGGTACAAATGTCATTGTAAAGCACAAGTGTGATAAAAATCTCCGATTTCACAGTACCTAATAACTCAAAAATAATTTACAGAAATTACTTTTTTCCTATTCTAGAAACAGATAAAAACAATCTCTTATAGTAGCGCTTATCAAATCTTTTTTTAATAAAGTTGTTCAAAAAAAAAATTATTGTTAGAACATAAGAAAGCACCTGAAGGCACTGAAAACATCATAAAGAAACAGTGAAATACATAATAAGGGAATAATCTACAGACAGCGAGCAAATCAGAAGATACTCACTACCTTGTAGCAAAACATGACGGTGAACAAAAAGTCACAGGTGAGCCAAGCACACAGTTGAAAAACCAATTAGTATATAAGCTATTCAAATACTGTAAGACACTGTCTTTTGAAGAGCTTATTACTTTTAATCACTTCATAGTGGTTTACACAAGAAAATCCATTTAAAATATTTTTCCTTAGCAACAGAATTTCTGTTCCAATAAGAAAAACAACCCTGGCGGGTTTTACCAATTAAAATCCAAAATTACATCAGTCCCAACAATAAAATCTGGTAACATACAACATTATATTCCAAATAAAAAGTCCAATGACTCTTTAAGCTGGAGTATATTTCATAAATGTAGCTCTAAAGTAAATACACAGCATAACAAAGACCATCAAGCTCTAAATACTTTTTACATTAACTGCTACACACGTCAGGCATTCTTTACAAATTTACTGTGCAGTAAAATAGCAAGTTGGTACATGATATTCACCACCCGAGAAAGCCAGGCTTCCATTCAGCCTCTTCAGCACACTCAGAGCAAGCTGGACACAAGGATGCCCCTTTCCAGGCACTGTTCTGCTACAGCATGAGCCGTCACTTGCAGAGCTCTGTAGTTCTCATTCGGTCTCAGGATGGCTGGGAGGCCATAAAGTAAGTAAATGTGTCACTTGCAGATCAGGTCTCACTTCTGGCAAGTTTATCCTTTAGTCCCTTTATTTGTATTTCTCCGTGGCTTCCTTCTCTGCAGCCCCAGGACAACTGACAGCTTGGCATATGGCTCCTGCTCTGTTTACAGAGGACCTGAAGATTTGCTGAGCCAAATATGCTCACCTACGTATTTAATGCTTACTTCCACCCTAATTAGTTCAACTTCAGGAATTTTTCTCTATTTTTAAAATCTGTAACTTTCCTTATTTCACAAAAACCTACCAGAGCTTATACACTCCATAAATTCTGAACAAAAAGGAAAGGCTAGTCTCCTCCTGTCTTCAAAGTGTCAGGAAGAAAATGCACTTAGAAAAACACGCTTCCCAAAATGGGAATCTTCCCAAAAATGGGAAGATTCTGTCTCCTTACAGTACTGCCACATTCACTTAAAATCACCAATTTACCTCAAAAATTAGTTTTTAATTTATCATAAAAAAGCAGACTACGTCCAAATGCCACACAGAAACAAAACAGCATCTGATTTCAGTTTGACCAATTGCTTATATATATATATTCATTATTTTTAAGTAATGCAAGACACGTAGATTCACTGGTCAAGAGCTCTCTTTTCCAATTTGATTGAAACCTTCTGGAGTGGAAAATTAAGTTTACAGTCTTCTTTTGTCTGCAAAATTAGATGTCTATCTCAAGGACAACTGAATTATTCCATTACTGAATACTCCCCTCAAGTATTATGAATATTTCAGATGAAGCACAGACAGATGCCAGCTTTCTCTCCTAAAATTAAGTTGTCAATTTGCACTAGTTAAGAATTTACTGATCAAACCCTACCAGGTCAGTTGCAAACACAACTTATTTGAACATTGCTGTGGATGGGCACACATGAAAGCTGGAAATGATGCATTTTATATCACACAAGTTCCCAACTGATAATTTCTGTATGAGCATCTAGTATTTTGGAAATAATTACACTGTTAATGGCAGATGCACTTACAAATAATGGCAATATATACCCAGCACATTCACACATACACAGAAGTATCGACTAATGGAACTTGACTTCAAATTAACGGTTTAAATCGAAGTTAGATATGAGAGAAGCATTATAACAAAAAGCTACTGCTGAGCAAATGCATCCTATGGTTCTCAGCTCAAGACAGCAGAGTCTCAGATGCAGAATTCCTTCAGGAAATGGAATTTAGGAGCTCAAGCTGAGGATCTGGCTACATTTCAATGACAAGCAGGAAAAAAAAAAAAGCCCATCAGCAGTCACGGGAACTATGGAAAAAACCTTTTAGAATTGAAATAGAAAACTACTTGCACAGTTTGGAGTATGTTTTTGAATGCAAACAAAATTGATGCCACCATTCATTCCTTTATCTTGCCTTTTAGGTACACCAGCTTGTAAATAAAGCCTGTGGAGGACTTAACATTGCATTTGCAATGTCTCTGAAACAACTCACGTCTTCATCAAGTTACAAAAGGCCCGAGCAAAAGATGCAAACTCAGCAGTTACTGATGAAGCACGAAGGATCCCAGCCCAGTCACTGAAAGCCTCAGAACTGACTCAGAACTGGAGCAAGAGGGACTGAGCACCTTACATTGCACATTTGTTTGTTTTCAGGCTTAGAATTCCAGAGGTACCATTTACAGCAGTCGCCCAGCTCTCCGTTAATTTGATAAATGGGAAGTGATTAAATGTCAGCACTAAATTCTGAGGATGCACAAGACATTGCACCTCTTAGAAAAACACTTAGCAGAAGTCACAGGCATAGAACAGAGAAGCATGCAGAACACAAATAAGTAATCGCTACGCTTTTCAAAGCAGTTTCCCCACAATAAAGTAGTGACTGAATATAAGAACTTAGGTACTCAGAAGATTAATATATCTAGTTCTCTCCCTTCTTACAAATCCCAGAACAACACAGGACAGACCTTAGCAAGACTACCCAGACAAGACACAAAATTACTTAAGCTTTTAGACTTTGGTATCCTGTAACAGGCAGAAAATCAGAAAAGCAGAGAATAATCCAATACTATTAGGAACTAAAAGCTCTTGAGAAAGAAGCACATTAACTTGTGTAGCAGCAGAGATGACTTGTGTAAACCACATCACTCATTAAAACTGAATAAATAATGCTGTTGTTATAATTATAGTAGTAAATAAAACATATTCAGCACACTCTGCGATAATTGTGCCAGAAATTTTAATTGCAAGGATCTGCTGTATATATCTGCTATATAGTCTGACTGAACTACAGGTATATTTTTATAGCTATATTTTTATTTGATACACACAGGAGTCCTTAAAACAGAAACATATTAAGCTCTGTTTAAAACAAGTTGCTGTCCTATCCCTATTTGCTGCTACTTATCAGTCCTTAACATTCTTCTACAATAAATCACATCTGCGTGGTGTCATTTGCAGACCTACAACAGTTAGCAGGAATTGAAATGCCTCTGAAGAGAGCTGGTATGAAATAAGACAAACAATTTTTGCTATACCTATTGCTTTAAAAAAAAATAATCCATAACCTCTAGAACAAAAAGTTTTATGTATAGCACATCCTGTACGGGTACTGTTATATGGTTATGCCTCTTCTACCTGCACACAAACAGTACTGGATTTGAATTTTCAAATTCAGATACACACCTTTTACAGAAGGAGCAGGATCTGTTCATCTGCCACAGTCCCTCTTAAGCAGAGTAGAGAGATGAGCTATGAACTTACACAGACAAAACAAAAAAAAGCACCTCAAAGGAGTTGCTACAGGCAAGCAATTTTTCTTTTCTCCTTTTACAATGTACAATAAAAACATGAGTGGAGATCTACACCATGGCCTTGCATATCTCATCTATTATCATTTTGAAAGATGTTCCAGATCCTGCTTGAACTTCAGATGAATGGGATAAACAAACAGAAGAGGACTTCCCTTAATTGGGAGTTCTCAGCCTGCTGTCCACACTGCATAGGACCAGCTCACCTCTGAACCAGTCAGTGTAAGACGAGGACTTCTGAATATTACCCATGGCTCAGAGATGTGGTCAGTGGCTCAAAGCCAAGTTGTTAGCCATCACAAGTGGAGTCACACTTGGTCCTGTACTACTCAGTGCCTTTATGGATAATACAGATGATGAGACTGAATGCATCTTAACCAAGTTCATGGATGAACATGAATGGAAAGGCAGATACACCAGAAGGAAAGTGCCACCATACAGAGAGACCCCAAGAGACTGGAAGATGAAGCCAACAAGAACTGTAGGAGGTTTAACAAAGATAAAGGTCAAGTCCTGCACACAGAATGCAATTATGTCATGCAGCAGTGAAGGGCTGGGAACTGAGTGGCCTGTGAGCAGCTCTGCTGAAGGGGTCTTGTGTGTTCTGGTGGGCAACAAGCTGAGCAGGAGCATGCAGAACACCCTCACAACAACAAAGGGAAACTCCTTTGAAAGGGCTGCTGCTAATGCCTACCATAGCAAATAAGGAAGACATGAATACAACAGTCTGTACACGAATTTTGGGATTAAATGTTTTATTCTGTGACTGAAAAAAACCCCAAATCCTGTTTTGTGAATCAGAATTTGATAGTAATAAAGCCATTCATTATTTGAGAATCTGATCTCACAATATAAAGGAAAAAAGATAGCAAACCCAACAAACAACTCCTAACTGCAGTTAGGATGATGTAAATGTTATGTTTAAAAGCAGAGAGCATATCTAAAACCTTCCACCCAGCAGATGGAAGTTCTCCACCAGAGCAGGATCTGTATCCAGGCGCACTGAGGATAGGCAAAAGCAAAGTAGTGCTCTTTGGCAGGTGTTGCTTGGGACTTGCTGAAAGAGAAGAGTCACAGATCTGATGGAGAAAGGGTTGTTTATTCTGCGCATGGAGTGAATGCTGAACAGTTTGCTCTGAGCTGCATCTGAAATTATAGCATGCATTGTACAGGCAGGTGGTAACTAACATTTGTCTCAAAATCAGAAACACTCTTAACAAGAACGCAAGGTGACACTCAGGTGCACCATGAGTCTAAATGAAGCTCAAAAATAGTCCTTCAGTTGAAAGGCTCTGGTCTTTCCAATTATAATGCTCTGAATTCTCATCGCCAAATGATAATAAGGTAAACTTTCTGAATCATTAGTGAGAAAGTGAAACCAAATTATTTGGAATATGACTGACTGCTATCTTGTTTTAAAATGTGAAGTATTAATTTAAGGTTCATCTGTGCTAGTAATGACAGATCATAAACTCCCTTCACCACATGTGAGCAATTACTGCTACAAAGGCTTTCGATGACATAGAAGGGTCAAAAGCAGAGATCTGGCTTGGGATTACGATGCACAGATATGTTCCACGAAGTCTCGACTTAAGTGTTTTGCAATCCAAGAAGGGCAAACCAAAAAGGCCAATCTGAATTTGAATTTTAGGGATCACTCACAGGCATGTGATTCACAGATCTGTTCTGGTTCAAGTCTATGTCCAAGCTGTCTATTCCACTGTCCCCTTAATAAATGAAGAAATACCTACTGTCATCACTCACATTCATACTGCGAAGTTCTCTCTCATCTGGCTTTATTATGCTGTTATACAATGGCATTTTTACATTCAACGGCAGCAGAAAAGAGACTCAAAAAAGGGATAGGGAAGACAGTCCACAAAGCAGCAAGAAGATACAGGCAGGATAGCCCTACCTAGGCTATTTATTTCCTATCAGGCCAGCAAATTTATAAATTCACCATGGTCTGCCCCTACAGAGGTGTTGAACAGGATATCTTGCAGTTGTATTAGGTAAGTGGCACTCCATCTCCATCTCCTATACACAACAGATTTCAGCACTGAAGGTTGCATTTTCAAAGTACTTACTCAAGAACAAATTTATAGTACTGCCTACAGTTTCCAAGATTCCAATACCTATCCTAAGGAAAGAATGACAGAGAGAGATGAATGGAAAATAATCAAATACAGAAGACAGACAGCCTTCTTTCTAGTGATTGATTTAAAGTCATCCCAAAATCTTAGATTTATTGTATTCCACTGATCACCTAGTAAGAGAGAATCATAACTCTTTCCAAATTTTGAGATAAAAACCTACAGAATGTAGATACTTAAATAAGAAACTTAAAAATATGTTCAACATTCATGTGTCATAGCTGGAAAGCTGAATTATACAATTAGTAAATAATTAATGTTCTTTGCAAGTCTCATTCTGGTTATCTTTCGAGGCAAATGACACTTTAGCTTAGTTGTTCATTTCAGAAGATGCTGATTGAAATAAATGAGAAACATTAGGTTTAATGAAGAAGAAAATCACCTAGGAATAAGATATTTCCACTCACTAGTATGTGGCACTCACAGCCAGATTTTCCCAACTGATGTGCAAGACCTCAGAATGTCTTCTTTGTGGAAACTTAAGTAGTTCACGAGAGCTTGAGACTTCCACCTTCAGAAACAGCCATTCCTTGGCAGTGCCCTGCACAAGGCCTGCAGAATCACCAGCTGAAGTACCATGGAGAACAACTCAAGATAGTGGGAGCAACAGGAGGCAGGGCAACTCTCTCCATCTTTTTAGCAGTCTGTATTGATTCAGACAGTACTGATGCCAGTGCTAATAATCAAGGGCACTGAACTTGAATGAACCCCTCCAGATGGCTCTGTGAGCTGGAAAGCCTCTGAATTAGCGTGGTTCTGATCTGGTCTGGTCTTCTATGTCCCAAGAATTTAAATAGGAACAGACCGAGGAACAGCTAAGTTCATTACAGCTGGGTTATTTTCTGGGTAAGCAATGAGAGCATTTTCATACACTTAACTTTCAAGTGTGGTTATAATGACAAAGACTGAAGTAGACCAAGCACGTTTTGGTGCTGTGAGAAAAGTCCAATTGAAACAAATTAGCTATTACCAAATAGCCTGATTGGTCTCTTTAATTAATTTACTATTACACATATATCATACTTTTTTTTTTTTTTTTTAATATTGCTCTACTGACTTTTCATTGTTCTACTGAGTGCAAGAACTTCAAACAGAGGGTGAAAAAAAGCATCCAAATTGTGTTAGTACTCTCCCAGAATGAAGAGGAAATCAGTGGACTGGGACAACCAGTTTGTGACAAAAGTCAGAGAGCAACAGAAATCTTGTTTCATGCTGCTCTATAAAAAAGCACAGATCATCAGTGGAAGAGGCCTGAAACATATAGGAAGTCTTTGCTGCAACAAGGCCATGGGAGCAGAGATAAAGCAGAGCCACTTTCACTCTATATTAGAGAGGGAGATAAGCTGTTGGGCTTGCTCACGAGGTACATTCTGTCCTACAATTCTGGCCAGAATTTCAAAGGGCTGGTAATAATGGGCAGGCAAAGAGAAGCAAAGAGGAAGTTATACTGATAGAAACACACTCCTTTTGTTCCAGAAAGATGATCCATAATGCCAGCTTTAGTTGTAAACTGGATTTTGAAGTTTTCTTCAGCTCGGCTGAAAACAGCAATGGCATAGGGACAAACTCAGATGTCAACATCCTACAACCTTTTGAAACAATATATGGAGGAGAGGTGGGGGAAGAAAAGGAACCATCACACTGTTAATGAAAATCTTTCTATTCTCAACAAGGAAAAATGTTCCCCTCTCTCCTCCCATAGCTTTTAAAAAATTATTCAGCTTGCCCAAACCAGGAGATTCCACATTAGACATAGAATCTGATAAAATAAACTTTAACAAAGGAGACACAAATGTTTTAGTCATATTTTATTCTTACAAGAGAAAATAATAGAAAACAAGAGTTTTATTTCTTACTTTCTTAAACCATTAGTTTTTGACATATATCATTTTTTTTTCCACCGACTTCTGAAGATGAACCAGAAAACATCACTGCCTTGCCATTCCGTTACCATACATTCACACTTCATGACAGAGTTTTCAAAATCTGCACCCAGCAGATAGGTTTGTATATTAATTAACTGATGAATCCTAATTTAAGGATTTGGGTACTCTAAGAGCATTAGTTGCTTTTCATACAGTTACACTACCAATCTTTGGACTGCAGGAACATCTCTTAACTCTTTAGAAACAAAAGTATCAGTATACAACCTCAGGCACTGACCAACTTTACATGTTGTCACAGTCTTCAAAGGAGTCACAAAAATAAGTCACTGTCTATAACACCACAAAGATTTTCCACACGCCACCATGTTTATGTTCACAAAAGTACTGACCCTCAGCAACTGAACAGTACGTACTCACGGCTAACAAGTCACTGCTCAGCTGGACCCTTGGGTGTTTTGGTATCTGCATAAGGAACCGAGCGACTTCAGCTACGGCATCCATGTAAGGACAGCACAGGACACTAAACATGATGTAAACGTAGATGAGGTGCTATTAGCTAACACTGGTGCTGTTTTAAAGGCATATATGACAGCCTTCTAAACAGAAGGCAAATGGAAGTCTCCGCGTTACAGAAGCATTACAATTATTATTAGTGCTAGCATTTAGGTTTATGACTGCTTTTTCTTTTGGTACTGTGATGCAGCAAAATTACAACATTGAACTTTACATTTACCGCAGTTCATTTCTGCAAGTCAACTCAACAATAACCAGGATTAATTTATTTTCAACCTCAGAACAGTGCTTCATTTTCACAATTAATTATTAAAACAGAATGTGTAAGTGAATAATATAATATACGCCACAAGAAAGAGAAATAAAGAACTAGGCAATGGACATTACAGATGAGTTTCAACTCATTTCAACGTTACCTCCTGTAACACTTAAAGAAATTATCACCAATCTGAGCACTGCTTATGTAGTTATTTCTTAAAACAACTGTTTTAGCACCTGTTCTTCAATGAGCGTATTCTTATATCAGCTATATAACTATACATAGTTAAATCAGCTGCTGGAGATTCATTTAATTAATCCCCTGGAATTCTTTCAGGATAACAATTTATTTTCAGAAAACAATCGCAATGCCGTAACAGGTTAAGCATTTCAGTATGTCTATTTGGGTCTTTAAAAAAAAAATTGAGTGAAAATAAATGCCTTGCAGAACAGTAGTAGTCCAAAAAGCAAAGACAACAGTGTCATCATATACTACATGCTAGTACTAAGTAAATCTCTATCTTGTTCAGTATTTTTTTTCCCCCTCCACATCCTGCCATTCTTCCCCACGAAATATAGGAAAGCATTCTGACACCACAAAGCACTGGAAAACTAAGAGTCCCTCCCCTAAGCAGAAGGTAAGACTAAATAAAAATCTGTTTCTGTAGTAACGGATGGAAAGAAAGGATTTCTCCTGGTAAAAAGAATGAAAGAAGTTATTTTACTGTCTAATATTTGGACCTTTTTCTCCTTAAAATCCTTCCTACCCTCAGTCAACTGTAATTTATCCTCCAGCAAAACAGGAACCATGTGTTTATTTTACGGGAACCCTAAAGTCACAAAGGTGTATAGTTTCAGGGAGAAGCAGTCTACTGTTTTCCTATAAATGAAAAAAGTATGCTACTACAAAATGGCTCAGATTCATATTACTGTTTGTTTTGAATTGAAAGAAAATTACAATTGTCCGAGCTCCTCTATAAACATCTATAAATCAAAGGATAGATTGCAACTAAAGCTATGAACTTACATCATAGAAAATTGATTTCGTTCTCATTTTTGCTAGGTTTCTGATAAAAAAAAAAAAAAAAAAAGAATATGTTAGATAGTATATTGAACTTCCTGGGTTGTGCAGAACCAGCCTGATCCTTCAAACAATGTCAAAGCATTTCTCTAAGGTGCTCTTAAACTCTGAGCTAGAACAGTCCCAATGCTTCATGAAGTACCACTGAAGCAATCGCTTCTGACTGTGGTAGAACATCCTTCATTCACAGCAAGAGAAAGGCTTTGCAGTGCCAAACTTAATAAATTTTCACAGGAGCAAAATAAAGTTGGCAATGTGACAAAATAACATTGATAACTCAAAGAAATCACTTAAAAGCAAAATGTTCAAAATATGCAAAGGCTGGATACAGAAGCCTTTCATATCATTAAAAAAAAAAATAATATTAAAGTAGTTGGTTTCAAAAATCCCGTGCTATAAGCTTAGCAATTAAAAAAAACATATAGAGTAGTTAACATACGATATTTAAACAATGCAACTTAAATACAACTACACAAATGTTTTCTCCAATTCAGAAACACACACAAATCACAGTCTATGGCCATCTGTGCTTGCCAGTTAGAAACCAACTGTAAAAATACAAAACTATGCAAAAGCAACAGTTGCCAATATCCCCACACAGCGCTTGTCCATCAAGTCACTGGCAACCCCGAGCCTGTATCTGTAACAGAGACACTGTCTTTGCTTACTAATTGTCTAATGCATAGGAGAGTCCAGGCTGACATTTTACGTTTTTATAAAGAATGGTCTTCTAACACCGAACTAAAAAACACAAAATGTAAAGCCTCATGAAGCAATGATTCTAGTGCTTCCAGCAATGGGATCCTAAATACAAACTATGTGCACTTCAGACTGAGTTATATTCTGCTGCATTTATGTATGAGATAACAATAAGCAGAATGGTTACATTTATTTTACAACTGTGGGGGAAAAAAAAAAAAAAACACTAGAAAAATTACTTTGACCAGTTTCATGGCATTCAGTACAATAATTTGAGTAGGTTCCCAATAAAATATTTAACCCATTTTTCCTATGCAGATACAGTTACATGGACACTATTACACAAATTAAAAAATATACATTATCTCCCTTAAATGTAGTAATGAAGAGAGCACCCCAAATTAGAGATCCATTTTGGAAAGCAAAGAAAAAGTGAAGCAGTATTAGGAATGATCTTAACTGATTATCATTTTGCTGCCTAATATTAAAAATGATAAATCTGTTGCACTGATAAGATCACTTCCTTTAAGGATGCAGTATAGAATGGAATAACAGAATAAGTAAAATCTGAATTGCTAAATAAGAGTATGTGCATTTAAAATATGGCTCACACCATCAGCAAAGAAGCACAAGATAAAAAAAGCCCACACAATATATGCTGCAATGAAAAAATGACATGGGAAGGAATAGGAAAGCTGTGAAGGATTAGCTGTGCTGGTTTCCAGCAGTCCACAATCAGTATTTGACCACATCAGCCCATTACCACCTGGGATGACAGCCCTCATACTAGCAGATACGAAAAAAGGCACGCAGAATCAAAATTCTAATGATGCTTCCCAGTTGTTTGCTCTTTGGTGAGCTGATCGCTGACAGCTACTGTGAAATGCAGAAAATACATCATTTGCTTAGCAGTAACAAACGTGGCCTAAAAGACTGAGCACAGCATTGGAAAGTGACATAATTTTTTCCATATTTGGATAATAACACAGGCAGAGTCACAGGTGTGCAGTAACAAGAAAACAAATTTCCTCATAAATATTGTGGTTTTTGGAATGATAACAAGATGATTGACTGCTCCCTACGGGCAAAATACATCTATAATGTTAACAATAAGCATCCTAGAAAAGACTAAGAAAAATGACAAACACTGATTCACCCAACATTATATAAACAAGTTCCTCAAATCTATTTAATGGGGATATAAATATGACCACCTTCATCCCTCACTGAACACCGCCCATTTTTCACATAAAATAAGGACAGCTTCTGTTGGAAAGAACTGTTGAAAACAAGTCAAGCAATACTACATCTACATCCACATAGCCCTCCACCTGATAGTTCTTTACTGTGGAATACTTTACTTTGTAAACTTTTACTTTTTATTCCTAATGTAATATATTAATGTTCTAAAAGAAATCAAAGCATGTAACACTTGACCACCTTTACTGGATATGAGATGATAGTACTCAAACCGCCATAAGTTCTTCTTTGAGAAGTATTAACCTATTATGAGTGACTGAATTGAATACCACACCACTGAGGTTTAAGCAACCTGTCTCCTATCAGACTCTCAGACCAGACTAGTTACAAACCTGAGCAACCCATCCTTGCTGTGAAGCTGGCTCTGCTGTGAGGGGTTTAGGCTACATCCATCAGTCTCATCTAACTTAAAACATTCCATGAATTCAAGGTAGGTCAGGGAATATATCTTATTTTTTTTTTCTTAACACTGAATACAATGTTAACTTTGAAAAGTTAAGAAAACTCTAAACAGGGGATACGCGTACATGCATACAAATGGCAGACATTAATTTGTTGGTGTTTGTTAATAAGATAACACTGAAGCAAAAGAACTCTATGTAGATGAGTATGCAAGGTGCTGGTGGAAATCTTAACACTTTAAAGATACAAAGGAC
The DNA here is from genome assembly GCF_019232065.1 of Centrocercus urophasianus. Lineage (NCBI taxonomy): Eukaryota > Metazoa > Chordata > Aves > Galliformes > Phasianidae > Centrocercus > Centrocercus urophasianus. The sequence continues at coordinate 25,829,107 of NW_024884711.1, forward strand.
TCAACCTTTGGACAGCAAATGTACAGAGCTCTGTTTGCACGAAGGAATCACTGCCCCCCCGCAGACTCAGCACAACCACAGGCAGTCCGGCTTCGCCCTCATGGGTATAAGCAAACACATAACACAGTATTCTGTACTTCTAGCTCCAATCTGGGAATACTGTAGCATCTTCTCTCCCTTCTTCAACTTGAAGTTCGATCACAAAACAAAACAAAGTCCTTTGCTTCAATTCATTAACTGCTCTCTCTAACTTTAGTTCTGAACTTGCTGAAGGCACACTCCTTCCTCTTCTCCACTTCTTTAACAAGAATATCAAACACTACTGGCCACAGTTTCAATATCTGAAGAACACTACTGGACACCAGATGGCTTCTGTATTATCACTCTGAGCACAGCAGTCCCAACAGTTGTCTAACTTTCCTTGCTATCAACTCACTCAAGACATCCAGCTACATTTTGATTGCAAAAAGGTTATAAAAGATCACATCATGTGTTTTCCTAAAGTCAAGATAAACAACATCCAACGTTCTTTCCTTGTGCACTCATCTCACTGTGGAAGACAATTAATTTGCATTTGATAAACTATCACCCTTGTACCCAAAACCAGCTTCCAGATCTGTTCCACATTCTTCCCAAACACCACAACTAGGCTGACCTTGCTATAGCTCCCCACATACTCCTTCTTGACTTTCTTCAAGACAGGTTTGATGTTTATTTCTCTGCTCCATTGGAATCTCCTAATTACTATGAACTTTCAAAGATGAGAGGGAAGAGCCTCATAATGACAGCAGATGGCTCTTGCCAGGATGCTTGGATACATCATGCTCAGTCCCACAAATTTTTGTACGTCAGATTTGCTTAAGCAGTTCCCAGCTTGACCTATACTGTACACAATGCTTCATTCACTCCAACTCTGTCATTACACCTGGGGACCTGGGAAGTCCAAGAACAGTCCTTATCATTAAAGAGACAGAAAAGTCCTTGAGAATTGCTTCCACGTCCTTTTGTAACCAGATCATTTGTCAGGATTACGATGAATTCTAAGCCTTTTCACAGGGTTTGCCATTCACTTCAGCTTAGTGCTGCACGCATATAGCCATGCATTCTTTCCACAGACAATAATGAAGTTACTGAGTGACACAGACCTCTTTAAGATTGTGCTTGAAAGACCACCTACTTTGAGATGAAGCCATTAAAAAAAAAACAAAACAAAACAATTCTAAAAACAATTTTTCATTTAGCCCTAACCACCAAATGATTATTATAACTAGATGAAATCTTTAGTTTGCTTGTATGATGACAGCAGTGTCAAGAATCTTAACACCACAGCGACTTTCAACAATAAATTCTGTATGAATCAGCCCTACTTACCTAAAGGCACTCTCATATCAGTAATTACACAGATCCCCAGGGACCTTATTATTACATTTAGACTAAATAACTCATTTAGACATGTCTGTTTCTTTTAAAGAGGAATTTTTTTCAAGGACTTTGAGATCTTCTGATTATAAGCAGTCTTGCTGCTCATGGCAGCCTTGGTTATGGTGCGTTAATGAAGCTTTGTTATAGCTTCCAGAGGGCCAGAGCTGGGAGAACAAGCAGTTTCTCAAAAATTATTAATACTGATTAGAATCCTACAAGAAGAAAAAACAAACAAACAAAAAAAGAAAAACAAACAAACAAACAAAAACTAGGAGAATGCTGTAGTAAGACAACAGGCAACACTGCTTCTTGTAGGATCTTAATCAATACTCAGTGCAGTTCACTCTTCCATAACACTCGATGCATACACAGCTTCAAATTCTAATTCATTAACTTAAAGGACTACCATAAGTGGAGTATAAAGCTTTAAAGATGCAGAGAGATGGAGGCAGCTAAGGACAGGCATAGAGAGAATTTGCATCTAAAGAGGCTTTGTCCAGACTTCTCTACATAGCTAATGGAAGAAAAACATATAAGAAGCATTTGTCATTTCTGGTTTGTGTTGATGCTACTAGAAAGGAGCTGTAGCTGGCTGCATATTTTCCCTGACCAGCAGGACTCCTGCACTTCACAGCAGTGCGTATTTTTCTTTTCTCCTGCACTGCAACATTTAATCTATATGCTAAATGAAGAAGAGTTTATTAGAACTTGGTTGAAAAGAGCTGAAGAGAGCATTTGTTGGAAAAAAAAAAAAAAAACCAACACATTAATAACTCATTTTCTTTGAGTCTCTGTGTACTGCTTATATTACCTTGATTTTTGTAAATTCAACCTTTTTCATCCTAAGAGGAAAGAGAATATATAATGGCAAAAAATTTTATTCTGCTGTAATATATTTCAGTTGTATTTATGTAGAACACATAGAGCTTTTTTCTACTTTACACGTCTTTTCCTTTCTGAAGAAAAATGTAACAAAATGAAAATCTGTATCAGAATTATTTAAAAATCAAAAACTGAATAAACTGATTTAAAGACAGAGATAATACATAAAAGAAGAGAATAAAGCACAGTAAGACCTGAATATTTTTGCTCATATTTACTTTCTCATTAACTAAGAAATCTGAAGGAAGAGGATTCCTTCAGAACATATAGGGGATGTGTAAGCACAGCTTTATTAATAACCAGCACAAGACTATCAGCTTTTTCAAGTTGACAAGTGACATGAAGCTGATATAGAATTTGCAAGGTTACATCCTTGGCAACAAGGCAATCAGCTTTTCAGCTACAGATCAGCAGTTTAAATTCTGTTCAAGCTAAGCAAGGAAGGACAGGCATTCCTTGTGACGTGATGACATCGAATCAGTTACAAAGGGCAATGTTTTCAGAAAAATTAGTGCTGAGATCTCCAAAGTAGTCTGATCCAGCTTTAGGAAGTTACTGGAAGGAACTGTGGCAATCTCTGGGCTCTAAATCTGGGTAGAAACTAAAATTTATAATTTCCATTTTGTAACAAATGAAGGTTGGGTTTTCCTTTTTTTATTTTTAATAAATTATAAAACAGTGCTAAACAAGTCAAACTCATTTTCTCCTTCTATTTATATTACTCTTACATGAATTCATACCATGAGGCACATCTGAGACTGAATGGCCAGAGCAAGAATGAATCCCCCAGACACAGCAGGTTTGTGAGAAAGCCTCCCTGAGAGAAAGCGCAGACGAGAGGGAGGAACCAACTGTACGAATTTCATGCTCAGTATGCAAGAATTGACAGACATGTACCATTTTGACAGGCTTATGTTATTATTATTATTATTTTTAATAACACATTGCTGAATCCTGAGGGAAAAGTGGGCTCACAAAAGGCACTGATATTGTTCAGAGGAATCCAGGCTATTTGTCTACGAACTTCACTTTTTCTTCCCCCTTTCTTAATTTAAATGCAAAATTCAATTAATAGAATGCATTCTGAGTAATGAAGAAAACCTAGGAAACACATCACCCTTTGATGAGTCTTGTACCAGGAATTCCATTCTCTCTAAAACACACCAACCCACGCTTGCTGTCACAACATAGTACTGAACATATGAAGGCAAAGTTTACTTATTATTTTTGTAGAGCATTGCTTGCAGTGGTAGGTATTTCTCCTATATAACTTTTAAGTGAAAATACGTATTCTCAATGTTAAGTCAGCTGACTTTGGCAATACAAATGGCTTTAAAAACATTTAAATAATTTTCTCATGCTCTGTAGTTGGACACACAGGATTTCTTCACAGAGAAGCATAAGTGCAAGGACAAGTAAAAGCTTCAAGAAACAAACCAAGGATAAAGATATAACCATTTCTGTTAATTTATAGCCTGCCAGGAAAATCAGCTTTAAGTAAGTTCTTCAGCAACTTATTCTACTCATTGTATTTTATCAGTATTTACATAGAAACACAGTCTTAGAATTCCAACTATAATGCCTCCTCAGCTCTCCACTGGTCTTGGTTCTTTAGATCAGGATTCTGATTTTAGCTATACACTGCAATTTTGCTCTACCAATAGTTTTCATCAAATGCATTTTTTTCCCCTTAGAAATATTACCAAAACACTATACCATCCTTTTAGAATTATTATCCCTAATTGTAGAGAGTTGAAGAAATTTCTTCAAGTTTTGAGGTTTAGGAGCACTGTCCAAGAGATCACATTCTGTTTGCTTTGTGATGTTGCAACAAATTGAGTTTATTACAATTGTGGCTGAGCTTGGTGTTTGGTTTCCAGACTCCCACAGACTTTTGCTCAGCTCACAACTATTGAAAGTGTTCTTCCTGGAAGCTTTTGCTGGTGTCCTGATGAAAGCAGGGAAAGTGGAAGCATACAGTCTCTTTTTTTAAGACACCAAGAATTCTAAGAAATCTAAGCATTTTACATATATTTCTTTTTTCACTTCACAACACAAAATGTCAGGCTCTAAAAAAGTCATGTGAACAATGCAGATTAAGATTTCTTTTCAGAAATGGAAAAATAAGAACCATCAACAAAATATGACATGCCAGCACTTTGCAGGCAGCATGCAAGTATTTCATCATGATAAATTTCAATCACGTTTCAACATAACAGTCAAAAGACTGCAATTACCAGATGAGTTTTACTGTGGTATACTTACCAACACAACTGAGCACATTTGGAGTTTCACACTACCTGGTACCAGTAAATAAGTGATCTAGAAACTAATACGTAGAAATACATCTAACTCCCTAGTTATGGGACAGACATTGAAGACAGCATTTTCAGTCCCTTAATTAGGACTCCCAACAATTGTGTTACTAATACATAATCTTACAGTGTAAATAAGCTAAAACAAAGTTGCACCTGCTTCATAAGTCTTTTTTTTTTTTTGTCCTCATTTCCATCAGATTTTTCCACTATCATAAACAGTAAGATGTGATAGTATTATAGTAACCACGTCAATCTGCAGTTAATATCCCTGTACACAAATATTTAAAGGAACCTATTTGTTAGGATATTTCCTTGTGGTGGGGGGGGGAGAAACAGACAGAAAACCACAACCATCCAACACTAAAGGAAATAACCAACCAAAAAACACCAAAACAACCATGGAACTATTCAGGGATCTTTAGTAAAATCTACATATGCCAAAAAGTCTGATCCATCTCCCTTGAAATATCAGATGTACTCAACAGAAAGCACTTCAGGAGGAATTCAAATCGGCACTCACGCTTACCTTCATGTCAGTATAAACAAACTTGGCTAGACACTGTTATAAGCAAGAGAAACAAATGTTGCAGTCGCCTCTATTTTGCTATTGCAACACCCTTACTAAGAAAATAAGTAGCCGAAAAGCCGACCAAGGAGAGGTCTAGCATCAACATAAAGAAATGCTTGAATATAGGAAAAGAGCAAGTTTTCTCCTTTCCTTACTGCAATGCTTTCTTACCACATATGAAACAGCAAGAAAACATTCTAAATTGCCTTTTTTAAATGCAATTCATTGTTTCATAGTGTTTCGAACAACACCATGTTGCAAATTCTCTCATTTTCTTGTAAAATTCACTGGGAATCTTGGATTGAAGTTCAGTGTTCTCTAGATCAGGTATAGAAAAAAGGTTATTTTGGATTGATATTTACCTGTATCATAAGAACAAAGCATTTCTTCAAGCTCATCCTACCTTGCATCACTACTGTATGGCAGACAGCTAATTTAGAGCTTTTACTTTTTACTTTAAAAGGGTAATTTAAGATGAATAACTAAACTCCGTATTGAAAGCTAGAATAGATCCCTGGAGTGAGGAAAACAGGGCTCAAACCTACAAAACTGCAGAAAAAATGGAGAATGCGCCTAAAAAAAGGAAGAATCCTAGCAGCCCATAAAGGAACTCAAGTTCAGTATTTCAAGTCTTTTTTTAACAGGGATCCCATGAACTCCTGAAGAAACTTGAACACAATGGAGAAAAATTTAACTTTTCTCCCCTTGTTTTTTCAAAAAAAGAAACAAACAAACAAAAATAACCAGAACACCCACAAAGGAAAACTGAGAAAACGGTGTTCTATTGGTTGGTTCTATTACCCCACAGAACAATTAAGTATTAAAAAAAAAACAAAAAACAACAACCTCAATTAACTTTTTTGCCATTACAGGATGAATTTATGCCCCAAATACAATTTCACAAGGTTACCTTTCAGTCTGATCTTTAATTGAAGTTTACGCATTACCCTAATAACAATGAATTATACAAAACACATTTTCATCTCAAATGTATACAAATGATAAAATGCAAAGACATCCACTGCTCTGAACTACAGCAAAAAAGTCCCTCTCTCACACGTAGGCAATTTCTGCCTTATCTACCTTTAAAATTAGGCACTTTATCTCCAGGGTAACTCACAGTCCTTGCATCTGTGACACACACACAAAAATAATATCAGTATCTGATTTTCTCTGTGACACAGAAATCAGTTCTTAAGCTTAAGTACATTCATAATCTAAGTACACACAGACAAACCTCCTACTATTTGCATTTAGAATTGACAGACATGCAAAAGTGACTATTGAAGCCTGCACAAGATGAAGATGAACCAAAATAACAAGTCTAAAAGGACCTGGGAGGAGAAATAGCTTAAAGACACACAAGAAGAATGCCTAGGAACGAGGCAGGATCCTCACAGCTTTGTGAAGATCTTCAGGTGCAAGAAAATTGCTTCCCCCATATAAACAATCTTAAAAGCTCTTTTCTTTGTTAGAGCACATTTTCATAGTTTCACTGCACTCTCCTGCTTCTTTCTAAACAAAGAGATAAGGCAATCTGAGATCACATCTGTTGAGCAAAAGCTCACCCACACTTTTGTTGGTCAGCCTGCCTTCCCCTTCCGTTTCTTTCTCTCTTGTCCAGCAGTACCCATACAACACCTTCAGATACAGATGCAATCCAGCACCATTCCCCTTCTGAAGGCTGCCAACCCATAAAGCTGCTTTCCTCCATCGTTTGTAAAGAGAAACAGCAACGAGTAGGGCTTTATAATGAAATTAGCACTTCTTGATAAGGTTGAATATAATTTCTTGGTTTAAGAGAAAAGCAGAGCAAGGAAATGTAGATCAAAAACAAAATTCCTCCTGCCAGGAGTTTGTTTAATCGTTTTTGTTCAGGTTACTGAAGGCAGACAGATGACGAACAAAATGAATAGTCTGTACCTGAAGGCAAAAGAGGACATGTTAGTAGGCCAGCTCTTTCACAAAATATAAGGTTTCAATGTATTTAATTCATTTTCTGTGATGAAAAGCTCTTAATAACCAGTAAGACACTGCCTTTTTTTTTTTTTTTTTTTTTTTTTCCCTCTCCTCCTCCTTGAGTAAACTGCAGGGAATTTAAAAGGCTGTGTTTTATAAACACAAACTATATGCTAAGTTCTTCTGGGGGTTTTAAATTAAAGCTTTAATCACTGTGGCACATCATTATTTAATGTTTTGCTTTAGTCTTAAACTTAAAACACATGCACAAAACAACAAAAACCAAACACCTGGAAAAACAAACAACCCAAGAAAAATGTTCAACTCAACAGCTTTCTCTAAGAAATCCAAAATTTCTCAGCCTGAAAAGGCCAGAGATGAGGATGTTAAACCTTCCTCTGCCCTGAAGACAGTAAGATGTATGAAAGCAAACTGCCAACATTCTCAGACTCCTATGCAATGCTGCTCTAATGACATATATTCTCATCTTCAGACACCAGAAAACTGCATGACCAGAAAGACAAAGTCTGCAATTATTTCTTTTTATTGTTCAATTTGTGAAGGTGGCTTGTCAGATTTGTTATATAACCTGTATAAATTGTCCACTGAGTGCTGTCATTGCTTCCCAAAACTACTTCACTGCCCCAACTACTCAGTGACTCATGGTATAGATAAAAAGCATTCACTGCAGTCACAGCATCTCATCTGTGCTCAAACTGAGCAGATATGTTTAATTACATTTTAATTACAGTAGACAGTTCCTTATTTCTTAAGACTGTTCAACAATTATTGCATTTTTTCAAGCACTACAGCAAGAATGTATTACAAATACCCACAGAGCTCTTGAAAGTTAGGACAGCGAGTAATGGAACTCATTAACTCTGCAAGCGAAATCCTAGACCAACCTGCAGAATCTACCCAGTAAATTAATGTCTTCACTCATCCACCTCCCATAACAAAAGAAAAAAAAAAAAAAAAAAAAAAAAAAAAAAAACCACCACACAAAAAAGCATACAGCTGAGGGTGAACCCTTTCTACTCCCCTTCAAGACTGTAAACTGGACTCTTCTCTAAAACTTGGTGTTGATGGTTCTACATCTCTTATTTTAACCAGTTTTAATAGCTGCGAGGTTCAGTGCCTTGCAGAACAATGTGGCAGGAATGCTTCTGTCATTGCAAGACTATAAGAGTGTCTGCCTTTAACATAATTATATCTATACAATTATATACATATATAAATAAAATGATATACTAAGTATATTTATGAACATGAAAATATTTTATTTAAAAAATAAATAGTCAAAATCCTTACGCATTTTCTTACAGAGGAATCACAGTCCACAACATTTTCATTCTGAAACTAGCAAACTACTGTGTACAGATCTGGAAGGTGATCAAAACATTGCAACATCCTGATACGAAAGCTAGATTCTAAACTGCTAAATAAATACATAAAATTAACAAACTCAACCACCACAAACAGTATCCTCTTTAATGTTACATGAGATTTCCAAGCAAACTGATACAAAACAGGCATGCACACGTATAAATCAACATGTTCAACCACCAAGCCCTTGTCTTTTGCAGGATCAGGTGTACCTACATAAACTCAGGCAGTCAACAATATTCCAGAATCTCTTAGGCAAGGCACACAATACATCTGACTGATTTCTGAGTTCACTGTGTTTTGGGGCACTGATCAACTTCACAGCATGCATATATACTTCTGCTGCTGGCACAAATCTCCCTTCTACCACAGCCAACCCTGTTTCCCTTAACTAGCCAATCTGACACACACCTTTCCTGGATTCTGGATTTTCTTGAGCCAAGATAATCAGTTCAGGCTCTAAATAAAGAAAAGCTTGTTTCGGGAGACTGCAGTTCTATAAAGGCACAAAGAGACCATTTTAATTTAAGGTAAACAGACATTCATCAACTCCGGGTTAATACCCAGCACATTTATCTTGTGGCAAAGGATGGTGAATGACTACAGGTCTGGAAAAGAGAGCATATAATTAGCCACATTTGACTTCATGCCTCCCTTGCTATCGCAGGTTTGTAACAGACAGAATAACGTATGCTGCAACTTCACCAAACCTCTGTTACAAAGCAGTCCCAGAAAGTCAGCAGATACACATAAACGTTGGTACAACTCTATCAAGAGCTTATCCTATTTTTCAGATGACTTCCCAGGTAAGGCTGAGCCCTATTCTATCAGGCTGGAGCGCCCTTAGCACCATGTAATCAAGGTATGATTCACAATGCTGCTTCTCATTTCCAAAAATATTACAAAGAAGACTCCAAGGAAATTTCCATTGCAAAGAACGCACTTGTGATAGACTTCTCTGCAAAAGATTTGTGTAGGGAGACAGCATCATATGAAGACATCCAGAAAAACAAAGCTCACACAAAACCAAACTTCACAGCTAGTACTCAACACTATGATGAGAAAATCACCCAACACTTAACTGTTTTTCAGAAAGACCACACTGCTTAACACACACACACACACACACACACACACACACACACACACACACTCTTGGCACTACTTTTAAAGGAAAAAAAGACCTAGGAATCTAAGTCCCATTTTTGAATAATAACTTAGCAGTTTACTTACCATCTCCACTGCACCCCTCATTGGCCTTCCTACTCATCCCACACTTACTATAATGTCCTGTTTATATTTTAAGTTTAGATTTTCCTAGAAGAAGCATCAAAGTACCTGCAGTATAGCAATGGAACATATATTTCAACATGTTTTTCCTGCTATTTAAACAGCTTTCAATGGTTAGGATCAAAAGTTTTTTGGATGCTTGTTGCTGTATTTTGCAGAAAATATTCACGGGAGCAAAGCAGTTCTGGGAGACATACTGACCATGAATGTGAACGTGCCTGTATCCTTGAAAAAGAGAAAAGCAGCTGCAGTAGCAACTCCTGCTTCCATTCTCCACTAACACAGTTCCCTCTTTTCTCTCTTCAGCAGTGACACTCGTCACTGGAAGACTGAGACGCAGTCTCCACTGTACAACACATTTAATTACACTATTCATGCATTTAAATTAAAAAAAAAAAGAGAGAAGAAAAAGGAGGATAAACAGTGTAGAGAATGCCAGTGCAATATCTGAAAAGCTAACAGTGCTTTTACAGTCTCTTGTTATGTAAAATACGTATAGATTTAAAGAGTTGCAGTGATTTTAACCACAGGGAAGCCTAAAACCATAGGATATTAAAGTGTTCAGGGATATATTTCTTAAGTTTCAACCAGAAAAGGCTAGAAGAAGGGCAACAATAATGATGGTGTCCCTAAAGTGTAAAATAAGTTACTGAAATGCACACGTGCCTTTTCTCAAAGCAAGCAGGAATATAAAAAAGCATGACCAGCACATCAAGGAAGGTGATCCTCCCCCTCCTCTGCCCAGGAGTACTGTGTCCAGTTCTGGGCCTCTCTGTTCAAAACTCATAGAGACAGTCCGGCAGAGACGGATTAGGGCCTGGAGCATCTCCCTTATGAGGAACAGTGGAGACATCTGCAACTGTTCAGCACAGAGAAGACTGAGGGGGGAATCTTATTTACAAATATCTAAAGGGTGGAAGTCAAGTCAATAGGGCTAGGCTCTTTTCAGTTGTGTGCAGCAATAAAACAAGGGGCAGTGGGCAGAAAAATGGAATATGGGAAGTTCCATATAGATATGAGCAAGAACTTTACTGTGAGGGTAACAGAGACTAGAACAGGCTAGAGAGACTGCTCTGGAAATAGGAGATATTCAACAGCCACCTGGAAACTTTTCTGTGTGACCCACTGTAGGGAACCTGCTTTAGCTGGGGGCAGGGCTCAACGATCTCCAGAGGTCCCTTCCAAACCCTGCAGTTCTGCGATTTAGTGATATAGGGGTTCCCTCTTGAGCCTCAACTTCTGGTTCACTCCTCAGAAATTGTCAGTAATTTTCCATGTTAATACCAGGCCAATACAAACAAAAAAAACCCGGTGATAAATTATTCACTGTGCTTTGAAATATTAGCAAATTTACTCCCATTATTCTCTCTGTGAAGAAGAATCAGCCAGCCTAGCTGCCTCTGAGTGCACTGCTGCTGCCACTGCCTGGTGCCTCTCAGCACAGAGGCACCGCATCCCTGCCATGGCTGGGGCTGAGCTGAAAGACCCTTCAGATCCCTTCCAAATCAAACCAGCACATGGTTCTTGTGGCACTTAAACACTGTGGGGGCTACAAGTATCCTCCAACAGGTGTTCCCGTTCCTTACAGCTTCACCTACAAGACTTTACCCCTGTGCTTTTGGAACATCCTTTCAAAAGAAGCAGAAACAAAAGAATTGCCAAGTTTTTTACTAAGGCAGCATAATGCTTCACAGCTCAACTACACACCCGTCTCCATCGGCTACATGCGCAGGCAACGACGCTATTTCACAGCCGGATCTTCAGAGTGCCCTTCCCTTTAGGCTTTAGCTGGGGGTGATTCCAGCCACGCCGGGTAGGTACGTGAGTTACTAGCGTTACAAAGCTCTGATCCCTGTCACTCAGCAACAATCGCCCGAAGGGACCAGACAGTGCCTGATGTCAGGGTACTCATTTTCATCTGATTTTCCTACCGCTGTCGCTCATCACGTCCTGCCCCCGGCCACGCAGGCGTTTCCCCTCAGGCTCCTCTGGACCCCCGGCCCCCGCCTTGAGCGGTGCCCTCGGCACATCGCCGGCGGCAGCTCTAATCCCGGGCCCTAAGAGGTATTAATGCCGCGCTCAGGAGCAGCTGCCGCTTCTATAAACTTCCTTAAAGGTTTACAGGGAGTTGCCCGGGCTTAAGAGGCAGACGGGAGGGTGTCTCGGTCAGCCCTCCTCCCCGCCCCGGGCTGCCACCTCCCGGCCCCGTCGCGACACCTGCGGTCCCGCTGAGCCAAGGCGAGCCGAACCCACGGCGGGGAGCTGGGTGCGCGCCGGAGGGCGGCACAAAGCGCATCCTCCGCGGCTTTGTTCGAAGTGGGTCCCGCTGTAGCCCCGCTGCGCCCCGCAGACCGCGCTCCCCCCAGCCTCCCCGCCCCCGTCGAGCCGCAGCCGCCTCCCACCTTGGCTTTGCCAGCCTCCAGCTTCTTCAGCCGCTCCTCGTCCTCCATGGCGTCTGTGCGGGGAAAGCACAGCGTTATGGGCGGCGGCAGGCGGGCACACCCCCCTCAGCCGAGACACGCGCAGCTCGCTGTCCTTTCCTGTCCCGTCTCACAGCGACGACAGCTGCCGTGGCGGAGACACCGGCGCCGCCATCTTCATCTCCACGTAAACACGCGGCCGGGGAAAGTGACGTGGCTGCCAGCTCCTCCTCCCGCCGCCATCCTTTCCCGCCCAACCGCAGCGCCTCCGGCCCGGGCTCAGTCCACTCCCGCTGAGGCGGCTCTGAGGCGGCGGCTGTGCATCGCTGAACCCCACCGCTGGGGGGGAGCGGCGAGGGCAACGGCACAGCGCGGCACACCCCCTCCACAGCCCTGCTCGGGGCGGGGGGCTGCCTCTCGCACAAAGGACCCGTGTTGGGAAGAGCTTGGCGTGCCTCTAATGTCTGAGCTAACGCTACCCGCGCTCTGCAGCGCTGAGGTCTCGCAGGTCCGCCCTCTGTGGCTGCAGTGCTCATCTTGGCAGTTTTGATTCTGTAAGCGATTTTTCTTGTAGCTACATGTGGCTTAGCTTCACGTAGCATGGATCTGAACCGTGGAGGGATAGGAACGAGCTTTGTGTCATACTGCGCAAGGCTGACAACAAAGGATGTGCAATCCCCCTGCTTGAACCACCGAGCACACGCTCATCGTGTCACAGAAGTTTAAACAGTTCTATTAAAATCAATGGGGAATTTGACACACGGCTATTAAATGCTAATAGGATTTCTATACCCCATCATTCGATACAAAGCAGTATTCTTTGTATTGCTTAATTTTCGATTAATATCATCCCCTAAATGTGCGACTTGCATAGTGAATAGCAAATTTGCTATTCACATGCTTGCTATGTGCTTTCTCTTTTGGTTGCTCATGAAGTCAGTTCCATTTCTGGTGCTGTGATGAATGGCTCTGTCTCACACATTCCTGCCAACCCTTTTTTGGTTGGTGTGTAACAGCTGCATGGGAGCAAACAGATAGTTCCTTCTGCATTTGGAACAATTCTACTCCATTAGATGCAGAACCGAAAATCTTTCTGAATGTACTTAGTTCTCAGCCTTGCTGATCTTTTTAATGCAATTCACATTTTCCACTGTTTTTTTTTAAAGTGTAAAATATATGTGCTCATTAAGCATACGCCTTTCTTTACCTGAGTTTTCTGGCAAAGACCAGATGCGCTCCAAGAAATGGCGAAAGAAAATATTATTTGCACATTATTACTAATCAAGACCAAGACAAAAAAAAATAAAGACTTCCCTGCCTGTATCGCTGTCCAAGTGAACTGAACACACAATCAGAGTTTGTTTAGCATTTCCCATTCCTCCTAAAAGATATAACATTTCACAGAAAAGCCTGAAGTCATCTGCTGATATATCAGTACATATATTGTGCATTTCTGTGTTTTAAAATAATATCCTCAATCTTCGTTTGAAAAGGAAATGAAAAATATTATTGCCAAAAGAGAAAATCACCATCCTTGGCAGAGAATTACAAATGTCTTCCATTACACTTCATTTTATGTTTAAAACAATGATGTGTTTCTGTTCAGGTTCTCAGAGCTTGCTATTTCACTGCAGGAAAAGCATGTTATAGAGAAAAACAAGTGAAACTGAAATTAAGAACTGATTAAGGAGGAAATATTTTCATTGAAATTCAAATGTATTTGAATTCTTCCCTTAAATTTGTGTTCCCAGTTTAATAAAGGCAAGTATGCAAGGCCTTTGCAAATGTAAGTGGTTCCTCCTCCCAGGAATTCTGAAGGCCCCTGAGGGAAAAATAAATGAGCTGTTCTGTGCAGATGACATTCCTTTGGGCCGATGGAGGCTGCTGTCAGAGAACTAGCTGTTAGGTGTCAGTAAAATTTCACACATGCATGACACAATGCTAGTGAATTCTTAATCAGTAAACACCGTATTTAGAAGATAATTACAAACTCCCCAAATCCCATAATTAAATGGGTTCTTGAGTTAATGCTAAGAATTGATGGGCCTAATTTTCATCTCACAAGCTTTATATCCATGTAATTTTAATGGATTTTAGTTAAACACCTAATTCACAACAATTAACTTTCTAATACTCATTGAATTTACACCAGTTAAATGTGTACGCTGATTTTATCAGTACCAGATGGGAAGTGAAACATTTCTATTACAAGATAAAAATGTAGGTCAGATATTCTCCCAAACAAATGACTGGTGTTTAATCCCTGGCATATATTTACATGTGAATATATGGGTTTATTGGAAAAGTTCATTAAAAACTGCTGTGAACAATGAATGTGAGAACTAAGTTTGGGTTACATTGCTCTGTAAAATGGCAAAAACATATTTACTGATGTCTTTCTCTAGTGATGAAACTCTACCTGCTTCATGGCCCTCATTTACTTTATGCACTATTCAGTGAAGATGTGCCTGGTGGTACTCATAAGGGTGCTTTAGTGGACTGCAAGGCTTCAAGATGAAGCCTAGGGAGAATGTGTGATGAAAGTCAAAGTTCTAGTTAGGAAATCCAGTTCTGTCCTTGTCTCTTGAAGAGACAAGCAGAGAGGGATACCAGATCAGAACAAGATGCTGGAAGATCGCAAGTGTAAATAAGATGTAAAAATTACAAAATATCATACGCACAGACTGATGATACAACCTCTAACAGCAATGGTTCCGCTGTGCCCCAGATCTGCTGCTCATAACCTGCCTGATGGGGTAATATTTTCAATTACTGTGAACATTAAATGATCAAGTGATGTGACATTAAGAGGTGCCTCCATCTGAGAAGTGACCCTGCCAAAGATTTTATTGATCAGGATGTGTTTGTATTTGTGTTCATCGAATCTAGTGAGGCACTGACTGTGAGTCAGAGCCTCACTGTTTGCTTCTCAGGCACTGAAAGCTTCCCCACTGATCTGTATCACAGGCATTCACTCAAAACATGCAGAAAAGTCAGCTTGCTAATATGCTTCAGTCACACAGAGAGTAAAGTCTAAGACATAGAAGTGTTTTTATTGTTTTCAAACTCGAACATTTTTCTTCTGCTAAAAGGAGAATAGAATAACATACAAAAGTTGAGAAGTTTATTGTCTGACAAATTGTAAACTCTATGTATCTTTTTTTGGGCATATTTGAGTAAGTTCTCTAGCATTTAATTAATTAAGATATATGCTGTTGTATTTGGTTGCTGTTCTCATATAAATAGTGGAGCTAGGAAGAGGCAATACTCAAGCTGAGAAGTATTGTGAGATGAATAATTTATTCTGCAGGCATAATGTACCAAGGTAGGTAATTTGAGTAAGCTTGTAACTAATACAGCTAATTAATTAGGTAACCCAGAAGCATCAAATTGCCTTCTACCACAAATCAGTTGTTTGTGTTGGTTATAACGTAGAGCTGCTATGAGAGAAGCACAGAATGGCTGATGCAGGAAAAGACCTCTGGAGGTCGCTTGGTCCAGCCCCTGCTCAAGCAGAAAAGAGCTGGCTGCCCTTACCTATTATAATGCTTGTAAATCAAAATTATTTGTCTTTACCTCAATGTAAGCTTGCAGAAAGAATGTGAGATTACCTTAATGACAGTCTTTCCTCTGCTACAGTCTTCTATGCCAGCTCTCTCTTATCACCAACTCTGCAGCTTTTCAAGGGATTACAAGAAAGTTGGAGACTTTTTACCAGGGCCTATAGCAATAGGACAAGAAGTAACAGTTTTAAGCTAAAAGAGGTTAGATTTAGATTAGAAAAAAAGGAATAAATTATTTACTGTGAGGATGATGAGACACCGGAACAGATTGCTCAGAAAAGCTATAAATGTCCCATCCCTGGAAGTGTTCAAAGTTAGGTTAGATGGGGCTTTGTGTAACCGGGTATAGTGGGAGGTGTCCCTGCCGATGTTGGCATAGTCCAACTAGATGACCCCTTCCAGACCAAACTGTTCTATGATTCTGTGGTTCCATAATTCCATAACCTCCTGTTCCAGCCCATTGCCCCTTGTCTGTCTCTGTCTTCTTTGCACCCTTCATATTAATGTACATTGGCAAGATTCCGCCTGAGCCTGTCCTTCTTCAAGCTGGACAGCCCCAGCTCTCTCCCAGCCTTTCCTCACAGGAGAATGTCCCTTCATCATCTTTGTGACCCTTCATTGGAATAACTCTAGTAGCTATATGTATCCCTTGCACTGAAGGGCCCAGAAGTGGGCCCTGTACTCCAATACGTGGCCTCATCAATGTGGAAAAGAGTCTAAGGATGACATACCTCTGCCTTTTGGCAGTTTAGTGTTTTCCTGCATTTTAAAAATGAAGGAATTTATAACTTTAGCATAACGTTTATGTGTTTCAGTGCAATGTGGAACGGCTGATTTTCCAGTCTGAATATTAGAATATTAAGTCTGAATATCTGAATATTTTTGAATGTATGAGGGCTGCTCCAAAAGTAATTTCTTCTATTTTATTATGTTGTCCCACAGTGACAGAGGCAGATGTTGGTGGTATGGCAGTAGAGATTGAAACTTCCCAGAAATATTCCATAGCATTTTGTTGCTGTGTGACAGCAGCAGAGGGACAGTCTGACAAAATGGCATGTGACATGGAAGTGTGTACGAAGCAATAGTGTGGGATTGAATTCTGCTAGGAGGAAAAATGGCATCCCTTGATTTTCATCAATACTTGCTGAATGTTGGCAGTGACAAACAGTGGATGTGAGCACAACCAGGTGCTGGGTGGTATGTTTCAGCACTATTAACAGTGATGTAAAAGTCAAGACACATTCTGGTCATGCACAGCTGTCACCTGTGTCAATGCAGATTTCTAGAAGCGCACAGGGTCTGGTTCATCGCTAGTGAAAATTTATAGCTAATGGTGGTGACTGTCGAAAAATAGTGTTCTGTAGCTGAGAATTTGCTCTATTAACTAGTGTTATTGTGTTCTTTTTCTCTCTTGTAGTTTCCATGGAAATAACTAGGAGGCATTACTTTCAGAGCAACCTATGTATTTAAGACTGTTCATATGACAGACAAGCATTCACAATACTTTGCAGAAAGTTCCAGTGGCATCTGAGATGAAGCACTCAGTGAATGAAAACACGATCACAAAATCTGAATAGCCTATAGCTTCCTATTTTAGTAAATACTTGAGTGCTGAAATTGAGGAGATTTTGTTATTCGTATTTTAGCAAGTCTCAAAATACACTGAATATGTAATTGCTTTCCTAATGAGAATTAGTCCTAAATCTTCGTGTCATGCTAGGGGCCATGCCTTTTTTAGCATTGTCTGTGGGGGGAAAAGGAGCTGGCACGCTGGGTAATCCCTTAATAACTGGCAAGTACAGTGAATTTCCTGAGGCTTAACTTCAATATGTACAGGCAAATCTTATTCTACTACCTCAAATACAGAGTACTCCAGACACAGCAGAGCTGGGAGGAATGTGCAGCACTTTCAGCAGCAGTGTACCCTGCTGACAGCCTAGCAAAAGGATTTATTGTTGAACTGCTACAAAAACATGATGGATGCACTGCAAACACAGGCAAGACCCAGTGCACCAGACCAGTGTATCGGTAGGAGGGCCTGCCATATGGTCATATTCCGATTCTGCTACTCTTTACCCACAAAGAAACCATGCATCGGGACTGATTTGGTAAAAATGAGCAAAATTCTATAGAAGCCAACAGAATTTGGACCGCAGTTCACAACTGCGGTGGCTCTACAACATACCTAATCGTTCACTTCTGGCAAATCTAGACAATTTTCCCCCCCCTCTTTTCACTTTCGGTTGCCATTGGTGGAAGCAGGACTAAACGCTGTGCGGGACATGTGGGACATGGGGTCCCACTCCCTCGGTGTGACTGTTGCTTTTTGCCACCAAACGCTTGCAGGATTACAACAGAAATTAGACGGGGTACAGAACTGAGGGATGCTTTATCTCATACCGCCATCTCCTGGCAAACGGCTGAGTTACAAATCAAAGTTGCCAACCGGGCCTGCTAGGGGGCAGCACTGGGCGCGGCGCCATGGCGGTGTCTGCGCGGCGGGCTCTCGCTGCAGAGCGGAGGGTGCGGTTCCTCCGCGGGCTTCTCAAGGTATTCCATCTTAAATTTAAAGGCTGGAGAGTTACACGTGGGGGCACATATTGTATGCAAAGCACAAATGGAAGCTCTAAGTTCAAAGCTTGGGACTTTTTTTTTTTTTTAAATAAAAAAAAAAAGGAGGATGCTAATTGTTCAGGATACCTTTTTTCACTGGCCTCAGTGAAAGGACCTCGAGTGCTTTTTCCTTTGTTTTACTCAATGTTTGGAGGAATATACTGCAACAGGTCTGTAGAAGTGAGAATGATAACGTTTAGCTGGATAGCCATGAGCAGATATTTTACCTCAGACAACTTGATCTGAAATAGGCTGCCTGATGTAGAGAGCTAAGCAATATTGCTTATCACCAGTTTACTGGTTCAGAGTAAGCAATGCAGGATTTCAAGGCGAAGGGAGAGAACAATGCCTATACAGTTCCAGAACCTGAATCATATTTGCTAAAGGAGTAGCCTCAGTTGTGTTGATCCAGGATATTGCTTCACCCTTCAGTCTATGTTGCATATTTTGGGAAATGCCAGCAGCTCCTGAGGTGTGAAGTAGCTCCTTACAGGCTCTTCAGTTGCTGTGGAGCGAGAGGTGGATGGTGTGTGTCCTGTTATCAATGAAAAAACCCCACAGGATTAGCTGTTTCTACCAAGACTGTCTTGTTGGAGAAATTCACTGAAATATGCTGAGAATTTATTAATTAATTTGCTAACTTGCTCTGGCTGCTCTGAACATTTTTTCCTTTAGTAGCATGTAGACAAGGATTGATGTATACTGAATCAGCTACTTGAAGAAAATGAGTAGTTTTCATTCACTTAAGGGTTTATCACAGGGCTGTTAATTCTTTTCAATCTGACTTTACTTGTATCGTGACCGTTACTTAAAGCCGCTTGAACTGCACCTGATTTAGTATCATTTCAAAATAAAAGCCTTGTGGGAGAATGAAAGCCCTTATATTTTCTTTACAGTGGCTTCAGGTATTACTTGGCTGGGAACACCAACTTCTGTCCTTTCTCAGTCTCGTGCTGGAAAGATTGCTTTCATACAGAGGTTGGAAGTTGTCGGATTAATCAACTTGCCCTGAAGTAAACACCTACTAGACAGTCACCTAGATTGTAACCTAACTTTGATTTCTATTGCATCTAATTGTATATGGATGGCTATGCTTAGATTACTGTACTGATGCGTGTTGGTCTTTAAATTAAATCTTTCCTAAGTTATTGATAGGGCACCTGTGAGAAGAAGTGGCTGGTCAGTGCTTTTGTTGCTGTTAATTACTGCAGTACCTATTTTGCTGTTCAGAATCTGCGTTTGCTGTTAGCTACTTCCAAATAAAGGATTAGATTTTAAATGATGTGATTTTTTTTTTTTTTTTTAAAACTAAAAATATAATTGGGTTTTAAGAACACAAGAATCTTTCCAGCTGTAAATTCTAACAGGTATGAATTCATTCTCTTATTCTGAAACCTGTTCTGTAGCTTTTGAAATTGTTGTCTTTTAAAACTTGTTTTGAAGATATATGCAGCAAGTAGATTCTACAGAGTCCTTAAAAAAGCATGAAAAATTCCAGGACAAAGGCTCTATTCACTTCAGCAGGCTGTTTCTGTTACTGGTTTAGAGAGTGTGTGAGATTCAGGACTTCAATTTGCCTTTTGGAGTCAGCAGTGTGATGTCATTTCCTGAGCTGCGTGCTGGAAAATTGGAAAAACTGAGATTTTCAAACAACCAGCTTTCTCTGAAGCCCAAGAAATGATACATTATGCTGAAACTTATGTAGTTAATTCTCAACTAAAAAGTACTTCTAAATAGCGAAGAGGAACTCCAAAAAGATGTGCTTTTTACTATCCAAGGATTTTCCAAAATAAGATTTTGTAAAATAGTTGATCTTCATGAAATAAAATATCTTTCATTGTAGCCATGAAACAAACATGTTATGGACCAGAATCAAGTGCTGTGATACTGTTTTTACAGTAGAAACAAACAAACACCACCAAAAACTAAAAAACAAAACAAAACAAAAAAAACACTACCTCCTTTGGAATGAGATTGAAGGACAGCTAGCTACTGTCCTTCCAGAACACCTTTTCAAACTTTTTTTAGAAAGTATGTATGAGCATAGCTTGGGAGTTCTGGAGTAAAAACTATGGGAAGCTGGACATCATTTTAGTTGTCATAATTTATACTGGTTCTCAGGACTGTCTCCATGAAGCTGAGTACTTTGAGACTCCCACATCATCCAGAATTGGAAAAGTTTAAGGTTCATTTCACATTGAACTGTTTCTTCTTTGATGGATGGAGATTGATTCACATTTCTTATAAAGGATGCTCTGAATTAGTCTTTAATTCTTAATTTGGCTTCACGACAAAAATCAAACATCCATAAATTGTCCCTTTGATTTTGAAGTACAAATGAACTTTTTAACAGTCTGTGTTACTGCTGACTTGGAGGACCCATTTTGCACCCTTTGTTGGGTATTTTCTTGTTTGGGTTAGATTTGTCTTTGATTATAGCTAGTTTAAACCAACTCTAACCTTTTAGCACATTCTTTGTTTTGTTTTTAACTCTTGCATATAATCATTCTGTTGTATGATTTTATGTTGTATTTGTTTTGTGGTCAATTTCATTAAATGCTACAGAATATTCTTGGTAGGGGATGATATTATTAAATACTCATTAAATGCTTGTTAAGGAGATTCATTTAAAAACAACAGCAGCAAAAAAAGTGATGTGATGCTCCTGAAATATAAAAAGGTCTAATTCACTTTTCAGATGCATTTCAGCACATCCTCACTTGCTGCGGCCTGGGACCTTGCTGCACTTTTCACTGTGTTACATCTAGTTATTACTGTTTAAAGGGATAGGTGATATGACTGAAGACAGACACACAGCTCTCAAAAATAAGTGGAATTCACCCACCTATAAAATTCTTGTTAATTGATATTTTCAGTTGATGCATCATTAAGAAGGCCCTCTAGTAGTTTTAAGAGATTGGTTTTATTTCTATTAGTGTTAATGTCCAGTAACTACAGAGTGGTAATCTTAAGAGTCTACAGTGCCTATGCGAAGATCTCCTGTCCATTTGTGCAATGCATTTGGTTTTCTTTATGGTGAACACATAGAAGTTACCAAGAAACGTTAGTACAAGCAACACTTTTAAGATAGAGCTATTGCTCTTACTATTTTACACTAATAACTACTGTAGCTTAATGGTTGGAAACAGATATTCCAAAATGTCAAGTTGCATATGTATGCCTTGGCTCTGAAAGAGGCCTCAGTAAATTCTGCTTTTATAGGGTTTCTATGACTGCCAACAGAAGAACTGTAATACATTTAAAGGGAGTGAAAATTGGAATGAAACATGCCAGAGTAGAACAGCAGTTACTTCCTTTTTACCAATGGGAGAGAACTGATGCAATAAATCATTAGAACAATAAGGGAGGTATGTTTGAAAGATTAGTTATTAGAAGTTATAGTTCAATGATAAATTATGAGAATGAGAAACCTGTATGTAATTCACTCCAATCCAGAACTTCCATTAGGGAGTATATATTTTCTTCCTTCCTAATAGAGAGGGTAAAACAAAAAAATTAGTGTTGGCTTGTGTGTGGGGGGGGGGGGGGAAGCATGTAAGCATACATTTAATGAAGGCAAACTACAAAAGTAGTAAAGTGGAAAAATGACCTCCTGTATCCTGGAAAGGGTAAAGCTCACTTGAATTGGAACATTAGCAGATCCAAAGGCAGAGTCCTTTAAGAAATAATTTGTGATGTTGTTTCAACTAATTACTGTACACAGGAAATATGAAGTTCAAAACAGTCATGACCTTTCTTCACATGAAAAAATAATCAATTACATGCTTTTGATTATAAACTTGGGATGCACGTGTCTGTAGATGCTCATACATCCTACCTTATTTTGTATACCTCATCTGAATGCTGTTCAAGCCATCTTGGTGAATATAGATATTTTGAGACAGTGTGTGAATGAGACTGAGATGTTGATGAAATGGAGAGTTCAGTGCATGATTACTGAGATAATCAGGGAATTGGAGCGCCTAACAAATGAGGAGATGCTAAGGGAACTGGATTTGCTTCGCCTGGAGAGTGAAAGGCTGAGGGATGGTGTATGGCAAAAGAAGGTGATGACAGGCTCTTTGAACAGGATACAAGAGCTACAGAGCAATAACAGGTAACAAGGAAGGAAAATTGGCTCACTCCTACCAGTAACAGTTCAAGAGGAGGACAGTCTTGACCCTTAAATGAGGGTTCACACTGGCTCATGGTGTGACCTGGCAATCCCACTGCAGATGGGAATCTAACTAATAGCAGTCTCCTACTCCATAAACAGGGATCAGAAACTAGACCAAGGTTGTTTTGCTGAGGTTCATAGTGAAAGGATTCAGAAGCAACAAGAGAATTTCTGATTAAATACAAAGATTGAGGGTGGTTGAACACTGCAAATACTGCCCAGAGAGGCTGTGCAATCATCATTTTTCCAGTTTTCAATATCTGACTGAACAGGGACCTGGGCAACCTGATCTAACTTTGGAACTTAAATCAGGAGATTGATAAGAATCACTAAACATCTCTTCCAAATAAAGTTATTCTGTGATTGTAAGTATCTTTTAAACAAACTTCATATAATGCAGAAAAATTATTTTATTTGATATGACCACAGAATTGATGTGGTCTGATAGTGAATGTAGAAAAACCCTGTAATTGTATGTGAAGTAGATGTAAATAGTACTGATTGTTCTGCCATTGTACAGTCTTTAAAAAATACTTTCAGAATCAGGTATGTTTCTTAACTTATCTATCTTAATTTTTCCATCATTGATTCTTACTCGGGAAAATTGATAGGCGTATTACTAGTAAAGCTGTTTGGTTATTCTTTACTAGTAACACCTTCTCTGTGGGAGTGAATGATGGATGCTAGCTGCCAATTTTTTTTTCTACATTATTTTATCATCACTGAAATTTCTCAAGAAACTTCTAAATGTGAAAAATGCTGCCTCTCTCTTGAAAAATAAAGATGGTCTTGTATCAACACTCTTTCCCTACCTTGCTCTATACCCAACGTGACCACAGACAGCACAGGTATAAACTCTTCAATACTCCTAGAATGACAGCTATTTTAACAACTGGAACAAACTATGGCAATACATTGCCTACCCAAGGAAAAGATGTTGTGATATGTTATCTCTCCTGTGGAAAAAGGATTGGAAAAAAAAAAAAAAAAAAAACCCAAACAAAAAAAACAAACAAACAAAAAAAACCACATAACAGTAATTTTGTAGTCTGTATTAACTTCTAGTAGTTTCCTTATGAAGAAATCTCACTTAACTGAGATGAGAATCCTGCTTTTTCTCTTGCTATAAATGCAGAAATCATAAAAATATTGATAAATTTATAGACAACAATGATCTCAATATCCTATTAGAGTTTCTATGCATTTTATGAGATACTACTAAAAACAGAAATACTTGCTATACTTTAGTTGTTTCTCTTTACTGGGTGTTTTAGCTTTCAATACACTCTAGATATCAACCTGGACTGTTTTTTGAACTCATTCCTATTTGTTGAAGTTTGAGTATTTACTGAGCTTCTTACATCCCTGATGCTCTGAGAATGCAGTAACAGAGGTAATTAAGTACAGTATTGTCTCAAGATTTTGTCATGAGATTGGTTACGTTACACTGCATACTGGGAAGTTATGTCTGAGTTAATCACGGATGCTACTTGATCTTTTTAATGCTGCAGAGATCCAGAATAAAGCATGTTTTTAGAAAATGACTTTTTAAATGCATATAAAACTGTACGTATTTCTCTAAAGTTGCCCGTAAATCCGTGTTACTAGATAGATAGCGTGAGACACTATCCACAAGTTTGTGTGCTTCGCAAAGGCGTCCAAAATCAGACAAATCCATTTACTGTAAGAGAACTGGTCCTATTCTCGTCAACATTGTACTAGAAGAAGGAAGTTTTATGGAGCATACTGAGTGCAGAATGAAGGACATTCAGGCCTTCAGTGTTGTGTTCGTGTATGAAGAGCATGCAGACATGAACAATAATAATATTGAGTACAAATGTGATGCGCTTCTAAAAGATCCTGGATGCAGTGTTAAGCCAGTCACAAGTATCCAATGCATCAGAGAGGCAAAAGCGAAGAGAGCCTTTTGCTTAAATGATTCCCCTGGAAGCTAAATGTTCCTTTCACTTCAGTTCCTTTTTCTTCCCTTTCCCTGCATTAAAAAGAGTGATAATGAAATAAATAAAAGCCTAACTTGGTAGTTGGTCAGAAAACAATCTCCATTCCAATAAATAACATGCATTGAGCACACTATCATTGCTGTAAGGTTTTAGGAGTAAAACACAGTGGAAAGCACAGTAGCAAGATCCTGGGCTACAGCAAATAAATATTTGCTCAAACAGTAATAGACATAAAAATAAGGGAAAAAAAACTGCTTACCTTCAGAAAGCCTTAGGTATACAGGGATCCCTAGAAAAATAACCTTGGCTCCACTGCCAACCCTTAAATGAAGTCTGGGAAGGGGTGGATCCTGGCTTCACACCCTCTGGTCACTTAGGTGCACTGCTTTCACCTGAGCTCCCTTGGGTTGGCTCTGCCTTCCTGGCAGGTGCTCAATCACTGTTTCAAGCTGTGGCTTAGTATTTCTACTACACCTTAGAAAGAGGAATGTCCAGATTTCCATAAACAAGTAAATGCATAATCAACTTCTCCTGGGCACAGTCTGAAAAAAGAGAAATTTTAAGAAGAATCCCAAATAAAGTAGGTTAAGTGGAAGGGTATCACTTGTGAGTAAGTCTTGGAAAAGAATGAGAGCCTAGCTTAAGATATTATTGAGATAGAAGAAATACTTTATCTGAGAGTGTGTCTTCAAAAGCAGTTGCAGCAGCAGGAGAGCTCTAGATTTGTCTTGCCTGTGGGAACATGTACAAATTGCTGTCCAAGAAGTAGGTGAAAAAAGGTTCTAGGTTAGCTGAGATACTGACAGTCAGGACAAAAGAAGAATAAATATTAACCAGTGGCTCTTGACACACATTATGACAATTCTGAGGATGAGAGGAATTGCAAATGGTGTAAAACAGAAAGAATGTTACACAAATCCCTTGTTTATGATATATTTTTAAAAGATTTTAATTACTTATAAAAGCTACCCTTCTGAAATGAAGGGGATGGAGAAAATACTGCTAAAAGACTCACAGTGGTTCTACTATATGCAAAGCGAAAATGAAACACAAATCTTTCTTTGGCAGTCAAAGTAAAAATTTCTTTAGGCTTTTGATGCTGTAAGATGTTTATTTTTGTGTATTCCACATGCTTCCTTAAAAATTATTTGTTTTAAATATGCTATTTCACTTGGAAGAAACATGGAACAGAAGAGGAATTGCCACCAGCTGGAGTTCTGCTATAGCTATACAAGAAGCTGCAAACCAGTGTTTTGCCCTCTTAGAGCTCACTGATGACAAATTTAATAAAGTTGTATAAGTCTTCATGACTTCCCAGATGGCATCTTTAGTTGAGAGGATTGGTTGTGCATTTTTTTTTTTTTTTTTTTTTAGATAGATTCATGATGTTTCTATCCTTTAATATTCCTTCCTGGAAGAGGGCAAATATTTCCCAAAAATGGGACCACTGTTGCAAAGAATTTATAACCTGAATTTGTTTGACATGAATTAGTATGTTAGGGAAACAAGCAATAGGGAGAGAATGGGATGAGGAAGTAATACATTTTTTCATGATAAAAGATGAGATTCCTATTGAGCTCTATTTTCCTGCTAAGCTTCTGAAATGCACATTTAAAAGAGAAACTGCAAGGCACGCTATCTACTTGTTTAGCACAAGCAGGAGGAACTTTCAGGACTGCCTTGATGCAGAATTTGCCAGTGTTGAGAGATCATGGTAATGTGAATTTTTCACACACAAGTGGAAACGAGGCATTTAACAATCCCTGTTCATTACATAGCAGTGGTGCAAATTCAAATTCATCCCTGATACAGGTTGGAGCAACTTATCTGACTTTTATGGCACGGATGCACAAGCAAGGTGGTACTCGTGATTCAGTTGAAACTGAAATAAACTGATTACAATTCTTCTTTTTTTGATGACTGTATGAGAACTGCTGAATCATGGCCTGAACCTCTGACTGATCACCTGAGGCGAGCACTGAGTCAGCCATGGAGCACAGGTGAAGGCAATTCTCCTGTGCTGCTGGAAGGGGTGGAGCCTGGCTGCACCTCTCCTAGACCCATTTAAGGGCTGACTACCGGGGGGGAAGGATCTTTTCTGGGGATCCTCTCTGCTGGAGTTTCATAGCAAGCCCAGGATACAAATAGGTATCCTATGTATTCTGCTTTGGTATCGTAACTGTGTAGCCAAGCTCTCTGGTATGTCTCGTAACTATAACGTCTGTACATTCATTGATTGTACAAATGATGAATAAAAGTTACTAATGATGAATAAAAAATTACTGGTTTTTTAATCTACACATATTTATAACTTTCTTAAGCTCTGGGAACAGCAGTGCATGTTTTATTCACTCTCTGTGTGCTGTGTGGAACTTGTTGTATGTTTCTATTATGGTCTCAATATTTTTCTCTGTTTTCCTACTTTTCTGCTCTTCCTCTGTTGTGCAGACCACTAGACTACATGCACTACCTCTTTCTGGGGAATTTCTTGAGATGTGGCTCCTACTACTTGGCTCTGCTTTTCTTCACTGTCAGCAGTCTCTTTTACTGCTATTGGTTTTCTCAATAGATTCCCTAGATTTAGCTTTCTTCCTGGCTGTTTCCTTATTTGCTTGAAAATAAGATGGAGTTAGACCTCCTGGTTAACAGCTGAGTCGGTCTTAAACTTAGGCTTCTTATTCATTTACATGAAAAAGTTGGAAAAAAGTTTTCAGTGGTTTCTGACCACATAGCAGCACATTAACTTTCCTCTGTTCTTTCATGAAGGGAAACTTTGAAATACAAAAAAATCTTTATTGACTGTGATTAAATAAATTGTGATTTGGTATGACATATTTACAGATTCTTGGCTGAAATCCTCTAGAAACCAGATATTGGAATTTTTTTTCTGCTAGTTTGAATGATGCTGATGTGACAAGCTGGTCACACACTAGTTTATTTTTGAACTGCCTTAGGCTGAGGACTAAGCAGTCAAAGAGGTCTTCAGAACTGTGGTTATTTAAAACGTAGTGAAGGCAGATTCCTTAAACTTCCCCTGCAGATCCTAAGGAAGCTCTCCACCTGATACAAGGCAACTTGTGAAGATGAAAAGATGAAAATACATCTTTTTCCTGTGCTGTATTTTATTTTCTGTCTCTTGTGATGTGCATAGCTTAGTGAAGCTCTGGTTCCAATGTGTAGCCGTGCAAAGAAATTTGGGTTCCTATCAAATTCAAGAGTGTGTTTCTTTACAATTGAGCCAACCTACATCCTGTTGTTGAAAGTAGCCGGTACCATGTGTGTTTGCATCAGATAGTCATGAAAAAAAGTGGTCAAAGCTAGTTGCACTCTTTGTAGTTTGCTCAGTAGATAGTCAAACTACTATTGATTGATTTATGCCTTTGTGACTAGCTAGGATAATTTCTAAAATATTAATTCTGTGTAGTGTTAATGGGACACTTTGCATTCCCCTCACAAGTTTGAATTAAACAAGATAGCACCTCTTCTAAAGAAATGTCAACACACTTTAGTGTCTTACTTTCCTAGTATTTTGTTTCACTGTGAATGATATATCTTTTTAACATCTATAAATCACCAATTATATAGTAAAAAACCAGCAGGTTACTTATAATCTTTTACTGGACAGAAGTAAATATATAATCAGTTTGCATGAGCACAGTTGTTTTCCTCAATGTCAGCATTCCCACTATTACTGGGCCCCTTGTACATGTCTAGACCTATTCCTGCAGGCATGCTAGTGATGCTCATTCTCTAGTCTTTTCATAGAATCACCAGGTTGGAAAGGACCTGCAAGATCTTGTAGTCTAACCATCCTCTATTGCTGCCATTGCTACCACAAGCCCACAGGCCACTAAACCATATCTCATAGCTCATCATCCAGACTCTTGAACACTGCCAGGGATGGTGACTGCACCACCTCTCTGGGCAGGCCTGACCACTCTCTGAGAGAAAAAGTTTTTCCTTATGTCTAATCTAAACCTCTTCTGGTACAGCTTCTGGCCGTTTCCTCTGGTCCTATTTATTGCCTGGGAGAAGAGGAAAAAGAGCTTTTCGCAAAGCTCTCTGTCCCTTCCTGCCCTGCTCTGTATTAATTCATTCTCTTTGCGTGGCCATGAGAACAAACAGGAAAAGGGAAAGAAAAGGGCAGCTCTGTTGAATTCTTTCTTCATAAGAAGCATTTTCTGCACATGAAAGTCTTGCCAAAATGGGCAGAGACCTTCTTCCGTGTGCTTAGGGCAAGGTCTGTGGTTCTCAGGGGGACTGATCGAACACATGATGCATGCTGCTGTTTCAGCAGATGAGTATGATGATGATCTGTATTTGGTTTGATTTTCCACAGGGGAAGATCGTGCACTGCTAAAAGTTTGAATCATTGCGCATACATGCTAAAGGGCTGGATTAAATTCCCTGGAAGAATTTTGTTTTTTACATTTCTCAGCACCTAGTGCTTGACTGTGCACCATTAAGAATCCTTTTATGATATTGCATATTGTATTAAGTGCAGAAGTAAATTCCACAACCATGCTAGTGAAATGCAGTAGACTATGCTCTAAATTAAATTGATGATTAATCAATACTGAAAATCACAACTTAAAATGTCTTTACAAAAAATAAAATTCTATATTTTAGTTACATTTATATTCATTTTTACAAGAACAATTTGTCTTTGTTTGACTGGCCTTACTGCTGCTTGCAGCTAGATGGGGTGAGTACAACACAATTTAAGTCTGAACGCCAGCCTTGAATTACAAGATCAGAATGAGGATCTCATTTTAAAGTCCAACACTATGTTTTAATATGTGGCTACCTTGAGAGGTTAGGTCTTTAGTTTAAAAAACAAACAGACAAACGAAAAAAACTATGGTCTAATTTCTGGCATTTTGTTAAACAAGATGCAAGTGAAATTTTATTTTAATGAACACAAAATGAGTAAACAACTTTACTGCAGCTTTCACAACCATTATGGGTTATACCCATACTATCAGATTTTTTCCTAGGCACTGTCTACGCCTATGTAATGGATGTGTAGGGTTATATCTGGAATTTGAAGGGGATGGGAACCAGAGAGCATTGTTATTTCATAAAACAAACGAATCAATTGAGGGAAAAGAGAACTTGTTCTTTTCTTTTTCCTTAAATATTTATCCTTCAAGACCACTTCAAGAAAGTAACCACTAGATAGTCATCTGTCTTGCTGGTTTCCTGCCCAATTGTTAAGAATTTAACTGCATTTTTCTTTTTTCTTAAACAATGATCAGTGGATCTCTCATTTATCTCCTCTGTCACTTGATTCATAAAAACATTGCAATAAAAGCATGCAAGATTTTTGAGAACAAAATGCTTTTTAAGCACAAGACCTTGGCAGCTAGGAGAAGGCACAAGTTGGATGCTTAAAAAGGCTAAATAGAACCAGCTGAAGTTTTTAACTTCGTGAAGTTGAGCATATCCACAGATTTTTATATTTAGCAGATAGAGAGCCATGCATTTTATATCACTTATTCTATGATAATAACATACAATTTATAATAATTACTGTAGAATTTCATCCAGTAACTCCTTTGTCAATCTCAGCAGTTTTGCTGCTGAGCTATCTACACAAGGGGAGCTGTGGAACGGAAAGGACACTTGACTAACTTGAGCTCCTATGGGAATCTTGGGCAGAGCTGGCAGTTGAAACTAGATCTCATGAATCACAGACCAGATTCAATTCAATAAAATTGATAAAATATCAATTTTATCTAGTTAGCACAGTAATGCACTGCCTTTTGCTGGTGAACATTTTAGCTACGTGAAGAGCACTGAACATTGTAAAATCATGGCAATTTCTCCAGTAGGATCCACTTCAGAAAAGCTGTGGTTTGCAGAGTGCTACAGGACTGATTCATCATGTTATCTATAGCAATTCTTCTTTTTCTTTTTTTTTTCCCTATCATATATCTTGACAGTAAACTATTAACCCTTTTTTCCCCCTACTTTGTTACATAGCGCCCTTTCCTTTTCAGAATGTGCCATAAAGTTTCATATCCCATCTCCGCACTCAAGTTCTGTCAATATAATGGATGAAAGAATATTTATAGAATATTCTTTTGGGGAGATGCATGATAGTAATGACTAATCACTTATCCATTTTTTTTTTTAATTATTCCTAGGAGCAAAAAGGCTTATGTGTGGTGATGCACACTCCTAAATAAATACTTTACAAAAGAAATTCCATTAAAATATAAACTATGCTGCTTTCTCAGGCCATGTTAGAGGCTTGCTATACTGAATTTTGCATGTAGTGTGTTGCCAAGGGCACTATGAACATACACCAAGAAAAGGAAGCATTTATGCACCTCTGAATTTCTGGTTTCCTATGCTATGGTTTCAGTGGAGTTTATAGCAGTAGTTAAATATCAGTGTGAGCTTGTTGCAATACAGAATATCCTTCCACATATTTATCTTCCTGCTCTGATGAATTTGTGGAACAGACAATGGTAAAAGGCACACTTGCCTAGGAGAAAATTGATGACAGATAGGACTGTTGATTTTATACTTCACAGTAATATGGTTCTCTTCTGACCACGTTGACTTGCCCTCAAGTCTTGTACTTCCCTAGCAAGACAAAAGCCCATGCTCCCAAGCGAATCTGGTCCATTGCATTTATTATGTTTAAATGCCAAAACTTGTTCTGGAGTTATCAGACATTAATTTGGAACACTGGGATTCATTAACAAAATATGACTGTATCCTCCAAATGTATTGTAGCAGGGGACTAATTTTACTGGAAACTGGCAAGGGCAGCTTTTCTGGTGTAGAAATGATCTGACAATGTCTGATATTGTCTTAGCCTGAACTGAGAGAGTTCCAGGCAGACCTCAGTTACTACCCACTGTGCTCTCTCTGTGTTGCACAACCTGTTATGCCTTTGTCATAAACAAAGTATAATAAATACAGTTTATTTCCCTTTTTGGCACTGACAGTCTTTCATCACCCTTCTTGGAGATGCACAGTGAAAAACAAACCAAGCCTCCAATCAACAAGAAGTAGTAAAGATTTTAAAATGGTATTTTTGAGAAAAGCCTAGATCTGGCACCTATTATCTACTTCTTCGTAGGTGGGGTCAAGATGATTCCTGCATCCCAAGTGGAGAGCTTGCAGAAGGGGAGAATTGTTTACTCCAGTAGCTCCCCTTCATGAAAAATGAAAAGCAACTTCAGATGTCCATGATGGTTCAGTTAAGGTGAAATATGAGGCATATGATCAAAGGACTGAAAAATACACAAATCCCAAGTGAAGGTCTGATTCCATGATGAATACTCTGTTCAGCCTTTACCAAGAAACGTAAGGGCACCAGAGAAGCCATCCTGGATGACAGAGGAAATGCATCCCATAGTACACTTTGGGAGGATTAAGGCACATCTGCTTCCTTTTGTCAAGGCACATATTTCCCAGACTGTTGATGGATAAGGTTAGCATCAGCAAGATACAGACTGCATGACATGTATCATCTAGAAGCTTTTTTCCTCTAAGAGTGGGAAGAACTCTGGAATGAAAACAGTTGAATGAAGTACTTATCCCTACTTATCCCCCTATATATATTTCTTTCTTTTCTTTCTTTTTTTTTTTTTTGTGCGCGCGTGTGTGTGTGTGTGTGAAAAAATCAGGAAAGACTTAGATTTAACTTGAAGCAATTTTTTCAATCTACTTTACAGCATTGACTGTGAACTGGAAATTTGATTGTTGCTTAACTTAAGTGCTTTTGCCTCCTAATTCATAATCTAAGAAACTCTACCCTTATCTGGTGTAGATTCCCATTAGGGCTTTTAGTTTAAACGAAGCTCTGAAGTAGCTCTGTGTCTGTATGAGAAATAAAAGGTTTCAGACAGAACAAAGAGCCAAGAATTCTTGAGTTATTTTTCTGGTTTTAATGCAGTGTATTTTTCATTATGTCCCCATGTGCTGCTGTGTAGGATAAAAATGTGGTGATTCTCTGTCATCCCTCTTCCAGCCATTTGTTTTAGGACAGCCACAGGGCTGCTCTAAACTTAACCGCTTCCTAATTATCCTTAAAAGACAATATCACTTGTGCTGATGAAGATAATGGATGGAACAGGGGGAGATAAAAGAGTATCTGAAGTTCACTGTGCTTTGACCCCATACCTGGTCTCCCAAGCCCCATCCTTTTCAGACCTGTCAAAAGAAGGTGGAATTTGGCTCTTAACATTTCTGTGGCCAGGGGCAAGTCAAATCTGTAATATCTTCTGAGTGGGTTTTTGTTTGGTTGGGTTGTTTTTTACTTCTATTGTACTTACTTCAAAGTAGCAAGTCTGACTCTGTGAATGTAAATGAAAAACATGACTATGACCTAATACTGTTAGCTGATTTGGTTTAGCTATAGAGCAATATTTTGTTTAGTAACTTAATCAACAGAGAGATGTTCACTAATCAGATAGATACTGAAAAACCTTTTTTGATGTATCATGGTGAGAAGGACAAGCATCGCTATGTATGTGACATGTTAGGGTTGCCCTTCTCACAACCTTTGCTTTTTATTTGTCTCAATTTTTGGCCTGCTAGCTAGAAAAAGAAGCATTCTTTATCAATGTTTTCTTTTCTTTTTGTGAGGAAAATACATTTTGCAGAAACAATTCACTGAATTTATAGTGCATCACCATGGTGATCACCATGGAAGCCCAGAAGTTATAAATTATCATATTCCACAAATAGTTAATAAAGCACATTTTTTTAGTATGAGTACAATGTAAATTACAACCTGTGTTTCTGTCTTGCAAATGCTTCATTGTAATGAGAATTGCTGCAGTAATTGCTGAATTTTCATCGCTGATGCAAAGAGCTCAGTTTTGCTCTCGTAGGACTACTGTGCTTGGGACTGTGCAGGGATGAGACACGCAGCTGCTGCCTACCTGTAAGACCAAGAGGCTGGGGTGTCGCCAAGCATCAACCCAGGCCTTCCTGTAGGCCTGCCAGAGCCCATCTGCTAAACACTGTTTGTACTCAGACTAAATACTTGCATCTGATGTTGGATCTCAAAGCTGGAGGGAAGCTGAGAAGCTGTAGTATGGCCGTCTGTGTGGCACTGGGGAGAGAAAGGGAGCCAGATGAATGTCCTTTGTGTGAAGTATGAGGCCTGGCAAGTCTGCCATTATGCACTGATACTACTTGGAGTCAGCTTTCTACCTGGATTGTGCCACGATAAATCTGTGCAACTCCACTGAATTCACTTAACAAAATCAGGCGTTAGGATTAATTTTAGTAGAGTTACTCTGTGTTTTACCAGATGCAACTAAGATCAAAATTCTGAGTTATGTTGTCTTTAATTTTAAACAATTTAAATTTAAATAACAAATTCAGTAAGTGTATGTAAGTCAGTAAGGAATGCTGAAAGGGCAAATTCTCTTGTTACTTATAGCTGTCTAAATAGACCATTAAGGATTTGATACAGGTTCAGTCAAGACTCAGCGTGGTGGTTGATGCGTATACTTCAAACAAGGCTGAAACTGTGGTTGGGTGAGAGCTTAACAAAATCTTTTTCTCTCTGTTAGTAACCACTTCCCTCCTCCTATTGCTGTCTGCTTTTTTCCATATTAATGATTAATTACTCATGTTCCTGCTTTCTGACTAAAATGCTGTCTTCCACCTACTGTTTCCTTGTGTTCTATTCCTTTATAGTTGTTCCAGCTAAGCACCATCTATATGCAAAGCATCCAACTGTTTATAAGAAACATGTGGTTCTTATTTTGCTCTGTTCCAGACATGACGTATATGCGCATAGGAAGGAAGATGAAGTAGTTAACAGTGCTAACAGAAAACTAGATGTTCTAGAAGAAAACTGCTTGCTTAAGTGAGTTAAATATATAATCTTTCCAATTAAAATATTCTTAAATCGAGAAAAAAAGTAGTTTCTGGATTTGTGCTGCAGAAGGAAATATTTTTAGCATTGCAAATTGTTGCTATACAGTCTGAAATGATAGCAAAGTTTTCAAAATCTGGTTTAAATAAGCAGTATTCTTAAGGAAACGAAAGTTTAAAGCTTAAGATGGGATCGTTTTTATTTTTTATGAGTTCATGGAAAACTTTCCAGATATTTTTGAAAATTGCCCTTCAAAACATGGAAGATTTTGTCTCATTTTGCAAATATTCAGGAGGTAGTAGCACATAAAAACTTATTTAACAAGGAAATAACCCGTGAAGACTCCAGTCCTTTTAAAGACTGATTCTGGGAAACCTTTTTCTGCACTCTATGTAGAAAATCAACTATGAGAAATCCTAGAGCAACAGGGGACAGTTATTAGCTTGACTTTGCCATGGTTTACGGTTAGGATTTAGATGCTTGAGGGCTTGATCCTGAAGACCTTGCACAGATATCGTGTGCCTAGAAAATGATATTTCAGCACATAATTCTGTTTCTGAACTGCCATAAAAGTCTTTAGATGTACAAAGTAAAACACACCCTGCCTGGCAGAAGGAACACCATTTAAAAAAGGACTACATGTGTGAGTGAGCTGAAGTAAACTGGGATCAGAGCAAGTGAGCTAGCACGTCCACAGTCCTCTGAAAGTGCCTGTATTGGAGTGTTGTCTCCACCATCTTTATTTGCAAATTTCTCAGGTATTAACTGTGTATGAAGACTCTTGGGCCTTAGGGTGTGTTTCTATAGCATGAAGCCATTGTGTTGCAGCAGTGTGTTTTGGGAGCTGTTTTTGTGCCGGGTAAGGGGGGTTCAGATTGCACCTCTTGTTGCAGCAACTTCCATTCTTCTCCAGGAAGATATACTTTATGGTTTCATGGTACAGAGAACTGAGTCTTGTTAACTAGAGGATATGGGTGCGCACTCAATCTACGGTGCATATTAATTGCATCAAAGTTACTTTGCATCCTTTTGAATATGTTGCAGGGAATTGAGAGCACAATGTGTCCTGATCCTTAGCTGAGGCAGTGATGGGTACCATGAAAACTTAAGAATGGCCATAAGATCAGATTTGGCTAGCACAGATCCTCCCGATGTTAGACAGTTTTAACTGTGTAGGGTAAGTATATAAGATACTGGGTAAGAGGAGCAAGATGTTTATTCTGGTTGACTTTTCTGGCACTCAGCAATGTAAGGATGGTATATCCAGAGGCTACTTCTAGGCCTCTGTGAGTAACAGACACTAATGGACCTATCTTCCTGCACGTGTACAGCTCTCTCTCTAAAACAAACTGTGAATTAAAACTATATAAATACCACACATTATATAAATATTAGTGTGGGTGAAAGTTAATATTGTAGGGAGTTGAATAATGTGGACTGGCTCTAATGCTGTTAGAGATTTCCGGGAGTGGTACAGCACAGCTCAGAAACCATTAGCTAACTTCTTCCAAACACACTTTTAATCCATGAGGAGGTTGGGGAACCACACCTAAATTCTACTGTTATGTATTTTTTCAAAGGAAATCCCATTTGGAAGAACTATATTATCTGTGTTTTGCTTTAGGAAGCCCGGCACACATCACATCTCATTTTTCCAGTGCAAGAGAAATGCAGTTTTAAATCAGATGGACTACAGAATTAACGTAATTGTGTCATATACGTCATTGATCAATCATGTAACATTCTCAGAAGAATGCACTAGCCTGTCATTGTAAGATTGTTGTAAAACTAGTGATTGTACAATAACCAGTGAAGTTTCTTACTGATTCTAGGGGGGTTTCATGTAGACATAGAAAGTTATCTTCTGAAAAACTAATAGATCAAGACCTTGTTTACTTTAGAAAAGAGAGTATGGCCTGTATCTATTTCATTCTTTTTTTTTCCCGCAACCTCTAATTTTTTTTCTCCTGACTGGAGAAAAATTCATTCATTCATTCTCCTCACTGGAAGCTGTGCAGATGATACATCTGATATTTTATTTTTTCTGCAAAAACCCAGTGCAAAGATATCTTAAAAGCTCTTCACCTAAATAAATACACTTACACTATCTTAAGTCATGTATATCAAAAGGAATAACTTGATAGTCTTCAAACATGAGGTGTATAAATGATAAAGGTATCAGTAGGAATAAAAATAAGGGCAGAATATTTTAGGACAAAGGTAATAGTTGAGGAAAGTGCTGGAAACAGGGACTTGAATGTGAAGATTGCACCTTCATGTTGAGAAGAAGCAAAAAAAAATAAAAAATAAAAATCTAAATAGTCAAGTATACTTACACATTCTAATTTTCAAGCAGGAATTCAGTCTGAACATTGTGCACGGCAAGTTATGTTTTCACTTTTAAAATCATGGTACTTGTACATCAACTGGGTAGAAACAAATGTTTATTTTCTGTCTGAAAAACACACATTTTTCAAGTTTGATTGCCCAGCAGCTCTTTATTTGTCTTGGATGTAAATTCATAAATGTCTTTTCAGGAATAAACTTGCCTGCAGAAGGCTACTATATGTTTCTGGAAATCTTTTAAAAATCTGTCTATTTAAACTAGCTTCAGTGGAAATATTATAAATAAACAAGGGTTTCAGCTAATTCTTGCAAATATTCTGGAACAAAATCCATGTCAGGCCAACAATGTAAAGCTGTGCCTATTGTAGATTACATTCTCACTGGAATTTTGTCATGGAAAATACTGGATGTTGCCTTTAATTATGATTATGACTTTTCACGTACCTCCTAATTCACTATTTCTGGCAATACAAATAGTTCCCAGGTCAGTATTTTTTCAAAGCACTACTTAAAAAAAATAGTTGAACGTCAGTTGGTTTCACTTGGATGTGTTAGTTTACATCATGTACTAAGCAATTCTCATTACTTCAAAGTACTAAAATACAGCTGTCCCCACTTTCATAGTTGCAAAATCAGATGTCAAGTATACTACACTAAAACAGAGAAGAGACCTCGTTACTTACTTGGTTTTAGGTTCTTCCACTAGTTTTAATAAAATTAAATTTCTCAGTAACATTAAAATTCACCCATAGTACAGAGCCACACAGAGCACAAAAGCTATTTTCAGAGCAGATTTTCAGATCAGGTCACTTTAGATCCAAAAGTGCAAGCACGTTTTATTTGAATTAGGGATAACTTCTTGGGTGGTTGATCATGTGTCCTTTACACAACCTTCCCTATGTCCTTCTCAACTTTTTAAGTTTACATCTTGTTTCTTAGATAACTTCAGTGAAGAATTCTCTGCCCATCATCGTAGTTTGTGGGTCCTTGGAAGGGGGTGTCATTAGAGACAAATGAGAGAGAAGGGCTTATTGCCATTCATCACCTTCTCTTAAGCAACTGCATGAGAACTCTCTGCTCATGATGGAAAAGCAAAGAATTTGCAATATAAAATGTCTATTTAGTCCATGTAAGGGAGAGAGTACTGACTTAAGGCTAATTTCACCATCCATTGCTCAAATCCCAGCTCTGAAACACATAATACACTGATAGATGTGGTTAGGTGAGCAGAATATAGTGCACGCTCAGGCACAACCCCATCTATATGCTCTTCATTGTTAATATATAGCTAAAACAGGAAACTTTACAATCAGATAAAGAAAACTCTACGGTATGTGATTATGGCTTGGTCAGATGTGAGCGTCTGTATGAAAAATAATACCTTGGGCTGAATAACAAAGAGCAGCTTGTATTTGAACTTGGCTGTGGTGAATTAAAATGAATTCCCCAAGTCCCTTTGCTCATGGTAGCTTTTAATTTTGTAGCATTTTTCAACTCCTTTGCTCCTTCAGGGTCACGAGTGATTAATTTTATTGACTTAATCTCCACTCGATATTTTCACTGCAAATCCTTCCAATGTTCAGAGTATAATTATTGTTTAATGATTTAAATTCATAGATTCTCTTTCCTAGAAATAAAGGGCTACATTTAACTTCAACATTTCTTAAAGCTATTTTCTTCTTTCTCTTGCAAAATGAGCAAAGAACACAAGGTAAAATTGGGAAAGATTGTTTGTTACTGGCATATTAACCACTACAGGTCTGCATTATTGATTTTTTTTTTCTTTGGCCCTCAGTTTATGATTTTATAATGAAGTCTGCAAGCATTTTAGCATTTTAGTCCTATCCTTGAGAAGGGTGAGTAGCAAAAGAATCGATAAAAGAGCTGAAGTTTAATATAGGAAGCAAAGTTGTGTTTCATGAGCTTCCGGGTTTGCTCTATGCTGTCTACCTTATACACCAAATCAGTACTGATATTAATGGATGTTCACTGTGTCTAATGAGGGGAGAATATTCACATGAGATTTCCAGTACAGCTGAAGGATCCACAGCATTGATTTTCAGCTGAATGTAGAGCTCTGAGAGGTACAGACATCTAAAGTAACTGAGACTGAGAATGTTAAATCTAGCATTTTAAAAAGAAAGAATTATAACCCTGTTTAGACAGAATAAGAAAGAAACATTGCAAATTTAGTGAAGGTCATAGAGATACAGTTTCACCTCCATTTACAGGTGCTTGTCTTCTGCACTGTCTGTCAGCCTTCTCCTATGCTAAAAGTTAATAACTTTTAACCTCAGTACAATTGTGCTCTGGTTGCATTTGCTCTTTTTTTTTATTATATTTTTTTTTTAAATATGGGCTGATTTGTGCTAATGACATTTTGGTCGTTTTTCCTATCAGCTGCAAACATGGAAAAGGGTGCAACAGAGACTTCTCTTTGCCTAACTGGACACTGAGTTGAGGCACGCTTTGAGGGTCTGGTGTACGTGTTACATTCCATAAACAGAGTAACAGTTGCTTTATATAAAAAAAACAATTAAAAATAATCAAGAGGATTAAAATAAATATTCTTTTAGTGACTGATTTTTTTCTAAGTTTTTCTGTGTTTTTGTTTTTGCTGTATTTCAGATATGTGTAATAAAACATGAAGCTGAGTAAACATGGCAAGAAACCAGAAGGTTGTTTTTCCCCATATTTTTACCAGGCTAATTATTTTCAAAACATCAAGCTCCTCAGCAAGCTGCTTTGAGCAGTCTAGGCAAATAGGTATCTAAACTGTTACCAAGTTTTGACTTGTGCTCCATTTACTATTGTACTGTTTGAATAGTACTGCTTCTTGAATTTGCTGCATTCAGAATTTCACTGGAATTTTGTATCCTTCTGTAGAGTATTCCTTCTGACTCTATGTTTACATTTTGAGCAATGTGTTGCTGGGGTCATGCTCCATAGCAGAAGTCAATAGAAAACTACACGTGAGGCTAAAAGCAGCTAACCTGTCCCTGTCTGATAACACAAGGTTGTTCCATTCTTTATTGTGACATGGTTGGATACTTGGCTCATTCCCCTTCCTTGCGGGAATACTATTTGGAATGTATGAATGCATTTTGCATAATGAATAATGAGCTTTTCGTAAATCTCAAAGTATGTGCAAGACTTCTTACTGGAATTTTATTTTTTTTTCTGATGCCCAGTGCCAGCTCTCTTCCTAGCCAGCTATGCACAGTCAGTGTGTAAGTAGTTTTAATGTAACTATTCTACTTAATTCACTGTCTCCAAATCATCACAGCAACACTTTTTTCATTCCTTCCCTTTCTAGAGAGTGATATTAAAAAATAAGAAGAGAGCAGGGTCCCATATAAAATTATTTAATGCAAGGGAAAATCCTTCACCTGGGTGGAATGAATTAAAATATTTGAGTTTTGGCAGGTTTAGTTAAAAATTTTGCCATAGCCCAGAGTTCCACATTGCCATGATCTGTTTTGAAGATTAGTAGAGAAACAATTGCTTATCTATAGAAAAAGCTCATCAGATTTCAGCAAGTATTGCTGGAGGAACTTTTAAGGTCTTACTCTGAATTCACTACATTTTTTTCTGAGCAAAATTGAGGCTTTGAAGATCTGGGGATGCAGAGAACCCCTGCTTAGCAGAGCTTTTGGTTTTAAATGTGCATGAGTGTTTGCCTGTGGATCATTCATTTATGGTGGTGTTAATTCGTTCGCAACTGAGAAGGGTGCATGTTTCTCAAGTGAATTTCATCCATGGATTAAGGGTAGAGTGAGAGAGCTGACACTGAAAGAAAAAGATATGAGAAGAAAACAAATAGTTTCAGTTTGGAAAAACTGAAGAGTGATGTTTTGATCAGACTAAAGGCAACAAGCTTTCTGTGACTATTGCTGGTATGGAAGGAGAGCATATTCTGAGTTTTTCAGTTAGAGGAGATGAAACTGAGATTTCCAGGCCAAAATTCAGGGACCGAGACTAAAGCTACTGCAGTCAAGGGAGTGAATAAATGTTGTGAGGAGTGGAGAAGGCCTGTTTGTTTTGTGTGTTCATGCATTCAAATGCATGCTCCTCATTAACAGTCTTTGGCTTTTGGTTTTTGGATGGTGAATCAGTCCTGGAATAAAAAACCTGTGCAAATTTTTACTTGGAAAGCTACAGAAGTTTCTTATTAGTACAAAATGTGTTTTTCCTTCTGAAGATCAAACCCTTTATCAAGATTATGGTTCTGAATTTAATAAAATGTAGTATTTGTTTGCAGCTAACGCAATTTTTGCATTTTAAATGCTTACTATAT
Organism: Centrocercus urophasianus; assembly: GCF_019232065.1. Classification (NCBI taxonomy): domain Eukaryota; kingdom Metazoa; phylum Chordata; class Aves; order Galliformes; family Phasianidae; genus Centrocercus; species Centrocercus urophasianus. Next base: position 25,870,162 of record NW_024884711.1, read on the forward strand.
GTGTTTTTGGAATGTTAAATTTGGTGGTTTTCACTGACTTTATATCACTACAGAGCAGAATAATAACTTTAAAAAATGCAGAGGAACGACTACATGTTTACAGACTCAAAGTCAGCTTCCTATGAAGATATGGAGAGCTGCTTATTTATTTTTAGGGCATTGTTTAGAACCAGCAGCCTCTCTCGTGCATTTATATATAAATTTATATTTATTTCTAGTCAGCAAGCATTTAACAGATTCTATCTTTGGCAGGTACAGTTTCAAACCATATTTTAGTCCTTGCGTGTCCTCTCACTCACCTCAAAAGTGGCTTTCCCCCCTACCCCATCCCCCCCTCTGAAATTATACCCTTATGCAAATACATGGGCTTGTTAGGAGTTCTAATTTCTCAATTTCCACATATAATTGCTGTCTTGTGCTTGCAAAATTGAACAGCCAAACACTTGAAAACTAGAACTGGATGATGGATTGAACGTATTTCAACCTTTAACCCCACACGTCTGTAAGTTCTGTCCACTTGGATAAGACTGACAAAACCACATTTTTATGGTTTGTTTTCTGTGCTGCAGATACAAAACAGCTTTTTAGAGAGAAAGGAAAGTAGGCCGTATTCTGCTTCAATCATTATCAAAGTAATGAGGGAATGTTAAATTACAGAAGCATTGTTATTGAAGAAAATGTAAGAAAGAGAAAATGCCAGGCTTCCTGTTGCAAACTCAAGCTGAATAATGATAACTGACAACCTTGGAAAAATAATATTCTCCTCTCCCGTAGTTATATGGGCCTGTACAAGTTGGTTAAGAGGTCCTTCAGCGTAAGAATTACCACTCACTAAATTCTACTCTCAGCTTTCCAACTTCAATTACTAAATCGCAACCAAGAGATTAATCATATTCACAGATGAATCCAAGCTGCTCTAAAAAATAGTTTTGTTTTTCTTAAATGTAAGTTTCACATCGGTTCTTTCATGTAAGACCATTTCTGAAGGCCTTTTTTACTTGCCACTTTGGCCCTTTGTTGTGCCAGCTAGACTGACATTTAAACCATATAAGTAAAGATAGAGTGGAAGAAGTGTCCTGATGAATATTATACAGAGAGATAACATCTAGCATGAGCGTGTACAGCTTGCAACAAGCCACAACACAGACTGTCATCTGTGGTCTGTTTCTTTTCAGTTTGCAAGACCCAGTCTTTCTGCTTCTTGTACTGTTGGCAATTCGGCTCATCTTTGATAAAAATAGCTAACTAAATTTGGAAAAATCTTAGTTCAGGAGAAATACTGCATATACTGAACTAATACCACCTTCAAAGAAGGTTGACAAACCTCTTTGAAATTAATGTTGCAAGCAATGCTTTGTAACTATATATTACAAAGAGGTTAAACTGCACAGGGGAGAAAACAGCAAAAGAAGGGAAACTGTAACAGGAAGAAAGAATTATTCCTAAGAAAATAAAGATGGCTGGTTATGTATAAATTACTTTCCATGCCAGAGCGAAACAGTCCCCTTAGGAAGATAATAAAGGCCTCTTGAACCTCAAAGGCTTCGTATTGCTTTTATAGGCAGATTCTTCTATAATACCTGTTTTGTTCAAATTAAAACACACACTCCTGTTGCCAATATAGAGATCTTTCCAAGTGCATTGAAGGCACAGCTCTTGGGACCAGAAGTGGGGTAAAATATTCAGAAGAAGTGTATTTTCCAAAGTGAATTTGTCATTCCTTTAACCTCATCTCACAGAAAAGAAGAAAAAAAAATCCATAGCAAGATTGTTGATAAACAAGTTTAGCTTCAGAAGAATGTATGATCTGAGTAAAATGTTTCTTGCTTTATTGCTCAGATTAGGTTTGCAGTGTAATTGCAAATGATAGAGAATGATAGAGACTTTAGCTTATTTAGCAGTTATGATAAGATTGCAATAAAATATATGTCTACACTGGAAGATCTATTTGAATAATGATGCAATCTCAGAAATTAATTGTAGCCAGAATGAGCAAACGAGTCTGACAATAAATTGTCTACCCTGTATAGCAGTTTATAGTAAATGGAAACCAGTTGATGCTTTTGTTACAGGAATTAGAAACAGATCTTAGGTTTCATTACATTGTAGTCTTGTTGATTTTAAAATTTATATCGGAGTATCTGATAATAACTGACAGACAAGTGTTTGTCTTGTAGAGTACTTATGAAAATGAAGGATTACATAGTTCTCCTAGGAGAGGGTCTTGATCCCATAAGGATAGAAACGAAAATCTGAACTATGTCTCCAAAAACTTTTTTGCACTGCAAAGATTCCATCTGGAAGAAAAAAAAGTGGTTGGTACTGGTATCACAACAAAATATAAGACTGGTGGTGGAATGAGCACTGGAAGTCTTGTGGGAGGATACCTTTAGTCTAGATTGAAGTGCTTGCTTGTACCAAATTTATTAAAGAACGTCATGTATTATAAGGATTTTTGGATGAAAATATTGCACTATAAATGAAAAATAAGAAAAAAACAACACGAAAGCACTAGAAATGAAAATAATACTGACCTACAAGGACTGTGATTTAGGGAGAATGAGAAAGTATGACATATCTGAGATGATTCTCAGAAGTGGAATGTCAGCAAAAGTGAGGATTTATCTGGAAGTGGTAGGGAGGATGAAGAACTGAAGAGAAGATCCTGCATTCCAGGAGTGTGTATAATTCCTCCATGGTGCAATTTGACAGCACAAATATGTGGTGGTGAAGTACTTTGGGTAAAGATAAAAGGAATAGAAAACAGAAAGAGAAATAATAATGACCATATGTTACACAAAAGAAGATCTGGAAAAGAGTGAGGAAAAAAGAATTCCTGGAGCCGTTCTTTATGCCATGGGGTGTTATGATCCTAAGATATGTTTACAGTTGCTGGTTATCTGGACAACATCATTGAAGAGGTCTATAAAGTGCTCAGAAAACAAATGTTGGAAGCAGAGCTCAATTGTATTTATAAAGTAAGAAACAACTGAGTGGGACTGACAAAGATTCATTCCCTTCATCAAAAATCCACATTTCAGGTATGGTTGCTATTCTGAATTCCATTCATTTCAATTCCTACTCATTTGTGATGGCGTGGCAGTCAGTTTAGGAGGGAAGTGTGGTATGAAGAGAAAAACATTTATAAAGTCTTTGTTCTCGCCAAGGCAAGGCTTAACTGAACTGTTCCTGTATCACCTGAGCCTGTGAGACTTTGCAAATTGATAAAGTTCAATGCAAGTCTGGGCTTTGTTGTATCAGTACAGACGTTTGACTACCCTGAAAATGGTACACACCACTCAGGGCACTGCACAGCCGGAAAATGAAACGAAAGAGTGCTGATTTTCCAAATATACCCTTGAAAGCAATATTCTGTTTGGGTTCCAGAAAGTGCTGAAACTGAGGTTTGTATTCTGTTTTTGCAGAATAGAAGTTACTATTTCTATCAGCTGTTTAAATTCATTTCAGAGTTACCAGAAATCTGGAAGCAAAAGGTAAAGTTTTCTCTGCTTACCGCTAGATTTCCAAAGTTGATTTATTTGATGACAAGCTGGCATCAGGTGAAAAGTGTTTGCTGACAGAAAGAGAAACATGCTGCTGTTTCTAAGAGAAGTTAAGATCAGAAGACAAATATAAATTCTTTTTTTTTTTTTTTTAATTGAAGCCCCATGACACTCTGGTCAACTTCTTCAGCCACACCAGGGTCTCCATTTCCTGCCCGGAGAAAACTTTGCCCCAAAAGTTATACATTTCATTCCTGGCCTAGATTAGAATCTTTCCTCTGTGGAATATGGTAAAAAATAAAGAAAACTGCACACTTTGATAAAGGCAAGAATAGCATATTCAAAGTACTAGAATTTAGTTCACATTAATTTTTTAAGTCATGACTTGATATAATGAACAGTGAGGACTAGTTAGCCTTGGAGAAGTCAGTTTGTTAAATTCAGGTCTAATTGTGCTGATTCACAAATCTGCTGTAATGCGAACAATTATTACAGTAAGTAATAGCATTTTAAAGGCCTAGCTTTTTTCTTCTGCTTGACTGCTGGGAATAGGTGTTGGGGTCATAACATTAATAATGTGAATGAAACTGATCTAAAAGTGTGATGAAAATAAGACAGTGTGCAAGAAAAACATGAGGAGGTTTTTTTCTCTGATAGTTTGAGAAAGCCATGGATGGTGCAACTGTTTCCAGGGTATTCTAAAATACGCAATAATATAATTCAAACAAAGGTGTTTTTCTAAGCTAAATTAATACAGTGTGGAAACTACCACTTTACCATTTCTTTCAAAAACAAGGCATGCTTTTTTAAATGACAACATGTTCAAAGAGGAATTAATTCTTAAATGTAAATGAGATGTCTTCAAATTTATCTATGTGGGAGGAAAACTCTTAGCAGAGGAACATGGCAGAGTTAGGCTGTTACAGCAGCTGCTGTAACGGGATACAAATACTTTGCTGGAAGACAAGAAGAGAAGAATATTGCATACCCAGTGTTGCACACAGCACTCACAAACTGTATGATGAAGAGCACGTAAAAAGGTGAACTGTTGCTGTTAAGAATTTGAGTTGCTGTTAAGAATTTGTTTAATATTCTTCCTTACTGCACAGAGCAGAAATATTGTCTCGGATCACTAATCCCTCTCAGCCACTGCATTATCACAGATTCCTTGGAAGCAGTAACCTATGTGACCTTTATGTGAGTCTCAGATGACTCCGCTTATTCTGCTGTGGGCTCTGATTTTTTTACACTGCATGCCCTAATTTTAAAAAATGGAAGGGGGAGGAGGTCTTGTGGGAATAAAAGCCATATCACATGGCCTGACCATACTTTGTGCCCTGTGAGACAGACCATCGAAATCTTGGAGATAGAGGGAGTGAATTTATCTCCCAAATCTGCAGATTTCAAGAGGAACTGAGTTCCACCACGCTAAAACCAGCTGTGTGAAAGCACCGTATTTTGACACGGTCATCTTGAAAAGTGATGAGTAGCAGAGATAAATGAGAAGCAGAAAGTAGGTTACAAGAGGGAACATAAATGCAGACAAGGTTATGCAAGAACAGAGGGGTCAAGGCTTGAAGAACCTTGAAAGTTATTGGTAAAATTCTAATCTCAAATTTCAATTTCAGAGAAAACCAATATAGTGGTGTGAACAAGAAGAGTGACATGGTAACACAGGGGCAGCAGCAGTAGGACGAAGGTGGGATAGACTGCTTTGATTAAAAAAAAATGTGTTGCAAATCCCCCAGATCATTGCTACTTCTGTGCAGAAATTTGAGGCCAAATCTATGTCCTGCTGAAATTTCCATATAACAGGGTCAGGTTTTGGAACCTATAATTGAAATTAGATATCAGATTGCTGTAAATCTTGACGTTCTGTGTGCATCACTTCAACATCTAATGTCAGGATTCTTTTTTCAGGGTTTCTGTGTTTCTACAGAGACCTCAAATTGTCATCTCCTTTACATCATGCATTAAGACACCACCTGGGAATGAGTAAGACCGAGCTAAGATTTTAGCTGGAGGAGAGAGGCATCAGTTTGCCTATGTTGGGAGAATTCAAGAAGTCTTCCTGTCTAAAATCAGAATAGAAAATCAGAACACAATTTTGCAACAGAAATAATTATTCAATGAGTAATTAGAGTGCACTAGCTGAAAGTTTGCAATATGATAATTGTGATTTGTTTCAATTCTGACCCTATGCATTTTATGTTTACTTTTACACTTGAACTATAAATGAACTCCAATTTTGAAATGCAAAAACAAGTTGGGAAAAAAAGAGGCAAAAGGTGTTTTAGCAGTTTCAAAACATTCTTCTGAGGTTTCCTTAAAAAATATTGCTGAAACTTATCCTTCTATAGATAAATCAAACAGCTTTATTCTAAAAATATTTTCAATCTTGGCTATTAGCCAAAACTACCTTAAAGGAAACAGCACAATTTGGGAATGACTTTGACATACAATAGAAAACAACTACTTTCACCCTCAAGTTGTTATTCTCTTACAGAAGAGCTGATTGTTTTTCCATGAGTGGAAGGTAATTTGCACAGCTGCATGCCACATGTTGACAGCTCCCTTCGTCCTACACCAATATGTTCTCATTCAGATTATGATGGAGAGCATAGTTTGTTGTTCCTGTGGCTAAGCTACATAGAAACTTTAGCTGTCAGAGATGACACCAGTACCTAACACTGACCACTGTGCCACAAGCTGGCTCTGACCTCCTTGGACTTGGTCTAAAAGATGTGCAGATTAGGAAGCGCATCATTCTGGCTTGCACAACCAGGTTTCTTGCCAGTGAAAATGTTGAAGGGGAGGGAAATGGCTTTGGATCTGAGTGTTGGGAAGCAGTCTGGCCTAAGCAAATATGCGTAGACATCATGTATTTGAATCTGCTTTTTGTTATTTCTTGTAGCTTTATTTATCAATTCCTACTTCAAACAAAGGATCCTGATTTCACTAATATTTAACTTAAATATGGCAACTTCAAAGTTAGGTTTGACAGTATCTAATCTATATTTTTACCCCATTCTAAATCATAAACTTAGTTTTCTTGAAACAGGAAATGTTTATACTGGCTTGTCATATTTTATAAATAAAACAAATGGGACCAGATTGTGATTCAGAGTTCATGGATGCTTTGGGGAAGGTGAAGAAGATAAAAAGAAGAGATTCCCTTCACTAGGAAGGGCAGTCACTGTCAGTAATCTCCCCAGAGGAGGAAGAGAGGAAGGGTAATGAGGAGAGTGCACCGGGTGTACACTCCACAAATCCTCCTTGGATTTTATACTGCAAGTTGATCTGTCTGCACTCTGAGGTGATGGAAATAAACACTATGAAGACAAGAATACTACAATCACAATCATCATGTGATTAAGAAAGAAGTAATTATTTTTTAGTAATATCTTATTACACTTTTTTTTTCCCTCTTGTAAATTTAAAACAGCAGTATAGATGAGACAGTTACTAGTTTGATAAACAAGGTATAAGATTGTTGCATTTTATACTAAGTAGTTTAAAAACACTCTTTAAAACATGTGCCTATTTTCAGCTAAGATAGTGTTAATTATTTTCACTGTAGATGGTATGATGCCTCATTTTGGATTTTGGAGTAAAATTGTGTTGATAAAACATAGATGCTTCAATGTCACTGAGCAGAGCTTGCTCAGTTAAGAACTTTTCAGCTTCTTGTGCTGCCCTGCCAGCAAGGACGTTCTTAAGCAGAGCCATCTAGGGCAGCTTGCCCATCATCATGTGCAGAAGTTATGAAAGAAAGGTAGAAAACAAAATGGAAACCATTAACACAGCACTGCATACTTCCTGAAGACTGCATGCAGTCTTGTCCCTAATGAATGTATCAATAGGATAAAGCAGAACTACAAAAGGGCAACAGGTTGTTGAGAGTTATGAAATAGTTTCCAGATGAAGATTGACTGAACAGACTTGAGATCTTAGGTAAGAAAAGAGATGCCTGAAAAAGGAGGGATTAGAAGTCTGTAAATTGTAAGTGGCACAAGCAAGATGAGACAAATAAGAATATGAAGTAGCAGGTTTGACAAAAATGAAAAGGTTTTTTTTTTGTAAAACGAGTTTTTAAATTGTCAGTGTCATTAGCACAGGATTCTGAAGGTGCCAGAAGTGTACATGACTTCAAAGGGGATTAGGGAAATCCACAGAAGAAAAATCCATTAGAGGCTGTAAAACACTAGGATTCCATTTCTGGTTCAGGAAATGGTGGAACTTGTAGGGTGCTAGAAGCCAAGGTAACATTGCTGCATTTCTGACTTTGTTTACATGCTTTCTGAACTTCTGTTAGCCACAGTTAGAGGCAAAAAGACAGAACCAAATGGCCCTTTGGACTAACATGGTTATCCCTATATTTCTGTGCCTACTTTGGTTCTACCACTGCTCAGAAATTCAATTTTCTTCTGCTGAGGTATCTGGAAGAGATGCTAGTGCTGGTGAGGGAGGGAAGCTGTCCATTCCCCACTGGCAGTCTTTCCCATTTCCACACTTTACTGTCAGCCATAAAGGCTGATGTCTCCTCACACGTGCGATAAGCATAACACAGACCTAAGTCCTGAAATCTGGGATGGTTAACTTCAGTGTGTACTAGGAAGAGCTCTGAAGGAGTTTGTCCTCCATTTGAAGACCTTTCGGAGGCAGCAGACCTGTCTGATAGAATTGTCCTCGTGTGCAGAAAGATTTTAGCACTCAGCATGAAACCCATCAGAAAGGCACTCTGAAGTTTCCAGGAAGACATATAAGTCATTGGAATTCAGCCTAGTTTTACTCAACTAACCAAGGCCAAGCCAAAGCAAGCAAATAAACAATCATTTTTAAAATAAAAGTCATGTTCCAAAAAAAAAGGGGAAGTTGATGACATTTTTGTGATATTGTTTGTTTTGTATGAATCATCCACAAATAAAATCGGCAGATTGAATTGTAAAGCAGGTATTATTAAGGAGAGAGTAAAGAAGAATATATTTCCTGAATTTTCTGAAAAAAAATCATTCTAGAAATGCTATAATGTTTGCTTTTTACATTTGCAAAATAGACTTCTTTTTATTATATAGGAATGGTCCAGTATATAGACACAAGATTTTAAAATGAAAACAAAAATCACGATGGGTTAACTGGATCCTAAAAAAAATTTTCTATTTTTTCCAGAGCCATAAAATGCCTCCTTTGATCAAAATCAACTGATTGCATTTTATTTTCCTTTTTCTTTAGTGACTGAATGAAAAATTCCTTTTTCGTACGGCTCCATTCTGGGTTGTACTATGAAACTTTTACAAAGTGTTTCACTTTGAATCCATTCATAACAAATTATAGCTGCCTTTTCCAGCAATAGTAAATACTGTTTTTTATCTTTGTTTGCAAATAATGGTGACTGCCCCATGAATAGCAAGGAAGAAGGATGGAGAGGAGAAATTCAGATATTTAAATTTGCAGTTACTGAAGCTTCTTGTTTAAAGTTCATAATGCCAATTAGTGCAGATGCCACAATTTCCCTTTCTTCTTCATGGTCATTTTGAGTTCCTCGGCCTATGAAAAGCATTCAGAAGAAAAGAGTTTCTCTTTTTCTTTTTCTTCTTTTTAATTCTTTTTTGACTGGCTATGGATTCTCTAATTCTTCTCTTTCTTTGAGTCTTTCAGTGCTGATAAATTCTTTTAAACTAAAATTTGTTTAATGACTTTTTGCATAGAATATGTGCTTTGTTGATTCCTTTTCAAAAAAGACAGTTTATTTTAATGGAAGAATAATTGACTTTTGCTGTAATCATTCGCTCCAGTGGGTGCTCGCCAGAAGGACCGCACAAACGAAATGCAGTCTCTAATCTCACTTGGCCATGCAGAGGACCGAGCTCCCCACATGCTTATTTGCAAGTTGGTTTGAGGGAGAGCTGTGAGGGAAGAACAAGAGCAACTGCTGCTTCCCGGTAAGAGAGTGAATCCCCTGGGCCGGAGCTGTCATCCTTTTCTTTAGGGCAGACACCTAGGATGCGCGTGGGATGGCATGAGCCTGTAGGCTGCATACTGTACTGGCTTACTACTGCTGTATTGCTATTGCTGATTAGAAATTGTTTCCACTCACAGAAATGAAAATGAAGTGGACCAAGATTCACCCTTTCATAGAGTCGTAAAATCAGTCACAGAATAGCTTGGGTTGGAAGGGACCTTAAAATTCACCAAGCCCCAACCCTGTGTCGTGGGCAGGGCTGCCACCCAGCAGCTCAGGCTGCACAGGGCCCATCCAACCCGGCCCTGAGCATCTCCAGGGGTGGGGAGCCCTCTGCTCTCTGGGCAGATGCTGGTGCCTCATTGCCCTCTGAGTAAAAGACCGTAGTTACCACAACAGGATATTAAAGTCTGTAATATGAAAGTCTTTTCCCTTTCAGAAGGAATAGAAAATATTTGCAAATTCAAAGTAGCTGATAGTCATTTTCTATTGCTGGGCTACATTCATTTCTTGTGTAATTTCATTAAAAAATAGCAGAATTACACCAAGTAGAAATTTAGAGCTCCAGTGTGAAATTTCAGTTCAACTTTACAGAGTGATAGGTTGCAGTGGTCTGACCTAAGCTTTTATGGAAAAACTAATTGCATAAAACTAAACATATATGGTATCAAGGAGGTCACAGAGTTCTGCTTAGTCTTTGTGATTATTTATCTTAAGCATCGAAGCAGAAGAAACAAGCCATGCCATATACACAGAAATATGATCACAGCAATGAATGATTTGCTACAGATTACCTGAAAGATATCTTCCCTTTTTTTTTTTTTTTAAACACCACCATGTTGTCTGAAAACATTGCAGCATTTCTGGGAACCACTGCAAAGCAGCTGATGTCAGAGGCATAGGAAAGTGATGGCAGTCTGACATAACAAAGCCTGTTATTCAGTTTGTGAAGGAAGATTTCTCTGCATTATGGATTATGTTATTACATGTAGTGTAAATGTAGGTGCTTTGGTGAATTTGGCTCTTTATTAAGCCAGGCATAGTAGAAGCACACAGAAAGATACTGTCTTTTCTATAGGCAGTACTTACAGTCTACAAGATAAAGTGGAAGAGAAAGATAGGAAAATGAAGCCTGTGAAGACCATGGGGTAGAATAGTGAGTGAATCAATAATACACATTGAATTTCCAAACTCCTACTTGTTCCTCTTACTTGGGTCCCACTGCCATTGTCAAGCTTACCTCTAAGCACTGGGAACCAAGAGTTTAATTTTTTCTGTAATCATAACAATAAAGAACATGTGGTAGCCATAATTGCAAATAAATTAGTGTAACCTCGGAACTTTTTGTATGAAATTGATGGATTTCGCCTCTTTTAATCCCAACATAAGCATTCCTTATGCATTACACAATATGTTGTTGCCAGCTACATGGAGAGTACAGGGAAACCTGCACATGCAAAGCTGAGGGAATTTCCACAAGCACTGCATTCCAGTACTGGCATTGTGATTTTTCTCTGAGTTCAGTGGCATACGGAGGGATTCAGCCACAGCATAAGGCAATAGAAAACATTGCCAAGACATCTGAAAAAAAGAAGTGGTCATGCTCTTCTCTAGCTAAAATACCATTCCCTTGCAAGGAATGGTGCAGCAAAAGCAGTGTCACATTACTTTAACAGAAGCATTTAACATTTTTACTGACAGAATCTAAAGCATGTGGTTATGGAGTGTGAAATCCTCATTAAAATTCCTCGGGGAATATCAATTGAATGAATATCCAGTGATTGTCACAGTGCTTTCCATGCTGTAGTTTTACACTGTAGTAATTCTCACCACTGATCAGTTTTATTCTCCTATCGTGTAAAAACTCAGATTCTTGTATAGGGATCCCCTATGTATTGGAGGCAATTTCGGCTTTCAAATCTATGTCTGAAGCTGTCAAAATACGTTGCAGTAATTGTGGGCAGGGTCATACCTGTGTATTCATGCAGCTTGTCTGTGCTATTCTTCCCCAAAACACCTCTCCCCCTTTCTCCTTCACATGGTTTTACAGAAAAAATGGACAAGGCAGGTAGAAAACTCAAATTGGCGAATTGGAAGTGAGGAGCCCCAGCAATCCCACCCACTGTTCTCAAGCCCCTTTAGGAATTTCTTTCGCTAGACTCTTCAGAGAGCTTTTCTGGAAATCTCAGTATGGGTCCACGCAGTCAGGTGTGAAAGGGTCGGACACTGAACTGGTACACAAGGACGGCATTCCTCATAAATGATCCTGGAATAGCTGAAGGTTGTAAGGAGAACTTCAGTGTCTTGAAGTTAGTCCTGCTTTGTCTTCAGAAGAGGCAGGCGATGACCAGTGTGTGAAAAAATGAGATCCTTGTCTTAAGATGCAAACCTGCTGTGAGCTTCAGCTGTTGAGGCAAAACCATGCCTTCTGTCTGGCTCAGCTGGTCCAGAAAAATCAGCAGCTGAGGTGCTGTCAGCTGCTGAAGGCTGTTCCAAGCAACTGATTGTATGGCTATTGTGAAATCACACCCAAAATGCTCTTGTAAGCCAATGTATGAATAGATAACACGCCAATATATTTTTCTTCACATTTTTGACCAGAAGGTGGCATTGTACCATGTCTTTTGAAACAAACAATCTTATTTATTTATTTATTTATTTATTTATGAGAAGACTGAGATCAACAAATCATGCACTAAAGTTTTCTTTTTTGTTATGCTTTTCTTTTTTTGAAGGGGGTGTAGGTAGGGCTTGCTTTTATGAGACAGTGAGTCATCATTCATACATGGTTTCATCCTTCTCTCTGCCTACTCTAACTTTGCTGTCAGACTGATACATTATTGTTCTATTATACCAGTGGAATTCTGGTCCAAAAAATGAGAAGAACTTTATCTAGAAGACTGCCTGTAATTTGTTCTCTTGTGAAATGTTATTCCTATTCCTAGCTATGATCAAAATAGTTTATAATGATGCCAAAAGAAATTATACAGCATTGATTCACAACCAGAGCAATTGTGTACCACTATGCGTACAAATCCCATGTTTATGATTACTGAATAAAGCTATTCTAGAACAGAAACAGGTCCTGCTTGAAGCCCAGAAACTAAAGTGGTGAGTTGAAATGGTCCGAATGAGGGAAAGAGGTTCTTATTTTATAAACTACTGAAATGCATGCAGTATTTTTCTTTTGTGCAAGATTAGAAAAAGTTGTATAATCAGCTGATTCCACAGCGGTTTGAGCAGGCGTGACAAAACAGGTATAAACATAATCTATTTTTAAGATGTGTGTATGTGTATGATTTTTGAAAGGCCTAGGCTTGTCACTCACACATTGGTCAAATTGGCAATCAGATCTCATGCTCCTGTAATCCTTGGAGCACAGATTATAGGAAAAGGTTTCTAATGGACATGGCTGTTGCAAGGATCACACATCATCCTCATCCACATATAATATGGACTTTGCAATGGCTTCTTATCTTGGTCTTTGTTCATTTCAGTCATGTCTTATTCAATACAGGCAGCTGGTGTTGGAAACCATGCAGCCACCAGCAACCACAGTCACCAGAGTGACAGATGCTTATCACAGAATCATAGAATGGCAGAATGGCTTCAGCTTGGAAGGGACCTTAAAGATTATATAGTTCCTCTTCCTCTACTCCACCACTCCCCCCAGTAGTGGGCAGGTATGCCTTCATCATCAGAACTGCTTCAGCTTCTTTAATACTAAACATCTGTTACTTTTCCCAGACAGAAATGCTGCTGCACTAACCTTGCTCAGAGCTCACGGTCAATATTGCTGCTCAGGGTTTCTGATTTTCAGAAACAGCAGCTTGGCTCACTGCAAGAGACTCAGACAACCGCTTTTAGAAAGAGGCATAGTAATCACCTCCTTAACAACTGGTTAGCAAATCACATTGGCTGTTTGAGGTAGAAACATCCCTGCAGCCCCTAGTAACAAAGACCACGTCATACTATTGACAGATTTGATCTTTTGCTATGCTGTATTGGTTGCAAACAGTACACATTCTCTACAGTGTGGAGTCCACTAACAATATTACACAAAAACAATCAAGAAGTCTGCTGATAGTACATTCTCCAGCCCAAGAGTGCTGGCATGGTCTGTGTTTCCTAGTATGAGGGTCAGATATTGGCACTGTTGTATCCTAGAATCTGTGAATTTTGTGCCTTTGCTGTATCTCAGCATTGAACCAAACCTTGCATCTGTATTCTGGAGCATACTACAAGCATGCGGCTAAGACCTTTCCATTTCTAATTACATATGATGGAAAAGGTCATGAAACAGATGAGAAACTACATTCAATCGATGCTGAACAGATTTTTTTCCCCTACCAATTTTGGAAAGTGTTTCTGCAGTTAGTAACACTGGGATAAACAGAAAAAGAACAGTTAACTGATGTGCCTGTAAACATATTTATTTGGCATTTTGCTTCACTGAACATAGAAGTCGTCTGGCCAATCTTAATTTTTTTTTCTAAGGGACTATCACAAAAGGACCCTGTAACACAAAGGAAAAGCAATCTGCAAATGCTCCCTTGAAATGTGGCCTTTCCCGCCTACTTACAGAATGAAATCAATATACAGCTGCAGATTTGTTGACCCACACATGAGATTGAAACTATAATATGAAAAAATGAATTTCTTCCCTGATGATAGATTTTTCTCCCTTTAGATGCCACTAGTGGGAACAACGTAATGACTGGAAGGATCTGCAGACCCTGTATAATGTTAGAGAATGTCATGTTGAGAAAGAGCACATGTTCTCTGCATCACTGCTCCTTAATCTTCTCAGATTTTCACAAAGAAATCATATTAATCAAATCTGCTTTCAGCTATATGAAAAGTGCAGTTTGAATGGTTCGCAGCTTAGGAAGAAATTGAATGTAGAAGAAAACCTTGGATAGAAATAAGCCCAAAACTTAAAATAATTTTCTGTTGTCAGAAACTCACTTTATAATTCTGAATAGCTGTGAGAATTATGCATCAGAAAGCTCTGAAACTGCCCCATACTGTGGCTATGGAGAGGTCCATGAAGGTAATACTGAAGTAGAAGAATTGCCAGATTAAATCAGACTGGTGAGCCATCTGCCACTGGCTTGAAAAGTAAAAGGCAAATCCAATTAAAAACTAAGCAAAAATGCACCAGCAGTGGTCTAAACTTGCAAGGGTCAATATTCTGCCCGTCAGTGAATATGTTTCTTATTTGAAAATTTGCTTGGGAACTTAAGGAAGACTAGGCTGTATGTGAATGAGGTGCTGGTTTGTTTGAGTCTCACTCCCTCACCATCACTGCGTTGTGGACAAAGTAAAAGGACAGAGCATGTGGCCATTGCTTTGGTTCCATGCAACAGAGGATAGGTGTGGAAAGGAGAAGGATGGCCTTCTGTAGTGATTGGGAGAAGGTGGCTCTCTAGAAATCATCAGGATTTCTAAAAGCAAAAGAACCTTCTGGTGCTCACTCCAAAGTAGGTCTGCCTCCTCATTTTGGGTTGTTTTTGGCACAGCCTTAAGTCTAAGGGAATGAATTTTTTTTAAAAAAAGATACCAAATAAGGCCATAATGATTGCATGTGGATTTCTCATCGCAATGTTAGTGTTTAGAGTTTACTTGCTGCAATTGCTGTGTTTGGCACCAGAGCATGAAAAAGAACCTGTTCCCTTTACCTGAAAGTTGATGTTCTGATGACCACTCTTGGTCTTACTGAAATCACAGGGATCCTTTTTGCTGAATTAGATATGAAGAACACAGTGAACATAAAATTTCTCCAGGAGCAGAACTCATTTGCCTTCTGTTAAATTTGAATCTCACACTGGTAGCTGATGACCCTGTCACAAGGTAAACTGAGATATAAGACAGAATGTTGATTCTGGCAAGAGAGTCTTAAAGGGTGCTTCAGTGTCATTTAAAAAACAAAGATAACAATATTTATTTTGAAGGCAAAGTATATTTAATTCTGAGGAAAATAAAACAAAACAGGGATGAAAAAGAAGCACCAATCTGAAGAGATTTATATTTTAAATTGGTGCCAGAAAAGAAGGATATTCCTGAGGTCTTTCTGAGCACATCTACTTCTGTCTGGACTCTGGAGAAAATCTACTAATAGCAAAGGCATGACATTAGATTATGACCACAAAATTGCAGTCTTAAGACTGTAATGAAAATGGGCTAAGTCTGTACCATTTCCTATTCCTATTATAATCCCTGCCATAAGAATGGCCTATTCTGGAATTATTGAGGGGGAAATTCTCTCTTGCTTGTAAATGTCATTCCATTTTTCTTCTCACTGTATTTGTAAAGATAGCAGGAAATATTTAGCTCAATGTTTTTCAGAATGGTGTCCAAATCTGAGGATGGTTACTATAAAAGGAGTCTAGCATAGGTTATTATAATGTGGTAGTTGAAATCAGTAGTGCTCAATTATGTGAATTAAAGCTTTTGAGGAGAAATGAGCAATATGATTAGTAGTCATCGGGGCTTGCAGCTGCTCGGAATCCAAGTGTAAGACTTTTGTCTGCTCTTTGCTGTTGGTACTGACTACAGTGCCTGTCAGTGAGAATGATGGCTGGGGAGCAGGAGACGCTGTGGGCCTCTGAAGAGCATGAAGGGTGAGGAGCAGCATGGCAGTGCTGTCTTTGTGTCCGCAGTTACTCCGTGCTCACACAGAGGTGTCTCTGCTATGCTGTCAGTCAGAAGTGAGCTATGATGAGGTGAAATGTTCCACTCGTGGCTGGGAGATTTTGTGTGTGGCCAGTACAGCTGGTTGGGGTATGTGCAGGCAAAATGGCTCTTTGAGAAAGACGGGATGCGTGTGCACGCACTCCAGGGCATGCAGAAACAGCGCGTTAGGTCCTGTGGCCTGCCTTAGCGGGGAGCCTGGGCACCACTCACTTACAGCACTGTTTGCTTTGAAGCAATCACTCAGACATAAATGGCTCACTGTGAGGTGTTGAAATCATGCTGGTTTGGTGTAGCATTCAGAGGTCTAACAGCCTCAAGCTCAAAAAATAAGAAAAAAAGACAAATTTCTCACTGGAGCAGTAAAGAAGTGAAGAGAGGAGCATGCTGCTTTCACTGCCTTTTTGATGTGATAGGAAATCAACCTACCTAGAAATTGCAATAAACAGTCCAAGTTGAGCTATGACATTTTAAAAGCACTGATTGAAGGATATGATTAATTTTGCTCCTATAAAATCAGGCATGCTAGCATGTTAAAATGGATGGCTGGAAGTAAAGAAAAATATCTGAATAATGAGAAAATTTATGGTTTTAGAATTATTTCCATTATTTTTATGTTATGATTTCTATTTTTGCTAGATCTCAGATTACTGACTGAACGACCAGCTAATATACAAAGGTCTCTGGTGTCTTGCAACTGAATAGCAGTGGTGGTTCAGCGAGAAGGCATTATTGATTTGAGAGTATTCCTTATGGTAGCACGGACAAAAAAGTAGATATTCACACAATGTAGAGGCTGCTCCTTCTACTATTTTCTGACAAAGTGTTAAAATTTTAAGCAGGTTATCTTTTGCAATTCAGAATGAAAATATTTAATTGTTATCACTGATAGCAAAATACAGTATATTTAACAAGTGAATTAGATGCAGATCTAGTCGTGACTGTTAACTTTCCTCTGTCTCAGGAAGATGCTTCTCCAAAGCAACAGTTTGCAGGACGTATGTAGAGGTCACTTTGTACCTGCTGCTTTTCTTCTGCTTTTTCTCCGAGGAACTGCTATTAATCATTGTCACATGCAGGCTGCTGTGCTGACAGGATCTTTGGTCTCGCTCAGAGATGTTCTGAAGTTATACTCTTATGTATACCAGTTTCCATATCAACTGCCTGCCTTTGTGGGCTCTTGGGAACTGTTTGCAACAGATAGGTTTTTCTAGCAGCTGAAACCTGAGAGTTACTTACATAAACTTTATAGAGTTCCCATTTTATAAATTTCTGTCTGTCTTCTCATCCCAGTCTTACTTTCTGCCTACATTTTTATTCCCTTCATGGCATCCTTCATGATGCCAGGTGTCTTGCTCCTTCTCCAGATACATTCCTGAATGTTGATTATGTTTTCTTGTCTCTCTTTTTCCTTCTCAATAAAGAATTCATTTGTATCTCTTGATCCAACAGGCCACCTACCTTGTCTAATATGCCGTTAGGTTGTTTTTTTTCTGATATTCTTGGACACCATCAGAGCTAGGATTAGTTCAGGTTCTTCTGTGTACCCACTAAACCACAGTATAGGTAGAACATGATTTTTTCCATATTCAGTATCTTTTAGAAAGTACAGCACGTTGCCCTAACTGAGATGCTAAAACATACTGCATTTAGAATGTCTGGTTACACTTCCTCTTTGTCACAGGTGTCCAGGTTTGTAAAAACAGGAAAAAGGATTGTAAGCCAATTAAAATCACTGAACACTGAAAAGACCAGCTACTGTAATGCCTATCTGTCTGTCACAGAGTGGTTGAGTGTCTAGAAACATTGTAGTATTTCTTACATAATAAATGCAAATTGAAAATAGAAAGAATCCTGCTGTCAGGATGAGGTGTTTGTAGCAGGAGTCAGAATATCAGAAATGGAAATAGGCTGGAAAATACCGTCCAGGTAAAAGGCGAACAGCAAAAGCTTTGACTTGGAATAAAAAAATTGTCTGAAAATCAGAACTCAAATCTGCAGTGAAGGACTTGATAACTTTTTTTTTTTTTTTTTTTGGTCTATTATTCAGTTTATTTGTTCTATGGTAAGCCATCTCTTGTTGATTGATCAAGTAAGATCGGTAGTCCATCTTGAAAACAAGGCTGATGAAGGCTGCTGGGGGATGATGATGAAAAGCATTGATGATGATGATGTGAGTCAGCATTGAGAAGTAGATATTAGAAAGTAATTTATTTGAAAAGCATAGGAAAATTAATATATGTGGGTATATAAGCTCCATTTGAGTCTTCTACAATTTTCATAGACATTTTGATTTCTTTTTCTTCAATTATGCCATAACATGCTGAAGGAAGTTAATGGAAGAAGTGTACATAAGGGGAAGAAAAATATTTTGGTTATGGTGCCATCTGTTCAACGCTAGCTGACTGCTGAGGCAGTGGAAATTAATTCCGTTTCTGTAATCTTCTTAAATCTCAAATTAAATTAACATCAGGACTGGCACTTTCTAGGCTGATTTGATGGCTGTGATTATGATTTCTTTTTGCCTTCTCTAGTTTCATTTATTGTTAGTTCCTATTAAATGTTCATTAAAATGTAATTTAATAAATCACGGGATTTCCTGCCCATAAAACAATTATCAGAATGAAGAGTGACAGCAATGGTTGGGGAATATGCTAAAATTAGGTATCCCTTTGTGAAGGGGAAGCAGAACACAAAATCCTTTCAGTTTCATTAAAAAACTATTTTGTATGGTAGTGTTTTCCTCTACTCACCAAAGTTAAGTGGAGCAGCATTTGGGGCATCTTCTGGGCTCCAATTCTTTCTCTATCAGGGTTAATGTACAAAGGTCACTTATGTCAATGTTTCTGGAAGCTAATGTTAAATTAATCAGCTGATTTATCAACTAGAAGGACAACTGGGCAATAACATGATACTGAGAACAGGAATCTACAGTTCTCTTACACTGGTAACTAGCAAGGACTACACTGAAATGATTTTAAGGAGTCATCAACCAATTAATTTAAAAATTCAGAGTCCACTGGTACTCAAATACACATGCTGAACTTCATTATGACATGGACATACACGAAGATGTTCAGAACCAGGTGCTTTTTAGTGGCCTTTCTGTAATGTTTGAATACGTCTATTCAAGTTGCTATAAAAAGGTCGTCAATCACACAAGGAGAGTGAGGAATGGCAGAGAAAGTTTGGTGAGGGAGATTAGGAGGAGTCTGAGAGAAAAAGAGAGAGATTGTTCAACCAGGCAGAGCTAAGGAGCAATAATAACTGGGACTATGTTTATCCTGTCAGGTTAGCTCAGGATTCAAGGTTGCACTCAATGGTTTTCTCATTGCTTACATATTAATGTTCACTCTGGCTGTCAGGCAAATTTGGGACCTGGCCATGAACGCAACCACATACACTGCAAAAGCTTAACAATTTTGAGGTCTAGAGAGGAGTCAAAGTGTGCTTGGAGAGAACTATAGGGTCAGATGAGGGATGAGGTGAGATAAATGTTGGAGTGCTGGACAAAGAAGGGCTAAGCTTGGAGGGATTCAAGAGAAAGCAGGATGGTGGACAGGCCAGACTGTGTTGTGAGGAGACAGTTGTCTTCTGTAAGCAGATTGTATCAAGAGATTTTTCTCTAACTTCACTGCAGTGCAGATCACCAGGAGCCACCTTCCTCATGCTGGAAGTGTGGAGAGAGCTACTGACAGGAACCATCTTCCCAGCAGCTCATCTGATCAGCATGCAGCCTGGGTCACTGCCTGCCCAAGGACAACTCTGCTTCCCATCAGTGGTGGGAAGAGCTTTTGGGCACAAAGATGCAAGAACAGCAACAACTGTCCTTCCTTGAGGCAAAAATTAGTAATTCCAGTTTGTACAGTATCTCTTTAAAACAAATGAATTTTTCTTAGTAATACCATAATGCATGGAATTAACATAACCAAGCATTCTGTGAGGACAACACAGCCTTCAGAGCCAGATACCATAAGTAAATTATGTATGATGTGTGCTCGTATGACTCAAAGACAATATTTACAGCTGTGGTGGTTTGGTTCTTTGGAGCATGCCATGAACCTTCCTTTCACACTATATTACCCCAGACTGCATTGTTCTGTAAGAGAGACACTGAGTCTGGCTGCTGCTGGAGTATGCCAGGAAGGCAGCAAATGTGCATGCTGTACTGACTTCTGTTGGATCACTCTCATTCATCTCAAAAGTGGCAGGCTCATTGCAGCTAGTAATTTCTCTTTCAAAACCTGGCTCCTCACCATGTTCATAAACCCTGAAGCAAATATAATAGTACCCTCAGGCACCCAAGAATGCTCATACAGCAGGAATTTGGCATCTTCCAAATGTGATTCATAGGCTTGTTCATTATGTTGTGCCCCTTAAAAATGAAGAGTCCAAATATACTGCATACATGAATTATTCCCATTTGATGGGGAAACACCTTAACTGAGAAGTTAAGTGACATTTCTGATCAACTTGGAACTGAAGGAGCTGGTGAAGAAGCAGCTAAGAATGGCACATGGGGAAGAAGAATTAGAAAAAGACAGTTTGCATGAAGAGAGGTGGACCAGCAAGAAAAATGACAGTTCAATAATTATAAATATGAAGATTTAGAAGAATGAAGCAAGCAACTAATATATGACAATCAGATAGCCTTCGCAGTCAGGGGCTAACACGATGGCTCCCCATTGAAATTACATGGTGGAAGGATAGAAAAGGTCCCTGAGGCAGTTAATTTGCACCAAGTGGACGCAGATACCTAAGGTTTATGTGTTAGCTGACTTGTCAAATTCACAGCAAGCAAACACTCAAGTCAGTGTATCCAGACTCTTGTGTATGAGAAACAGTGGACAAATCCTTGGTAGCACTGCAGGCTGTTCTCATGCAGCAGTATTTTCCAAATCTAGCACTAAATTTTATCTTTAGATTTGTATTTTTTTAATTCCTATTGTAGCTTTAGCTACAAATAGGAAATGTCAACTAAGGGAAATTTTTTTTGCACTGATCTTAATCTTTCACTGTTCTGCATCTATTTCAATGCAAAGTATTCACTGGTTAGAAGAGAGTTGTCTTTACTATCTGGAAATCTAAATGCCTTTAACAAAATGACATGTCACTGCTTAACATTCATTGATTTACCTTATCAAGAAGACTTTCTGCCTTCCTGAAGAGGACTGCACAGTATACAGAAGGAGTTGTTATGAAAAAAACTTCAGGTGAGAGACGGGGAATAAGAAATAGGTGTAATGGTACAAGTCTTCGGGAGAATGCAGTGCTTGACAGAAGTACAGCATGACAGAAACACAACATGAAAAGAAGGAAATAGGGCCATAAACAGAAAGGGACTGCTACAAGGAAGACCTTAAAGGTGATACTAAAGAGGACTTGATGCTTTGAGGTCATTTGGGTTAAACAAAGATGGCACAGTACTTACAGCAGAGAGAATTTTATATCCAGCAAATAGAATTTGCAGTCATTTTTAAGGACCTTTATAACAACTTGCTGGTGAGAAAGAAACATTTCTTCTCACCATGTGGTCATTCAAACCATGCTAACATACTGGCACCCTGTGCATGTTATGGGATTGCTTCTTGGTGAATACTGAATAATTACTCTTACCACTGAAGAGATTAATAGCATGAGAATTAAGCTTCTCTAAATGCAATCTTGATTATTAGAGCTCTGAGTGTGTTGCTGGGAATGCATAGCTCAGTGTTCACAAAGTGCACAGTATGTACTGTGTTATCAGTATTTTAAAAGTTAAGAGTATGATGGGAATTTCAGCGCTGAAAGTAATCCCATATGAAACACTCTCCAGGAGATAATCTATTGTCACTTCCAGTTTATGTAACTAGATCAACCATAATGAATTAATAAAAATACGTGGCAACTCCTGATGCACTTAGTTAAGAATGTAGATCTGTCTTGTCCTTTAAACGCCTGCTGGCTTATACAATACATTTGTTTGCCTAGACTTTTTGAAGGTGGTCTCTTACATTGGTACCTTCAGTCTTTAGGCTTCCAGCCTTCAGCTGATGTCTGATTTTCAGAGAGAAGACCCACACAAAGGAAGTTAAAGTTGCTCTGTGGAGATACCAGATTTGTGGTAAATGGTCAGCCTTGGCACCTGGTTGGGTGATGATTGTACATCCCGAGATATTTTCACTCAATACAAAGTTACTGCAAAAAGTTATATGGCCTCCATACAACAGAACTGCCCGAGGAACTGCTGCATTATCACACTTACCAAATGAAGATCCTCTCCTTGAGGTGATGAGTATACTGGGAATGGAAAGGAAAAGAAAGAGATATTGTTTCATTTCATTTGCTAAAAGGTGTGCTATACCCTGAGAAAAGGAATAGAGGTCCAATAGGCATGTGAATAACTGCCTAAATGTCCTATTCAAAACGCATGCGATTGTAAGACCTGCTCTGTCCTTCTACCCTTGTCTTAAAGCATCATTCTCTTCCTTATTTACATATCCTCATGTAATGATACATCAAAAACCTTTTGTTCCTCTGTGCCTCCTTCTAGTCTGTTTTTGTTGGTATTTTAGCACTCATGTGAAAGACCTCTTCCCTTCTCTGTTAAGGTCCCTTAGCTGCATTTTTGATACTATCCAGTGCTTACATTAATTAATCTCTTAAATAAAAAGAGAACTGGGTTATGTTAGGTAGAAGGAGCAACAGGTTGACTGTCTGCCCTTTAATCTTTTGTGGTGACTGTTCATGAGTACTTACATTTCACATACTGCAAAATCTTTGAAAAAACTAAATTGTTTCAAAGTGAGTTTCAGCATTAACAGATGCCTTACAAAGAAGTTGGAAGCAAAGTTTCAAGCTTAAAAAACTCTCCACTTCTGAAGGATTATGATTATGTTTTAAGGCAAGAATCCACAGTTGCCCATGGTGGTAAGCTATGTAATGGTACTTATGTCAGACACAGTGACATGGAGGAGGGTATAGCTCCCCCAAAACTGGGTTAGTCCTTGAATAGCTTTTGCTTTGCCTTGCCTTGCCATTGCTTTTGCACCAAGCATGGATAGGACTTTTGATCCCAGTAGACCTCAGCTGCCTTTATGCAGAATCAAGGATCTGGAAACGCCAAGCGGAGACACAGCTGCAGCTTCACATGGACAGGACGGTTTGGTACTTTGCCTTTCAGACCTTCTGAGCTTTATACTGGACACTAGTGATCTGGTCCCATGCTTTCCCATACCATGAGGGGGATTTACACAGAGCAGTGAAAACACACCACCAGTGCTGATCCAGAAATTTGTCCCAGCCCCATGATCCTTTAGGGACTATGTTGCATGTTCAGTGGATTCTCAGATTTCCAGTCCTTGGGAGACTTTCATGATTTACCTTCTCAGCACGTGCTTCTCCGATTGTTTGTCTGATGCTTTCTGATAACTATTTATCTATCCAAAACTACAGTTGCCTTAAGAACTTTGTCTCAACCATACACACAGCAAGGGCATTTGTAATGGTCTCCAGGAGCTCTCAGCTTGCTCAGGAGAAACATTAGCTCTGTGTCAGCGCTAGCCAAGTTACACTCGAGTTGAATCTGTGGTTAACTAGCACTTAACATTTTCTTGATTTTTCCATTACCTATAGAATCCTGGATCTCCTTCAGTTCAGAAAATGGAGTGTTAATAAAAACCCTTCTTCTGTAATTTGCATTAAAATTGAGGGAAAAAATGTAAAGGAAAATATATATTTTTTCCTACTTGCATTTGTAAAGCAGATAAAGACCCATATTTACAAAGTAATAATGAAGAATAGGAGAAGAAAAACTATGGAAAAATCAGCTCTAAAGTAATTTAGAAGGAAAAGAGAACAAGGCAGAAATATCTTGACATAACAATTCCATGGCATCATATGACTGGAAAAAAGAGTGCTTTAGTTAACATTGATAGTTAATATTCAGTTACATCATGTTCAACTAATTATTTCAGCAAAGTTTTGCTGTAAAAACTTTTTCCCCTTAGTTGTAAAGGACAAACTAGTAAACAGCAACATGAAGAACAAGGAACTGAACTCACAGGACAAAGTAAACCACTGGGAGGAGTGCCATTATCACTGCTCTGTGAATTGCTTCTCAAAAAAGACCATAAAGTCCTGTGACTCTCACATGTGGCCTCATCAGAAATTTACTGTACAAAAAGAGTTGTAAAAACATTTAAATTTCTAATGAATAAAGAAAATGAGAACTGAAATGGCTTTATTTTCATGTAGCAATTACAAAACAACTTCCTAGCTGGTTCAAAAAAGAAAGAGAAAGTTTTACACTTGAAAGTTTTGAACAATGCCAAATTCAACATAGTTTCATTTTTGAGAGATGGGAGACTGCTATGAAACACAAATTTCAAGACATGAAGTGACCTTGCAAGAATAATTGACATTTCTATGAGAGTTCTGCTTGTTAGAAAAGTGCTCTGTTTTTGTCCAAAGTGGTATATTCTGTCAGTTAAATAATAAGGATTAGAGTTTAACTTCTGGTTTAATTCCAGGAAAATATAAGGATTTTGAACACAGAATGATTCCAGGTTTTTTTTAAAGTTGTCATTGGTATAAAATTCTGTACATGAAACAAAGTGGAAATGGAAAGTGGTGATGATGTGGTAAAGGAATACAAACACGGGGGTTGCAACTAGGGAGGCCTTGCATTCTTTCTCCTTCAATTCTTCAAATTCTATGCATCTTAGTTCCAATCTCCAGGTAAGTTTAAGTTCTGACTCCAGTGTACCTAGTTTGTTCTATGCAGCTCATGCTGCAATGGGCCATCTACCTATTGTAATATGGTGAATAAGCACACAAAAGCAATTGCACTTTAGAATAACCGGTGTTACAGTCCTTCAATTCCTGGTCTGCAGCTGTCACTATGGAAATCTCTGCTCCTTAGATCATTCTGTGTATAAGAAAGGAAGGAAGAGACTAGAGGGCTCCTGACACAAAATTTGAAAGAAAGAAATCAGTTATAAGACATGTAATTTTCCTTGAAAGCTGTGTCTGGCAGTGAGATTATAAAAGGCTAATTTTTTTTTAACCCTAATAAGGATTAACATTTCTTGTTCTGTTTGTTCTGTCCCTTGTTTGTCATGATTCTTGCCTCTTCCTGACTATTTTTTGGAAATCCTGAGATGGATTGTATGTCATCCCAGTTCTTATGACTGTATTTTTTACCATCAGCTTCAATACATTTAGATAACAAATTACTGCAACTGAGTTATTTCTCCATTCTGTAGTTTTTACTGTTTCAATAGTTTTAGTTTGCTCAGTACAGTGTTTGTTTTCCAATTCTCTGAACATCCCTGCATTTGATAGCACTCTATTTAGATAACCGCATAATCGTTCCACATCTCTCTGTAATGGCAAGTCTTTGGAAGTTCTGAGTTAGGACTGCCTGTGGGATTACTACATGAAAGGGTAGCCAGGCTCTTTGTGAGACAGGAAACAGGAAAACGTCTGCCAACCATCTCCTGAATGTTGTCCAGCCCTTTGTCCTTTTCAGAGTACAAGACAACATCCTAATTTGTAAGAAATGTTTTATATTAATTAGTACTGACACCGCTCTAGCAGAGACTATTCATTTCCATTACTATCACTGATAATCCAGTGAGATATGATGGTGTGTTTCTTATTTAAGTCAGTGGCTACTACATGGAAGAATGGGGTGGAGAATGCTCTGGAGCCTGATGTTGGTAAATGGTGTCACAATTCCTTAGAATATTTGCCATTCTGTTACTCATGCTCTGAGAATCAGACAGCTCTTTTGTATCTTCAAAGAAATGAAAAATAAAAAAATTGAAGCTTGCTCAATATTGAACTCATTTTGAATGTATTTATAATGTGCATTATCTCCAGTAATTGCTGACAATTCGGAAATGCCTGCATCAGAGTACTGACCATCAATAAATGAGAAGCGACAGCAAGTATAGGGTTGGCTGTTTCACATATTTCTGAACAAGACTATTATAGTTAAGACTGGAAAAATGCAGGACAAAAGGGCAAACGCTTTTGGTGGAAAACATCTCTAGAATTTTATTTACTCTTCAAATTGTCTTCTGATTAACTTTGTGGATCACTATGATTCTATTGTAGGTTAGTCATTATTTAATTAGAAGATAGAGACAAAAAATAATCCTGTTTATAACTCTTAATCTACTTATCATCTAACTAGCAGTCCTGAGAGAATCTTCAACATATTGAACTGATTTGTGCATGCTTCATTAGCTCTTTATATCTTACTGTACATAATCATTCCCAGCCCTGTCATGGTTATCATGGTGGAATTTCCAGTGAAGTCAATGAACTCTGAGTGTAAATTGACTGCAAAACAGTGACTGGGACAAATTCTCTCTTTATCTGAAACCTTTGAAATGCCACTGGATTGAGTGAAATTGCTGGAGACATGACTGAATTTCGTTTAATTTTCTGGTATTTATTCAACTTACTGCCTTGAAGACCTGGAGTTCTCTCATTTCATTTTAATATTTTGAGCTGAACTTGACAAATACTGATAAAAAATAATGCCTACAGGGTTTGGTTGAAAAGCCTTTTTGTGACAACCTGAAAGATTTCTGTTAGCATCAGCAAGCCCTTGACTGAGCTTTTAGTGGTCAAAGAGGAAAGGTAATTTAAAACATCAGTCAACTAATAAAGTGCTTGAAAAATCGTAATTTTTTAATTGATTTTTCAAAATATGGCTAAAAGTTTATTGCATTCAGATTTATGGAGTGTATGTCCACTTGAAATATATATGAAATGCAATAATATCTTTTTTCTTCATTCTAGGTTCAGGCCATATCTTCTGAAATATTCTCCCCAGAATAAAGAAAATAAGACAGGAGGAAGGGAAGTGGGGAACACCTAAAGCGGGGAAAACTTTTTCTGTTTATCTTTAAAAAGGGTGACGAAATTATTCCACTATTCCCTTCTTCCCTCCCTCCCTTCCAGGAAAATAAAAATCCAAAGGAAAATCTTAAGGAGCTCTGCTGATAAAGGCTCCCAGTTTGCAATTAAAGCACTGTCCAGGACTCTGAGCACCCTATGCAGTCATTTGAAAAGAGCAATTTTAATGTCTGAAACAACCAGCTAGGATGGGGTTTGTTTAATCTGATTTCAACTACATAAAGTTTAGATTTCTAGTCAAGATAGTAAGTTGGGCTTCTTTTGTAGGCAGTGTAGGGATTTAAGTATTTTCAGATGAATATTTTTCCTATTCATGTTGACATCTGACCTATGAAAAATGGAGCTGGCTTGAGGAGTTTTCTGTCTGTGTGCAGGGGGAGCCTAGCTCACCAGGTTAGACCAAATACTTGTGTTTTGAAGATGGTTGATGGTATCCGAGTAAATGGCTGCAAAGTCCAATAATGGCTATATGCAATTCCATGTGAAACATCACAAGACACATACATTTTCCACTAAACAGGTTCAGCATGTATGAAACATGGACTATGGAACATGATCTAATACACAGATTTTTTTGGTGATGCTGATGCGGATTTTTTAAATAGAGTTCCACATTACAGACAAATACTAATGAAGTTTATTTTGCAGGTTTCTTGTGTGCATTCTCTTCATGCTGTTTCTTAGATTTCATGCACTGAAGAATCTATTCTTTTGACTTCCACAGATGATTAGTACAGAGTTAATTTGAACTCTGCTTTGATTTTACATCTTAGCTACATGCAAAGTATGCTCACCTGATTTTAGCGATGCTTTAATTTCAGTGCTATTGACCCAGCATGGGTAGTGATAAAAGAATGCTACGGTCATTCAGTTTCTTATCTCCCAGCCAGGATGTTGACCAAGTCCCTTGGATACTAATAATTCCACCATGTTTTTCCACAAATCTCCCTCTCAATGCTTAGATGACCTTACAAGACCCTTCACAGTTCATCATCTGGGAGGAACTGTAGAAGCTTTCTAGAAAGTCACCAGTGTGGCTTCAGAATTCCTAGACATACACAAGTGTGAACATAGAACCAGGGAGGATCAATTGCTTACAAAAGGCTTCGCAGAATGTGGGTAGTCAGAGCAAAATGAAGAGTTTCTTTCAGCATCAACACATCCTTTTAAAGGTTTCTATCCACATAAAAGATACACAGTTTTTTCTAATTACTTATTTCTAGTTGCACAGAATGATCAAGTTAGATTCAGTTTTCCTACATTCCATTCTCAGGAGCAATGTTCAAATGTTATTCCTGCTTTGCAAAAGTAATGAACTGTACTGCAACCTTAGCAAAATTTGCAGGGTAAATAGGCTCTAAATCATTAATACCACTTCCTAAAACTCCACTGAGGTTTCCCACCCACAGGTTGACTTAGCCCGAACCCAGCTGGGCCTGTGGTATGTGATGAGATCACAGCATTCATTTCTGGGGCTGAAGGTATAAGCTAAGAGCCTATCAGCATTGCTGCTGTGAATATCTTTTTGAGGAATTATAATTTAGTTTTTAAATATGCATCAATCTGAATCAATCTGAAACTTGGCATAGCTGCAACGTTTGGTTTTAAAGTGGAGAAAGGACTTTAGGCAATTTGTTTTGGGAATTTTTGCTGACACTCATGCTGTAGTAATAGAAAAGGTAGTCATTAAAACTGAAATACTGCAAGCTCTTTCTGTGGAAGATGTGGTGTGTTAGCAATCAAGAAAATCTGAACTGTCTCCTTAAGCAATATGCAAACGCACACACCTGGTTTTCATATTTTCATCATGTTTGCATGTTGTGTCACACAATGTATTTAAAACAATACTTACTTCACCAAGCTATATATTCCCATGATCCAATTTCCTTGTGCTGAAGGTTGAAACACTGGTGGCCTCACTGCATTCTGCTTTACCAAATGGAGTGATGAAGCTTGTAATTCTGTAATCCTGAAGGTCCCTTTCCTTTACTGCTCTGAACCAAAACTCAAAAGAGAAAATCATGCCTCTAGATGAGTCTTAGTAATTGAAATTGCAAGTAGAATTAATGTATTTGACTTAATTGACTTAATTGAATTGATTGAATTGATGGAAGTAAACAATCCCATTGCACTGTATCAACAGGCACAGGATTTGAAATCTCTGCTGTGTACCCAGGACCAGTGCTGAAGAGAAATGCAGAATACCACTTGGAATTCATGACTTGAGACTGGGTGCCACAGGTATCACTGGCAGCAAAAAGACACTGACAGCTTATCATTGCAGGTAAATCCACAATGTATGCTGAGTGGCAGAGGCTGTGGGAGGCAGAAAGAGAAAAGCTCTCTTCCATTTAGTTTTCGTCCAGCTATCAGTCAATTCTAACCCACTGAGGGCAGTTCCTTTTCACCAGCTGGGAGAGTCTCTTTTGTTGATTTAAGATCACACTGAGACCTTAAATTTCAGACTTAACTCTTTTTCTGCACTGCCCAGCAGGGTTCACTGATAAAAGCTTACATGTGTGCGGTAATTAGCTGATACTATTAGCTCAGGTTGGGCCTGGTTGAAGGAATTGGCATAGCTTTTGTTAACATTAATGCTAGCTGCCTCCATGACCTAGATCTCTCTTTGCCACTCTCCCTCACCTCTTGAGGGCAGCATGCATTTCACCTGCTCTGTGCAGTCAGGGCATTAGTGCTGCTCCAGCTTCAGTCCCAGTGAAGTTAAACACTTGTCTGCACTTGGAAATTAGATGGGATTAACTAAATGGTGTGAAGTGAATGTGCAATAGCTGCTTTTGAACAATTCCCTGTGTGCATGGAGTCATGTGGGCTGCTCTAATCACTTCCAGCTGGTTGTGACATCCAGAAGGACATCCTTAGGCAGCTGCAGTAACAAGCCCTCTGCTGTATCCCCTCCATGCCACCTATCTGGAGCAGAATTGCAGGGCTCCCCACTGATCAACTTTTGCCAACCTGAACATTTTCAATTCATTCCTCCTGTTTGTTTTCTTTCTCTTAGCTAATTTCTTACCTATGAGCATAATTTGCCTTTTACTCCACAATATTTCAGTTTCATTTACAGTCTCTTGGATGGAGTTTGCAAAAACTGTTCAAAAATTAAAATAGCCACAGCATCCTGTTATCTCACTCACTTTTATTTTGACATACTCAAAGTATTCTCCTAGATTGGGATTATGAGCTGGGATAATGAAATGGAAATGGCAGTACTGCTTATCCCCTACAGAACAATACATTTGATAGAGCTTATCTAATGCCAGGTTTTGTATAGAAATAGAACAATCTTTTAAATCTCTCCCAGTCCTGTGTACCAGTAGCAGTCTTGAGCTGGCAGTTTGCTTGAATAGGTCAAAAATAAGTTAACATAATGACTATCAGAATGGAAAAAGGTTTACAGTTAAACAGCAATAGCTTTTCTTTTTTTCCTCAGCAAAATTTAATGACACCTTTAAAGCCAATTTCACACTATTTCATTTCATTCAATTTTCTATATGTTTTTTTTCTTTCTTCCCTCTCTTTCTGTCTTTTTGGTGTTAAAGCACTGGGGCCTGTAAATGGGGGAAAGATAATGGTTTACAATCAATGCTTGTGGACCAGACAGCTAATCTGAACTTAACTAAAAAGTCAATATTTAGCTGTACGTTATCAGTGGAGAAATGTCAAGCACAGAGGTAGACATGAACAAATTTCCAACCGGTTTCTCTTTCTTATGCCTGAGTGTTCAAAGCATAATGGAAGAGTTTCAACATCAGATAAGACAAAACTGCCTTTGGAAAAAAAAAAACAACACATAACAAATGACAAACTTGCGGCTGCACAGACTAGAGTTTATGAAATGAAAACACACGTCAAAAATTCATTCTAATCTCTCCTCACACATTCCATTGGTCACCTTCCAGTCTGTGTGATGCTAGCAGTTGATAGTTAAATGCTGCAGGCAGTCTTTAAGAGATAGCAGCAGGAAATGTTTTCTTGCTGAGTGAAGTCGTAATTTGTTGCCACCCAAAACAAAATTGACATAAATCATGTTGAATTCAAAAATTGCTGAGGATTTTAATATATGTGTGAGGTATGGACTGGGAATTGTGCTGCATTGGCAACAACCACCAAAGCAAATGATTTTTATAATTAAAAATGAGTTTTTTAACTTATCAGCTCACAGTGAGCATCACTCTTAGAAAGTATACAAGACATTTGCTGTGTTAATTATTGTATAGGAATAGGTGATAGAGTTACACCAGGAAAGGATTTAATCCTTGGCTGGAAATAAACCAAGCAGTTTCGATTTCTGTAACTGTTCATTTCATAGGTGATCTCTCAAATTTTGAGAGAGGATGACCCACAGCTCTCAAGCAGTCGTGGGTCTTCAGGAGCTAGAGATTAAAGTGGTGCTTGTAAGAATTGTCATAGCACACTGAATCTGCGAATGTTGTGGTTGGATATTGTCAAAATTTATTTATATACCTCTTTGTGAACGATAGGAAGAAGATGAAAGAAAGGTGGTCCATGATATGCAAAGCTACAATTCTGGTCCTTTATACACATTTCACTAAAATCTCTTTTGGAAAAAAGGGGAGTGAGGGAGATGTTGGCCAAGTAAACGTTACATGAAATGCTGGTAAGAATAAACTCATCAGGGAGTAAAAATAACTGCATGACTAGTTCTTACTGAAGCTTAAACGTAACAGGGAAATGACTGCCAGAGTCTCCTCTAGGTTGAAATAATAATGGGGAAAAGTCAGAAATTAATGGCTGTATTTGGATCCTCAGAAGTGGTCTTCATTAATACACCAAACACATGCATTTTATTTAGAATTGCAAAACTGCTCTGAACATTTTGGAAAGAGTAGTAATATCAGCAGACTTTCCATGATTCCCAGTTATTTATAACTCACATTTAACTTTGGAGGGATTCCTGACAAAATTAAAACCTTAACTTTTAACTTGTGAATATTTTTATTTTCTTTGTCTCTCCTCTCTTCTTTCATTCAATGGACAATATATATTTGGAATTTGCTTTATATGGGGAAAAATAAGATTATGTTCCTCTTAGATGCAAGATGTGCTGTATTTAGACATTGATCATCAAGAAAGAAAGATAAGGATGCTAGTAGCAGTTTCTTTTTTTTTTTTCTTTTTCCTGAGAATCTGTTCAATTAACAGGTTTCAATCTCTAATACCATTCCATTTGCATGCTGGTACCTAGCACATCTACCCAATCACAGACCGTTTGTGAACCTTTGCTTTCCTGGACAAGACTTTCACTCTTCACATCCAGACAGTCTGCTCTGGTTTTGAAATCATATGTGTCTCTGTCAAGAGCGAGAGGGCATGATTGCCCTCTCTATGGGAATACCAATGCATAGAGAATTTGGGTAAAGTTTTCACCATTTTTTTTTGGAAATATGTCACTAATTAGTCAGTTTCTGTCATGAAAACACTTGAGATTAGCAGTGCATATGTGCATTTTATCATAAAAACGTCTGGGAAACACAGACACATTATATATTGCTACTTCTGTACTATATCTTCAATAGTATCCAACCTTTGGCACCTACACACAGCAGATCCAGAAAATGAATTCATGATTTGAACAAATGTGGATTAGGTTTTAATTAAATAATATTAATGTAAATTAACATTGACCTTTTCCTCAGAGCAGAATATAACATATTATAATTTAATTTAAAAAAATTACATAGTTTTCTCAGCAGGATCACTCATATAAGAAAGTTTTTTGTGCATTGGATTTTCCTTTCAATCACTATTTTGTGTCCAGTTCATAACAAGCTTGCAGAAAAATACAGTTTATTCTTCTGTGTAACTTATTTTTTTTGCGTGTGCTTTCAAGACGTTCTGTGTTCTGGAGTATTACCTCATCTGCTTAGAAAAAAAATGATCCGTAAATGATGTGAATGCTTATTTTCACATTTCAATTGCATTGGACATTTTGGAAAGTTTGGAGTCCTAAGGATATGAATAGTGAGGTAGCACTGTTTGTAAAGGATGCACGGGGTAGAAGAGGGAATTTTTGCTCTGTGTGAAGTATCTCTCTTCCTCCACAGAATGCCAGTGTGAAAGAAGAGAAGTGTCTGTGCACATTTTTGTGTCAAGAGCGGAGTGGAGGGTGATGCTGTCCATACTGTGGAGGAGTATGCTACACAGGCTGCTGACCCAGGGCAGGTAATGGATCAACCTTCCTGCCTCAGACTGCACAATTCAGAATTCAGGCTCTCATCCTGAGCCTGTTTCATCATTACTTTATCTAACAGTTTGCACAGGTAAGTCTGGCTTCTAGAACACAAGTGAGCTTTATTTGGGAAAGACACGTACATCCTATTGTTAATCCTATCTTGTTAATTATTGTTAATTATTGTTAATGTAAAGAAGGTTTCCAGTTTATGAGATTTTTGAAAAAAAAGACTCACCTTTGTAAATATCTATGTTTTCTGAGAGAATACTTTATTCATAGATTATCTGTGGGCAAAGCAAAAAGTCGTAATGTTATTTCAAGTGGAGACTTAGCATGTCTACTACTATTGCAGATTGCAGGCTCACACATGTGTTTGATTGTATCATTTTCCTTGCTCCAAAAGTGATGACTTGCTAAATCTCTTGGTTGCCAAATATTGCCTGGTATGCCTGTGCTATTCACCTAACAAGCTACCTAGTCCTGTACACTTGGCAGACAGATGACTGTGATAATGTAAACTAAATTCAGGAACAAAATTTTTCCCAGTTGTCTGTTGAAATAGTGAGTTTCTCGCAACTAATGAGTGAAGTGTGTGGCTGAAATTTTTCTGCAGTCTCTGTATGTCTCCTAATGACTTATTTCAGAGAAAGTTGCCATTCCATTCATCACAGTATGATAGACTTACATGAAAGAGAGAGAAGGGCTACCCAACCCCAAAAGTGAAGAGCCTCTGGCCCTCCATCTGGACTAGCTTCAGCAATATTAGGGGAGACATAGGCAGAGTGGAAGAGATGATCAGTTACAGTCTGTGCAATGTATCTGTAGAGATACTTTTCCTACACAAAGGTTAGAGTTTTAGAGTTACAATATCTCTATGGGATATCTTGTTACTTTTTGCTAAGCTGAAAAGTTGATGGTTCAATATGATCCAAAGATACAAGAGAATTGTTTTTGAGAACTAGTTGTAATCGTGATATGGAAACACGTTTCACAGGTAGAATTACCATATTGTCTTATTCCTTCACTAGCTCTTTCCATCTTGTCTTTAAATCTGATCAAGATTCTTTTTGCAGTTGCAGTATAAGTAAAGGAATTGAAAACTATTATTAGGAGACTGCTTTCTATTGAGAAATACAAAAATTAAGGCCAAAAAATTCATATTTTTGAGGACTACATCATTCAATCACAGAATATTACTCACTTCTTAGACTTCCAGTATCTGTTTCTTTCCTGCTTGTATTTATTTTACAGGAAAGCATTCCTTTTTGATTTTCATGCACTCAGAACTAGAGAGTCCTTTGTCATTGGCAACTCTATCCAAAGAGAAACCACCTAGAGCTAAAGTAACTCCTGCATCTACCCTTTGACAAGGCAAAGAGATAAAATTCTCTAAGATGTTCTCAGTAAGGTGTTTGTTTAAAGTCTTAAGTTGTATCTGTGGCTTCTTGTTGTAACATCTCCAAATTTCAACACCCTTTTTCTAATGTAGATACCAGAAATGAACTTGATATTCCAGGACAGATCTTGCCAGAGCTGCCCATAAAGGCAGCACTATTTCCTCACTCTTAGTTCTTTCTTCTACATCCAGGGCTTAAAGAGCCCTTTGGATGCAGCATTGTACAGAGGCCTCATGTTTAGCATGTAATCAATCATAACTTCCAAACATTTAGCTGCTGCCTCCCAAAGGTCTCATCCCCTCCAAGTACAATCTCTGTTCTTTGTTCCCAGCTCTATGACTTCATGACTGCTCAGGAAGAGTCTTTGAGCCACAAAATATTTGAAAGCTGAGGAAGTGCTCTGGGGAAGTGCCACCATTTCATGCTTGTGTCAGGATGTCAGATGAGCCACGAGCTCGTGGGAGCTGGGGGCTATGGAGCCTACCTAAGAGGTAGGGCAGAGCTCCACAGTCAGGGCCAGTCCCACCCCTGCCCCAGGAAATGAGTAGGGAAGCTGGGCAGAAGCTGGGACAGCATCATTCTGGAGCATCATCACCTCCTGGTGTCTGGGCAGGAGGTGTTGGCCCGTTATTGTCCTCAGCACATGGACAACTAGTCCTACTCTTACATATCTTTTTGATTGTCATGACTGGCTGTGGCTGAAGGTAGGATATTGTGGTGGGTGGGCTTCAGATCTGGTCAGGCACAGCCATTTTGTTTTGCTGACCTGTGGTGGCTGGCAGTAATGCTCCTTCTGCTCACTTCCAAGGAGTGCACTGGAAGTTTTAGTGTTTGTGCTTGCAAGTTTTCTTTCCTCACTGACTGTAGTGAATTGCACAATGTTAGTGTTAACACTATTGACTGACACGGCCTTCTCCAGCCTGCTGGATAGAGTTGAAATGTTTAGGCTTCATACCCAAATAATTTGTATTTATATGATTTACCCTTAAGGAACCTCTAGAAAGCAGATACTGTCAACTCCCTGCTTGTTCTCTTGCAGTGATTGCCTACTTACGTCATTTAGAAAGTTTTTCATTTCATCTGACTTTCATCTTCTTTACAGCAAAATAAACTGATTTGTTCCGGTCTTGCCCCTCCTGCACTCAAAGAGCAGTTATCTTCTTGAATGGTTATCATCTTGCCCCTCATAGTCTCATAGTTCTTAGACTAATAAACCAAAAGTCTTTTAATCATCCCTCAAAAAGTATACATTCTAAATCTCTTATTGCCTAATTTGTCTGCATTTTTATTAAAAAGTAGTGCAGGAACAGGATCTTTCACCATAGGATTTTACCAGCTCCAACTCTAATAATCATCACCTACATCTTGCATATGACACTTTAATTAATACTTAGAAAGCATTCAAATATTAGTTGCCTTCCATATGAGCATTTGCAACACAATACATGCGTAAAATAAATATGTAAGTATGATGGGAGTTAAATGCAATTTATGCCATTTACTTATTTGGAAACCTCACTGAAGGAGTTATTAACTGAGGAGAATACTACAGAAAATTAAGAAATGGGAATCTAAATCTTAAACATTTTTGGCTTTCATTATATTTGTCCTAGTGTAACTTGTTCAATGCAAATACATGTGTAGGCTCCATTGTCTGCTTTGCATCATTCAGCTGTCTGGCTTGGTATGCTCTAGGTCAGGTCACATATACATCATTTCTTAGCAAGGAAATTCTTTATTTTGGATCAAGTAAAATAACCTTGACTTATCACTAGAAAGAATAATTGCCTGGAATGTCTGCTTTTAAGTCCGCTATTCTGCGCTGCAAATAAATTATTGTGTGAGTGTTACAATAAGCAGGGATATTTCTGAGTGACAAAACAAGCCATGCAACCTGTAAGTAGTGTGAAATTTTGTGTCAAATCATCATGCTTATCATTAGTCACATAGGCAATAACGAGCAATCAGTCATTGGCGTGGGGTAACTGAAAATAGTATTCTAAAACATTTCTTGAAAATATGTACTGATGTTGGCTCCAAGCTTTTCTTGTGCATGTTTTGCATTATCTGTTGAATAAGAGCCAGCTATAAAATATAGTGAAAGGCATGATAGATTTGACTTTGACAGATGATGTCTTTTCCTCTGTTCAAACATCATCAGTCAGAACTAACATGGGGTTTCTGCATTGCCACACTGCACTCGGTGAACTAAAGCACATACTTTGTGGAAAATGCATGTTTTTCTTTCAAAAATGCTATTAATGCTCCAACTAAAAAAAAAAAAAAAAAAAAAAGATTTTTTAAAAAATATTTTATATTTACAGGCAGTAAATGACCTTTCTTATCCTCCTTGGGATTTTTCTGAGAAAACATTTTTCTCCAGTGAGGAGACATTTTTACCGTAATCTTCATTCTTTTAAAAAACACTGATGTGATGCCAAGTATGAGGTGAAGTCCACAGAAGAAATGAGAGTATTCATCTTGTTGCAAAAACCTTCTGGTCTCCTTTGTTAAGGAGTAAAGCTAAAAGAATGATGTGAACAACAATATTTGACTATTTCATGTATTTACATAAAACTCTGTTTCCTAAGTGATGCACATTTTCTTGGTAAAGAGAGTAAAACAAAAAAACCTCAAACCTGCTTAAGGAATGATATTTGAGGTTTGTAACTGAAAATGATAAATGAAATACTCCTAGTTTGGGTGAAACAAAGTTAATTGAAGCAGAGTTAGAAGCAATTTTAGTATTAAGTCAGATCTTCTGTTAATGTACTTCAGTTGTATTTGTTGAACAGTTATATTTAGCAAATGTACCTGAGACAATCTGAACAGTCTGTCAGTAGAGGAAATGAAAGGGCAATTTTTCCAAATAGATGTGTTAGGGTGAATTGTTTGCCAAATTTGTTTGAATGGAGTTTACTGGAGGAAAAAAATCATTTGGAACAGCTGAATTTGATAAGCCTTATGTATGAAAAACCTTTTCCCTTAAACACACTACATCTTAAAACCTGTACTACCCTCTCTTCCCAAATTTAGGACAGATTCAATTTTGGATATGAAATTTGTAATTTTGGGCTATCTTTATTAATGAATGTACATGCTATTTATAAATTTTACATAAGTATACTTATACATTTTAGATATATACATATTACTGATACATAAGTATAAATGTGTCTTTATATCTGTGCAGGATTCATAGGACATGTTCATTGTCTTGCTAGGTCAACACATCCATATACTCAGGTTTGAAAAAGGAGAAATCCTAAATGAATTGTTTTGCAATCATGCATAATAGAAAGACAAAAAACAAACAAACAAACAAAAAACAAACAAACAAACGTAAGATCTTCCTGACAGATTTGAGAAAAGGATTTTTTTTTGTCTGCCCTGTAGGTTACCTGAGTCCAAAAGCAGCTGCTCTTTCTTCAGTACAGGGATTAATTTCCTTTTGTTGAAGGTTCCATCTACAGTAAATGCACTGTAATGAGTCATACATGTCACATACCACATAACACTGGGTACCTTGAAAAACACTACAGCCTTGATTTTTGGGAACTCCTAGAAAACAACGATGGTTCTACACACAGAATGAAGAAAAAATGGAGAGAAACTGATGGAGGACAGATATCACTTAATTCAAAGAGTTGGTGTGATTGCTTGTTTGTGGTCTGTGCCCATCCAGTGTGATAACTTGACAAATGCTAGCATAGAGTCATCCCTTTCCCAGGACAAGGGTTTGTTTCTCTTTGCTGTCAGAGGCATGGTAGGAAAATTCAATGAAGTACCATTTTTGGCTCTAGCAGCAGGGGGAATGACAGCACTGAGGTCAAGGTGACAAGGCTGTATCTAACTCTGAACAGCAAATGGATATTAATGATAGGAGCAACTGCCATGAATCACATGGAAGTTTCAATGTGGTCTGAAGGAAAGAGAGGCAAAGAAACTTTATTCAAGGTCCAGTTGTTCAAAGCGAGAGAATGTTCTCTTTTGCTCAGTGCTACTGATAGAAGAATGTTGAAAGAAACCAACAAACATCAAAAATTAGAGTGCCATTTTATTACTTCTGTTAATTTATTGCTTTTTACAGCAGTAAATTAGGAATAGGGGTTTACTTTAGGATATCCATATTTCTGCACAAAACGAAGATCAAATTAAAAGAAAAATACCAGATTCATGCCATATAAATGTTAGGCATACTTTGAAAAGTAGCAGGATAATATGGGGGAGAAATTAAATTATTAAAAATAGACTAGAATGAAAGCAAATAAATACAAATTTCCAAAATAGACTTGAAATATTCAAAGCAGAATATATCAGGGTAACAGAAAATATATCTCTCCCTATACAGAGAAGAAAGTTTATAGAAAAACTTGACTCCATGATTAAATAATAACGCTGGTTATTTAGAGAGCTTCAGAAGATGGAAGTTCATAGAGAGGGATTTAAATGGTGAGAGAGAAAGTACATATGTTGTGAAAAACAAGAACAAGTTTGACAGGGGAAAACAAGTAACACGAACCCACAAAGGCAGGAAGTTCATGCACTGTTATAAGATCAGCCAAATTCTTGCTACCTTCCTTTTCAACAAAATCAATGTGGGAACCATTCTCTTAAGCTTGTAGGACATGTTGATTAGGGTTAGGATTGCAGATGGTGGCAGGAACAGCCATTGGTTTTAAGATTAGGGTGACGCGTGAAAATGGAATTCTTACAATTTCCATAGCACTGAAAGAAAAACAAAACAAAACAAAAACAATTATATTAAAATTTATTTGGAACAAGAAAATCATAAAATAATCTCCCTTAAAGGGGATGTTTTGTCCTACTCTTCAACTCAGAGTACAATTCTGAAAGTAAAGCAGGTTCATCTGGACCATGTTTAGTTTGGTATTGAATACCTCTAAGAAGGGAAGTTCCACATATCTGGGCTACTTGCTGTTCATGGTTATTTCCCCTTCAACATCATATTTAACTAAATTTTCCCTTGCTGCAATTATCTTTTCCATTGCATCTTTCCTTCCATTTGGAAGAGTGAAACTCCAGTTCAATTTACCATTGTCTTTCTTGTACTAGGGAGACCAAAAATGGGCAGTATTCTAGCTGTCGCTTTGGCAGTGCTAAACTCTGCCCCAAATACTTCTACTTCAGTTTCAAATGTAAGTTAGTCTTCTTTGCTGTTCATGTGGTTTGTGTCTTATGTTCAAGATGGTGTCTACAAAGACACCATATCATGTCCTGCAAAGCTGCTTTCTAATCCTAAATCTGTAATTACTTTTGGAATTGTCAGTCTTTAGGTGCTAGCAGGTGGTTTGCTTTTGTGTCTGTTGAACTTCATGAGGTTCCTCTCAGTCCATTTCTCCAGTCTGTCAAGGACTCTCTGAATGACAGCCCTTTCCACCATTATGTCTGCCACTGCCCCAGTTTGGTACTAGCCACAAAATTGCTGAGTATGGTCATCTCTTATTCCAAGGTTATTAACAAAGAAGTTCAACAGTACCACTTCCAGAATCAATCCATGAAGAACATTCTTAGTAACCGTAGGCAGACTGGACTTCAAATTGCTAAGCATGATCCTATGACCCCATTAAGTCTTGCCAATTTTTCACTCACACTGTAAGTTCAATCAAATTACCTACAGGGAATTGCCTACCATGGAATACCTTCTTTGAAATCCTGAAAAAATCAAGGTAAATAATACACACTGATCTCCCTTTGTATGCTGAGAGAGTTAGCTTGACATAGAAGACAATTAGATTGGTCAAGCATGATTTGTCCTTGGTAATTTTTTTGCTGGTTCTTCAGTCACATTTTTGTTCTTCTTGTGCCTGGAAACATTGTAGATTTTCTCCATAAATTCACAGAGACTCGGGTTAATCTGACTTGCATGTCATTCCTTGAATCTTCCTCCTCGCCTTCTTAGGCTTATCTTAGCGATAACATCCCATTATCCATGTGATCTCTCAAAGATGATAAAAAAGCCCTGCCCTTTTATGACACCTGTCAGCTCTACCAGCACCCTAAGAGGCATTCCATCCAGTCATAGACTTGGGCATATCCAATTTGCCTGAATAGTCCCTAATTTTAACTTTTCCAATGATTATTCAAAAATCATTTACACTGGAATATACTGATACATCTACAAATACTACTACTTGAAAAGGAAAATAAAAATGAAATTAAAAACTACAACTTTTAAATCAAAATCAGAAGAGATGAACAGTAGCAAATATTTTGCTGATCTTGATAAGAAAATAGTTGATGAAATCACCAAATTTATTGCAGAAAGCTCATATAATCACCCAATAAATTGTTATAAATCACTAAGAAAATATGAAAATATACATTTTCAGCATGAGTATGGTAAGGTCAGTCACCTTTTCTGTGTGTAATTATGTGCTACATCTCACAAGTTGGATATAAGAAAACTGGTGAATGTATTTTATGTGGGCTTTCACAGTCTTTTGATGAGATCACCCATAAGTTGCTAGGAAAATAAATTTAATCACAGCGTTGGAAGGATATTTCTGTTGTATCTTAGGAACTGTCTGAAATTAGAAAGAAAGCTAGGAAACATTGTCCGTTTTCACCAATACAAACTAACCTATGCATTTTGTCTGTAATGAGACCATCTAGGTTAAAGCCATTTTTCCAGTGATTTGGAAAAGAGAACAGAAAGCTGGTACATTTTTCATATGGCACAAAATTAATTTGGCACGATTATGGAAGACTTTGAAAAACTCACAACTAAATTGGCAGTATTATGGCACGGTTCCATATGGCCAACAGCAAGATCTTAAACACTAAAAAGAATGTTTTTAACTTGTGCATACGGCTGAGATCTAAATTCACTGTATCCTCATCTGACAGAAGAACTTCTGGAGCCTGCAGTAAGGCATCATTTAAAGTTTCTGTGTTTTAAAAACTGTCCTCCTGTAATGAGCTGTGTTCATTTATGATTAAAGATGAAATCAGGAGAGATATAGGTAGACAAAGGATAAAATGATTTTAGTTGTTAGTGAAAAAGAGTTATTAGAAACATGGGAAGGTCCCACATGAACAGTATAAATAACTGATAAAAAATGTAAATTATGTAGTAAGAAAGAATTTGACTGTAAAAAATTGAAAAATTATTTCTAAAGATACTCTTAAGTAAATGATGAAGAGAATTTATATTGAGTGCTAAAAATATAAGGGCAGAGATAGTGAACACAATAAGAACATAGAAAACAAAAACTTAAAAAATATATTTTGCAGTAATTAGAAAACGACCTATGGAAATATTTGCTGCTGGGTATAACCAGTACTAAGCAGTAGAAAAATAGTAAAAGGAAACATTTACAGAAATAAAAAGAATTATCATAAATATAGAGGACTGATATTATGAATCCTAAGAACATCTCACATAAAGGCGTTCATCAGCTAATCAGTCAGCTGAGTCTGGAGGGCTGTATGTCTTGTGTCCAGAAATGTTGACCAGCTGTTTCTGTGGACTCTAAAGAAGAGGTTTGCGTTGAAAATGTCCCTTTTTTGAACCTTTATTTGAAGGTTTTAATATTGGACAGCAGAACTGGGACTTTGGGTATGACAGGTTCTAGGTCTGATCCAGTGGTGTTTATCTTTCTTTTATGCAGTTGCCAAGAGAAGGGTTTGAAACCTTTGTATGGAGTCTGATACAGAGACTGCTGTGCCCTTGGGCAGTGTCTGAACAAAAGTGTGCTAATTTATGGCTAAGAATATTTCAGCAAGGGAGAGTAAATTCTGCTGA
Source organism: Centrocercus urophasianus (assembly GCF_019232065.1). Lineage (NCBI taxonomy): Eukaryota > Metazoa > Chordata > Aves > Galliformes > Phasianidae > Centrocercus > Centrocercus urophasianus. The sequence goes on from NW_024884711.1 coordinate 25,912,607, forward strand.
TGCTGAGTTTATGGAAATACCTGATAAAAACCTCTCCAGCATCTGCAAAACATGAATTTGGAAAAGCAAAATCTGGCATTATCTGATTCCTCCCATCCTAGTGTAAATGACAAAAACAAGAGCTGGGTTAATTTTTTTCAGTGGAATATTGAACAAGCTGATCAAATAGATCAAGTGCACAAGCTGATCAAATAGATCTTACTCTTTAAATTGTAGTGATACTGGAAGGAGGATCCTGGGAAAAGCTGAAATACCATCCATAACTCTCCTTCTGTGTCATGGCATTGCTGCACACTCATTCTGCTCAGAGCCATGTGTAGTGCAGAAGCACCATGGGCTGAGCTAAGCACATGTGGTCATCTCTCACTGTAGATTCAGTTTTGACTCCTGTGTTACCTGAATACATTTTCAAGTCTCCATCATCTACAGATTATATATATATTTTCAAATAATCAATGAGAAAACCAAACATCAAACAAAAAATATAAAGAATATACCTTTGTTGCATAGAAGAATTTGGAAGTTATTTCAGTTTCAGAAGAGGTTAAAAACACTTTGTGAGAGACAATCCATTTGCAAATATTTGCATAATTTAAAATGCAACTACTGTCTTTCACAAGACTTACTAAGACTTACTTATCTAATTTGCAACCATGAAAGTAGCAGTGACAATGGTTTGGTCAGTTAACAAGAAGTGTGCTTTGAAACGCAAGATATTTCCTACACAGCTGGAGTTGTGACTGAGGATTAAGATGCAGCACAAAAAAGTGGACGGGTCACTTGATGCAAAGCAATTCTGGCATCTGTGATTTGTGGGGCACCTACAGCCACACAGATTTTTCAAGTAATAAATATTTTTTTGATGTGCATGCATATATAACAGGTACTAGAAGAGAAGTAAAATGCTTCAAACTTTTACAATTCAGAAAAGAAGAAATCATCACACTACTGGGAGATAATGAAACACCATTGTCAGGATTCCAGGTGAATAATAAATGTATTTGTAGTGAAAAATAATTTGGGATGTTCCATTTCTTACGTTTTAGTTTATTGCTGTTTCAGTACTGAGTGGCATGCCTGAAAAAAAGCCTCGGGCCAAACCATGCTTGTATCTGTGTTCATGTTTAATTTTCAACACCAAATATCCCATTTTAATCTGAGTTTGAGAATGTCTCTATTACTTCATAAGCACAGGTCCACTCACTCCTAGAAGTAAAGCACCGAATAGAGACAGCTTTTTTTCAAAAGTTGAAGAGACCTCCGAAACATTGGTACCTATTTAGCTTCTTTGCTGGGCATCCTCAGACTGCAAACTAAACAAGGGAAGTGGGATGTCTCTGATATGCCCCAGTGTCAGCAAAGGGTGAGTGCCATTTTGTGAGTGAAAAGCATCTGTATGGTGGCGTTCTTCAGCGCTGCTAAATGCACCGTGTGTATAATAACATCTGTGAAACTGACAAAGTAACTGCTTTTGGTAATTCATACAAGAATTCTGTAACTTATTTCCAATTGAGTAACAAAGAACAAAGAAATGCAGCTGTGAGAGTACATGCTGCGCTAGTAGTAGATTTTCAGATGTTGTAAGCTACACAAATGGGTGAAGAGAATTTTCCATTCATTCATGGCACTTCAGTGTGATCAGCTGCACAATCTGTTGACATGCTTTTTTGCTAAGATGCTTGTTTTAATTTTTCACCAACATCCACCCACACCCAAGCAGAGGAATTGATTAATCTGGATTTCATACTAAACCTAGGCACATCTCAGAGCACCAGAGAACTATATACAAAGCTTAGTGCTGGATCCCTGCTGCTTTACTCACTCTTTTATTACTCTTCAATACAAGATTATTTTATTTATTTATTTATTTGGTCTTTTAAACTGGTGGAGTGGTGGAGCTTTGTGGAAAGGTTGCCCCAATGTTACAACATCAGTGCTGTTAATGTAATGCTGCTGTGAAGTTGGGACAAGAAAGGATAATTATCTTAAGATAAAGATGTGGAGTGACTTGCCCAGAATGGAATGGAAGAGAGGTAATGGCATGTTTTGTATGGAAGGCCTGCTGGATTCCCTGCAGACACACCTTTTCATAAAGGAAAGGGCTAGATATCAGAAAAGGGATCCTTTCATCTTTATCTCTTCCTTCCGAGCCCATTGAGACCTCCCCATGTGAAATTTGTACATCTGGGCGGCTGGAGGTTTTTGGAGGGAAGCATGCCTGGCACACTGTCAGGAGGCAGCTATTTACTAAGAATCAGTGAATTGGCATTACTCTAAGAAGCACTGTGGGAAGCTGGGTTCTAACCGAACTCACATCCACAAAAATGAGAGAGAAAATACCTTGCTCCCCAAGGGGAGAATTAAGAGGTAGGGGGGTATAGGGGTGAATTAGACACATGCTGCAGGGTTGAAGGGCTGTCTTTACCTCATTGGTGGAGCATCAGGAGGAGGAAGAGTGCCCCGAGGTGGAAGACAGGGAGCTAAAACATGGGAAGCATTATTCCTCCTCTGCCTTAGTAAATAATCAAGTTCCAGGATGAGGACAGAGCACTCACGTGTGATGTGCTGAAATGCTAAATGGCTGAGACAAACTGTTACTGGGTGCTTTTTGGCTAACAGGAAGAAATTAAAGCTCCAGGATAACGTGGTCCCTGGTGAATTTTTGCAGGAATTGTTCAGTTGGTTTATACAGTAGAAGTGGTTTTTGGAGGGCCTTGCTGATAGCCACACCACTGTTAATATTGGATGCCCTGCATGAGAATCAGCTTTGGTCCTCCACTTGGTCGTGAGCAATTTAACAAGATTCGTATGTGCAGTTGCAGGGATACAGCTCTCTTTAGACATGCAAGAAGAGCTCTTGTTCCTGGCACAACATAACAGATCAAAAACCCCAGGTCTGCTTTCTGTTTTCTGATGATGGTTTTGATTCACAGTGAAATTGTAATTACACAGGAAATCCAAATGTAAAGGTATGTAGCAGGGAGAGGTGCTTTTTCTTGTTCAAAAGCATCCTGCAGTTCTGTGGGTGGTCGCATAATTCCGAAACACCCACAAATGGGCTCTGTGCAGCCCCGTGCCGCCTCGCAGCGCCATGGCACACTGCATGTAAACGCTCCGGGGCTTTGCTGAGAGCTAAAGCTGGCACAGGAAGCAGAATTTCAAAAAGGATCAGGTTTGAAAAAATATATATTAAACAGAGCAAATACCATGTAAATCAGGACTATACTGCCTGTAGCAGGCAGGGGTTTTAATCATCGCTGCCTTGATGAAGTACAAAATACTAAAGTAGAATGTCATGAAAGCCTCTGGTAGAAGATGATGGGTTAGGTCTTTTTAAATTGTGTATAAGTGTCAGAGAAGGAATAGCCAGAAGTTCTCTGCAAGCTGCCTTTAAAATGTGAGCCAAATCCTGGAGAGAGGCAGCATCCCTGTTATCTGTCTTGTGGGCACTCAGTTTCTTTCTACCTCCTTATGTCACTGAATATTCACACTGGAAATGAAATGTTGTTTATCTAAAACTTGGCTTATTGAAAGGCTCATATGTTTCTCCTGAGATGTTTAGATGGACAAATTTGCAGCAGCGCGTGGAGAAAATGAATTGTTGCTGCAAATAATTATGCAGAAGTGATACCTTCTTACCCAATAATATAATCCTGCCACACAGCTGAGTACAGTCTACTTGCTTTACTGACATGCACTCTTGGTCTGGAAAATAAAGCAAAGACTGCAAAGTTGCAGCATTCTAGCCAAACCCTAATTCCAGGTCTGCCAGTTGGGCCTCCAATTAAGCTGTGATTACAAAATGTTATTATCACGCAGAATGATTCCCATGTTAGGGTTTTGTTTTCCACCAGTCCCTGTCACTAACTCACTTGTGCTTTTACTGCTTCTGATCAGGATTTGTCTAAATGTAAAGGTTTAAAAGTGTGCATCCCCAGCTGTGGTATTTGGGCTTGTATACCCAAATTACAGTTCACCTCTAGTTTGCACCTTCTAGACAGTCAGCTGAGGTATTTGCAAACCCCTCTGGTTCTGTCCAAAAGGCGCAGAAGGAACATAATGTTTCCATGTAAAATGTCATACCCACGCAAAATAATGGGTATCTGCACTTCACACAAAGGCAAAACTGAACAGTGACTAAAAACCAAGTATGCATTATTATTTTCCTATGGATTCTATAAGCTACAGGAGAGAACACATTGAAAGTCTTTATTTTCAGGTGCTTACAATCATTAAAAAATAAAATGTTCATGGGCATGAAAATTGTCATACCAAAAGGATTCTTTTTCCCCTTGAAATTCTAACAACATTGTAGCTGCCCATTTATAACACAGACACGCTCCTGGGTCAGAATTATTTCGTCACTGCCAGCTATTATGCATAGTTCCTTCTGCACATGGGACAGCAAGAGGCTGTCTGAAGGTGTGGATGCTGCACAGACACTGCCTGAAGTCCCTGGTGGATTTCTGCTGCTGCCAGCTCCCCTAACAGTCACACCTTGGGGCACTTGGAGGTTTGAACAATGTTGCCCCCAAAAGCCACAGAACGTTGCCCCTGCAGTCAGGTTCCCTTGCTGATTTGATATAATCTGGTGGATGTTACTTGAAGCTAAGGATTGCCACAGTTACATCTATAGAAATCCATCATATTCTCGCTGTATCAGCCCAGCAACAGCAACAAATGTGGGTGTCCCTGTATACAGGATACACTCATACATGTCCCTGTATACACTCATACACACCTTCACAGATATACACAGACAGGATCTGATGCAATCTCCAAAAAATCAGTGGCCATTTATCTCCAGATCTCAGTAAAAGTTCCTCCTAGCTTATTGATATCAATGCCTAATGCCTAAAACTCCAGTCAGCTAGAAAAATCTGAACTTCTATGCTCTGATAGGATCATTAAGGTTGGAAAAGACCATGAAGACCACCTGGCCTAACTGCCAACCCATCCCCATCATGCCCACTGACTATATCCCTCAGTGCCATATGTACATGGCTCTTGAACACCCCCAGGGATGGTGGCTCCACCACCTCCCTGGAAACAGCCATTAATAACAACTGGAAAATTGTTACCTGTCATCTTTAAGCACAACCGGAATATGAATTATGGAAACCTCCAGGGAGTAAAGAGCAAGTGGTCTATGAACAAAAGGAGGCAAAATTATGATAGGCAAATGTCAAGATTTTAAATCAAGTTGATTATTTAATGATGTGTTATTCAGATGCTGTCTGACTGATCTCTAGATTTATATATACATTCTTTCTTGCATTAGGCCTTTTCAGTATTGAGCATCTTTTCTAAAATATCCTAAGTATTGCTGATCCAGGTTTGAAAATGTGATATGGGCTGAAAAATCTCTGGAGTCTTCCATACTGCTATCTGTATGATTCTGTGTCCTTTGAGCTAGATCAAAATCCTGCACTGATAGCAAGTAATACTAAGATAGTAAGGGACGTAATTATGGTTTTAGTGTGGCCTTAACTAAGGAATGGCTGAGCATTTTCTGCAGCTGGGGAAAGAACAGTGCTGAATCTGTCATGCTGTCATGTAACCCACTGCCTAGCAACTCTGCTTGCTCTCAAACATTGATCTGCATGTTTTTGATAATTTTATTGTATATGCAATGACTGCTGCCAGGTAGCCCTAATGCTGACCTACAACTGTGTCTACGAGATACCAAACTGGGATGTTACTCTTGGCAGCGGTCTGTGGCAACCATCTTTGGGACACAGAAGATCAAAGACAAGTCAGGGAGCCAAAATACATCCTGAAACAAAAGTAGCAGACCAGGGTTGGATTGCTGGCTCTTTGTTTATTTTGTTCATCAACACTGAGAGTAAAATACTTTCCAAGAAGATGTTCAAGTTTGATATTATTTCTTTTTGAAGCTGTGGTTCATTAAAGGGTATTTTATTATTAGCATTATGGTTGCCTGCATATAAAGGCTCAGGCTTCAGTCTCCAGATCGGTCACAGGCAGTTTAATAAGATTCAGATGGTATACAAGCTATCAGAGAGGTATAAAATTCTTCAGACTTGCAAAAACAGCTCCCTATCCTGGCAGACCATAACATCAGCAAACTCCAGTTCCGCTTTCTGTTTATCATAGATGGTTCTGATTCACAGCGAAATCAAAATTACACAGGAAATAAAAATATTCTAACTTAAAAGTATGTGACAGAGACTTTTTTGCCCTTCCAAGACTATTCTATAATTCTGGGGGGGATGAGGGCATTTTGCAGCAGTGTTTACCACACTAAATATTCCACAAGAAGCAAAATATGTGATGGGAAAAAAGGCAACATAAAAATCCACTGATCCTCCAGAAATTGCGGTGTGCTTAGTCTGAAGGAAATGTATTGACACACATCTCCTATTGTTTAAAACATTGCTTCTGTTGTTTAACATGAAAAAGCCTGCTGCAGGAAAAGGAGGTTGGATAGAACATCTGCACGTGCATCTAGTTCATCCATAACTCCTGATTTAAGCTCTGATTGCAATTGTTGCGTAAAAATGAGGTTAAATCCCTAAGTAGCTGCTAATTCCCTACATAGACTTGTAAAATTCCGTGGTGAACAGTGTTGATGTGAGTGGAGTGAGTCTTTGCATATATGTCTGCATGTATGTATTTATATGGTACTTCTGTGTCTGTTTTAAATACAGAACAAAAAAGATTTTTAGGAATAGTCCTATCCTTCTACTTCGTTGTTTGTAGAAGATCTGATATGTCTGTATTGAAAATCTGCCATGCTGACAATGAAATTACAGGCTGGAAATGAGCCAACTTCACAATTCACTTATCTCCTATTTATTTTGCTAGTGTTATTGGCAAATTGCATCAACACACCACTATTCCTTTCATTCTGAGGGAAATGGGAAACTTAAAATATGTTCAGTATTTTTTCTGTGAAATGTAGATACCAGTGAGGGTGATAAAAGCTTCGGCAACAAGGAGAAAAGAATGAAAGCTGGCAGAAATTATGTGTTCTTTCATGCTCTTTCAACTGTGTTTTTGGAGCAGTGTGATTACAAGGGAATTATGTGCTGATGAATATATACATGCATGTGCTGGAACATCCAGGCAGGCCACCCTTTAGCAAAGCACACAGTCCCTGGACATGGTAAAAGACCCATGTTCTCATTTTGGATATGTTTGCAAAATCACTAATTAATTCAACAACTCATATTCAGTAATTACCATTATCTTTTTTTTTCCTTCTTTTTTTTTTTTTTTAATAATGAGTTTGAATTCCAAAGAAACCTGGCTTCTTTTCCTCCCTCTGTCTCCACACAGGAAAGCTGTTGAATAAGCATAATCTTTTTATTTCTTATCTTTCAGGAATGCAGGCTGGTTCACAGTGTAAGCAGCTAAGCAGAAAGATTTCATTCATCTCGTTCATTAAAATTCAAATAATTATGAAGTCAGAGATGTTAACTTTTCAGTTATTACAATACAGCTGGCAAACAGAGACTGTTGCACCAACTGGGAGACTGGAAGCTTCATCTTTGGTGGCCAGGTAATTTCATTTAACAGTTCAGCAGGAATTTAAATCAATACTTCTGAGAAATCTGCTTTATGAAATTATTATTACGAGTAATTGATTTAAATGTGCATTTCACAATCTCATGCTATATATGTAGGGATTATTTCCAGAGCCTGTGGGTGTGTTTCTTGCTTTCTGTAGGTACTAGATAGAGTTCAGTACTGAGAAGGATAACCCATGACCCCTATAAATTCTTACTCTGCAATGTTAAAGGGAATTGCACTTAACTGTACAAGGTGGGTGGGACTGCTTGAAATGCTTGTGCTCAGGGGAAGGGGTAGAGCTGGGCTTATAACCTTTGCTAAGATATTTAATTTCTTTTTTTCTAACTTTTTGCTATCTGAAGTCCTCCCTTGAAACATTTATGTTCACTACTTGCATTTGTCTTCTCAACTCAAAACTGAGAATACTTCCAAGAATAACTACAAAAAAATCAAATCAATTGTTAGTTTGAGGCTTTGGCTTTGCCACGGTAGAAGAGGAAATATTTGCCCTGAGGTATTTACTCTGTGGTAGACTGGTTGTACTGGTCAGATTTGTTGTGAGTGTATATGGACGTAGCCGCTGTAAAATGAAAGTCTTTCCTTTGGGAAATTACCATTAACTTCAGTAATTACCACTTAATTGCATTGTACTTTTCCCCCAGTTATGTGCCAGAAAACAGACTCAGCTCCTGTGAAACTTAACGAGTGATGAGAATGAGTGAGATAAAGGCAAGATATTCATAGCCCAGTCATCCTTGCCCCATAACTTGCGAGTTACTTTGAATGAAAGAAATTAAAATTCTTCCTGTCCACTGCATGTCACCATTGCAACATAGAGATGTGCCCACTGCAGCCCAGTGCATTGGTGGATGCAACCATTCGGATGGTGGGGATGTTTGGACAAAGGAGCCTGGGATACCTGGCAATCTGACATTCTTCTGTGATCAGAGACTAGTTATACTTCTGAGGCAGAAGGATGTTCTCTGAATTCAGCCATGGCCATGTGAAAAGCTGCCATGTTGTCTGGCAGCTATTTTCAGTGCAAGGGGTAACTGCTTGCAATTTGTGGAGGGACAGTGAGAGAAGTCTTGGTGGAAACTGAAACAGGAAATTCCTAGTGCTATCTTTGTGCCTCTGCTCAGTGAATAGCTCTCTCCAGCCTTTTATATTATGTGATTAGAAAGAGTTAAATGAGCATGATTGCCATGGAAATTTCTTAGGCATTAATGTTTTCTACTTCTGAATCGAATGCCCTTGTGATAGAAGAGAAAGAACAAACATCAAAAGTACCTTTTAACTTCACAATTCTTTCTAAATTTCTTTAAACTTATAGGCTATACTGCTGGCTTTCAAACTTCAAAGCATGCAGGAAGATCAGGGTCACAGAGAAAATTATTTCTTACAGTTTAATAAAATATGCATGTGAATCGTATGACCTGCCAGAGAAATTATTTATGTGTTAATGTAATGTTGTAACATTAATTACACACTTTAATTTCTTCCTTAGTAGCTTCTTTACCAGTAAGGACAGTACCAGTACTAAATTGGGCTTGAAACATATGTTGTGTCACCAAAGCTTAATTATTTCCAGACAAAATATAATTTTTGCTTCCACAAGAAAACAATTCTTTCTTTTAGCATCTGGGAAAAAGGAAACAACTGAGATATTTTGCCTGTTTTCCAGTGTCGCTCTTCCACAGTATCTTTATGTGATGAAAATTTATTGATAATTCAATGTGTTTATTTTTTTTTATTATTATTTTTTTTTGTGAATGAGTCACACAGCTTGTATTTATGGACATTATTATAAAGTATTTAATTCCATAGGATTCATCCTTTTGGGTCTGATTCCTTAGGGGATTTCCTAGCTCTCTTGCTATGATACACATGCAATTAAAATCATGTATGTGCTAGCACAAAAGCATATATTGAGTTTACCTTCTGATTTACTGTTTATGTAAAAATCTTACTGCATACACAAAAGTTCTACATTATTTATTTTAACAATGCCCTGTAACAACTATATAGTTCAATTCTAAATTGTCTAGAGCCTGTGAAAATACAGTAGGTTCTTCTCTCAACTAAACTTTCTTTATGATCTTTCCATATCACCTACTTCTGAGTCTTATCAAGTGTAAATCTGAGGCCTTACCTCATTAGTGTGATCTGAAATTAGTCAAGGAAGGATGTTATAGATGTGAAAAATACTGTTATTCAAAAGTATTTTCTTTTATCTCTTTTTACTGTTTTGCCCCTTAAGATTTCTTTGGTTACATTTTGTTCTTGGCTGATGGTAAATTAGGAGAAAAAAGAAATAGGAGACTTGCCTGTATCATACATTGTTATATACATCTGCCATAATTTTCTTAACTAAATAGTCTTTGTCTGTTTAACCTGCTGAAGTGTATACCTGCCTACTATTTGAAAATTGCTTGACTTCATTTTATTTTATTTTACTTTTTTGTGACAATAATATTGGAGGTACATTTTTATCCAGAATTCTTCATTTTATTGTCAGTGCTAATTGGGTTATTACTACGCTTCTTACACTATCACAGAACAACCTGGATCTCAAACAGCTGATATGTTCTCTCTAGCTAATATACCACCTTTCTTGTACTTTTCCCATACCTCCTCATGGATGAGGGTTTCCAATTGAACTTCCACCTGCATCCAGTATTCACCCAAGCTTTCTTTGACTTGATAACATTGTGATGTCCTCTGATGATTTTTGTCATAACTTGGACCCACGTTGACTTCACAAATCAAACAAACATATGACACTGACACACAACCAGTGTCTGGACTGTGCTGAATTCCACACAGTATCCACTGCATTCCAAAGTGTTTGATATCTATCACTAGACATTTGAAAATCTTCATTATTGCTAGGCTTGTATATAGGCTTTATAGGCTTAGGAATAAGGACCTACTGGTCATCCCAAAGTACAAGGTACCTACCTGCATAAGAAAGTCCTGCATAATATCCCGTTTAGAAAAGGAATTGAGAAAGCATAATATGTTTCTCTAAACAGTGAAAAATACCAGTGCAACAAGTCCAGCTTGTACAAAGTGCATTGGAGTTGTGACAAAAGCTGTGGAGGAATCATGAGTAAAGATAAATGAGACACTTCACAGAAAATACCAATTAACTTGAGCCCTTCCCTGAAGCATAAATGATTCAAATATGAAGCTTTTTTGAGGTTAGGAATGGTGTTTAATTTTACTTTTTTGCACATGTTGGCACTGTGTGGAATCTGTGGCAGCAAAAGTGGAATTACCAAAATACCACAGGTATGTTTTGGGCACTGCTGCTCTAAAGGATGTTAGAAAATACTGGAAACCATACAAAGACATTTTTTTTTCCTGGACATTTCCTACCATTAGCATTCTGGGATGCATTAGATAAATGTCCAGAAATCTTGGGTGGATATCTGAGTTTTGCATTTTTCACAAAATGCACTGGACTGCCAAATATTTTTGAAATTCACTTGTAAAGCTGAAATGTTTCTGTTCATTATCTGGTACGATCCTGTGATATATTTATTCCTTCACTTATTCATAAACTGTTCATATATGTATTCTTAAATTATTTATATTACAGTCTATATAACAAGAAGGAAAAAGCTACAAATTTTCTTCTGTCTGAAACTTTTCTTTGAATCATTCATGTTTAGCATTAGCACAGTGAAGACTTGGGTTTGAAATCTAAGAAAGAAACCAGAGGGATAGGAAATGAATGCTGGGGTAGAAAGAAAATAAGATCATGTAATCATAGAATCACCAAGGTTGGAAAAGACCTCCAAGATCATCCAGTCTAACTGTCCACCTATCACCAATATTTCCCACTAAACCATGTCCCTCAGTAAAACATCTAAATGTTTCTTGAACACCTCCAGGGATGATGGTGATTCAACCACTTCCTGGTCAGCCCGTTCCACAGCCTGATCACCTGCCTGATGATGATTATTTTTTCAAATTATCAATTTTTCTAATTAAATTATGGCTCATCTAACCATCCCAAGAATCTGCAACACACAGATGACTCAGATCTTCTCCTCTAAGTTTGCTAGCTCCACCATAGCTCCCTTCCCACTGTGCTGATGCCATGCAAGAACTGTGTGTTGATGTGTTCATCAGCTCACACTTACATCATGTTTGTTGTATGGATTTCCCCAGAAGGAAAGAATTCTTCTCTCCTCACAGGTCAGGTGCTTCCCATTGTCTTTCTGTGCTGATCTGGCTTTGCTGGAGTTAGTTAAGCTGGAAGAGGACTACTGTCTCCTGTGTCTGTTGCTGGGGTGTGCAAAGTAGAACCTGAGGAACAGTACCACAAGAGAGGTATGCTGCATCCATAGAGCCCATGAGCATCACCCACACCCAGGCTTAACCTTCATCTCTTTCAAAGTTCCTCCACAAATCATGTTCCCAATTCATGTCCCAGAAACACCTTCAGCAAGCACTCCTCTTGGTATTGCATGGGGGACTTTGCACACCAGAGCAGCCTCAGGCCTCCTAGTTAACTCACAAATCATCTAGTCAGGCCCTCAACTTAATGTTTAAAGGCTTCAGGTTCCTTTTTTCTTTTCTTTTTTCTATTTTTTTTTTTAAACACAGTGCCAATGCTCACAAAAGACATACAGTAAGATTGCTCTAACTGTTCAAGTGCACAATGATTGTTCCTGCATGGTCCAGCCCATGTCATGATAAATCCATTCACATTGTTAGGTGCCTGTTACCAACAGTTCTGTGCCAAGATAGCCTGAATAGTACTGTACTTTCTGGGTACGTACACTGCTTTTTCACTGGAATTCAAAACTGCTATTCTGCTCCACTAGCCTTCTGATCAAATCAGTCCATTTATTGAGAGGATCTTCTGGCTATATTTACATACAACATATTTTTATTTTATTCCTCATTGTATGTAAGTAATTACTTTTACACTGCATTCTCAGAGGTGAGTGACACTATGCTAGTAGTAGAGATGCTATTCTGCTTCCAGCAAATGCTCTGAGAAGCATATGATATTAATAAGGTCTGTTTCCTTGGTTACATTTAGCAAATTTGCATACCAGCTTGGTGCTATTCATCATCAGAGACACTGTAGGCTCTTCCATATAGAGAGGGTTTTGGAAGTGAATAACCTTTGCATTCCTAGCTTCAGCTTTCAATAAATGGATGTATGGGAACTGTTGAGTCATGGCCTGAACCACTGATTGATCACCTGAGGCAAGGACTGGGTCAGCCCTGGGAGCACAGGTGAAGGCAATTCAGCTGTGTGACCAGAAGGGGTGGAGCCTGGCTGCACCTCTCCCAGACCCATTTAAGGGCTGACTGCCACTGAGGAAGGGCCTCTTTCTGGAGATCCTTCCTTTTGGAGTTTTCTACTGTGAGCCTAGGACACAGGTGAGCATTTCATTTTTTTATTGTCTCTTTCTACTACAATAATCTTTTTTAACTATAAACCCGTAAAATAATGTCTTAACTATGCCACTCTTCTAACTGTACATTTGTTAATTGTACAATGGATGAGGAAAAAAACAGTTGTAAATGTACATATAGTAGGAGGTAGGTTGAGAATCTGAGCCCTGGGAGCCTTTGGAAATTAAATCAGATCTTTTATAAGATTAGGTGATGGAGCTGTGACTGTGGTTGCAGGAACAGCTTGCAAATTTGGCTCTAGTGCCTGTTTATGAATACTCACAAGATGACCTTCCCCAGGGTTTGTGTCCTATGTCTTATGATTAATCACTGTGACGGTGAATGAAATGGCCCTGCTGTTGAATGTTCATTCAGTATTCCCTGAAACATGAACTCTTCTCTGAAGTTGTGCTGAAGCAATGGACCAAGAGCAAGGTAACTGGGTACAGAATCCAGGGGAGACCAGTAGAGTTTACACTGGAAAATAAATCCTCCCCTAAATGGCACAGCCTCTCAGACAGAGAGGTAAAGTCATCTCCTGCCTTCTTGAAGGAACGTGTGTAGGCTGGAGGGGTTCTGTCTTGTTCTAGCATGCCCAGCTCCTCCATGTCCCCCACACGTGGTCCCATAGAGGTAGTGGAGGGCTGCTTTTCTTTTTATCCTTGCAAGTCACAGCACCTCTGAAGTATAGGGAATAAAATAATTCTAAGAACTGGAAGCCATCAGTGTGCGTTTGCCTACATTTCCTGAATTCTGCTGAGTTTTCCGACTCACAGAATATTTATGTTTTAGTCTTCAGAGTGTCTAGTATGATGCTGTTTTGGTTCAATGTTGGTAACAGTGATGTTTATAGTTTCTGCTAAGCAGTGCTGTACAGAGCCAAGGCCATTCTTGGTGGAGGGCCCAAGGAGCAGGGAGGGTGCAGACCTAGAACAGTTGACTTAAACTGGCCAAAGGGAAATTCCATACCATATGGCATGTGCCAGGAGAGTTTTGAAGGGGGTAGGAATACTTCTTGCTCTTTTCTGCTGCTTGGGAGTAAGTTGGGCACTGGCTGGGGTGTGGTGAGCAATTCCTTGTGCATCACGTATATATACATGAATGTATATGGTGTATTGTCATAACTGTTACCTTTTTCCTTTTCTCTATTTCAGTAAATAGTTTTATCTCAACTCAAATTCTAGTTTTTTGGTTTTTCTATTCTCTCCCTCAACTCACTGGGGAAGGGAGAGTGAATGACTGTAAGGTGCTGAGCCATACAATCACAACATGTGCAACTTGCTCAGCACACATAAAACATAGGTGACTGAAGCCTGTGCCAGCAGTGGTAAAGCTCCTAGCAATATAGAAAGTGTGCATGTATAAGTACATATCTGTTTTTATGGGAGTGGTAATTATTAAAGCAAAATCTACCTCAGAGCCTTTTAGAATGCAGTTCTTTATAAAGACCTGAACTGAAATTCATGGAACTAATAAAATTTACAATGTTGAGACATCAAGAAGCCAGGTTCTATGGTAAATCTCTAATGGCTTCATTGTTGCTTCAATTTGCCAGATTATGGCCCAGCGCAATGTGTGGAGGTCTGGTGGGATCCTTGCAGACAAATAACTGCTCTGGGACAAGGCTAGGGCGAGATGCCATTACAAGCTGTCTTGATTTAAACTTTGGATTAAGCAGAAGAAGATGGAGAAAAGTGCCTTGTGTGTGAGCTGGGGAGAAAAATGTTAGACCGTCTTAATTGCATACAGTTCAACTGCAAAGATAAATATCCATTACGAGTTTCTTTTTTTCTAGGTGAGAGTCTGAGCACTTAAATCAGGAACACATTTTTCATGTTAAATTCTCAAAATTCAACACCTCTATTTTTCTCCCAGAAACATGGGTCTTTGTGTTTCCCATTAAAAAATAAGCTGCTTGGATTCCAACACATTTCAGACAGTACTTTTTCCTTGGTGTCCTTTAACTAACCTGTGACAGCATGCTCCTTGTTGTTCCTGTATTTTGTCAGATTTCAGAATAGCAGTGTCTCGGCTTCTGATGGTGAAAACAAATCCTCTTCCTAATCAGATAGTCTTTATTTGCTTGGTTTGTGATTTGGCTGGGCTGTTCACCTAAAAACCTATTGCATTGTTTTTGACCACATTTCATGAGGTGCTCATGTTTCTGCAATCTTTCAATAAAACCCATGGGAAACAGGTGGTCAAACAGGATGTCCTAAATTAACATAGTATCAAATTTGAGACTATTTAGAGGGAATATGAAGCTAATGCAATAAAAGCTATTTGTAAACAATATATGAATAAATGTAATTAAACCAATAAAATTATTTAGGGTTTTTTCATTGAAATAGTGAGATGTTTTCTTCATATATAATCAGTGGGGTCCTAGGGACAGCTGAGAAGTAACCTGAATATTTCCAAATTTAATAGCAGGGAAAGTATTGTAATAAAAACTAGTAACAAAGAAATATCTGTCTAACAATATTGCAGAGCAACCAAATGGTTGGTTCTAAAAACAGAAAGGAAAATACTGTGGTTTTGCTTCAAGATAAATATTTCTGCTTTATGCATGCTATAAAAATGTATCCCCTTCTGGACAAATTAACTAGTTCTAAAAAACTGACTTTTTTTGCACTCCCTAAATCTTTCTGTTTTAATGACCTCTGTGCTGCAATTTTTGCCTCCAAGCAGTAATTAACCACTCTGCAAGTCACCACAAATAAGTCAGAAATGAATTACACTTAAAAAAAAAAAAAAAAACAAAACTGTAGCATTAATATAGTTTAAAACAAAGTTATCAAACTTGTGCTTTTACTCTCTCCTGTGATTCAAGGACGAATGTTATGAAATTTTCAATAGCTGTTAGTGTCCTGCATAACAATTTTGGTTGAATACTGCAAAGCCTGAACAAAAAGAAGTCTGAAATGAGCAGAACTGTCCTTGAGCACACCTTAAAAATAGTTCATGTTTGTTATCCAAGCACAGAGAAACACTTAATGCAACTTTTTTCTAGGGTCTTGCATAAGATGATAGGAGAATATGTGAATAAGATGAAGTATCTTCCAGTGCATTTGATCATATTTGATCAACATCTCAGGGGGGAGGAAATATGAGGCATGCTGTCATACAATTTTACCTGAGGTTTTTAGTTAACCAGCAGAAGGTCTACATATGGATCTTGGTTCTTTCACTTAAGCTGGTACCAGTTGGGAGTAAATCTATTCAAGCCAACAAAACCTCCCTTAGGCATAGAGTGCTCAGAATTCTATCAGTTTACTGCTACAAATCTTTCAATAAGTTAATAGTAAATATCTTTGCTTCTGAGATGTGGCTTGTTTTGTTTAAGGAATACACAGCAATATCTTCACTGTGTTTGCTTTGCATCAGCTTGTACAGCATCTGCTTTTGTCAGTAGCATTTCTTTGACACCATATGTGCCAAATGTAGTGGATTTTACATGACCAAAATTGCTGTATTAGAATAAAGAGTAGAACTTTGCTTTTTTTCTTCTAACCAACTCACACTGAAATGGGACACTGTTTAAATCTGCTCATTTTGTTAGGATAAGATTCACTTGATGTTAATGCTGATGTGCAGCTGTTCCCTCCTTACACCAAGGAAAAATAAATTTTTGAATTGGAATTTTGAAAGGGTGCAATTAAAAGCATTTTATATACTTGTAATACATACTTTTAGGAGTCTGCAAATAAAGACCATCTTTGAATTTTTTTTATTCCCAAATTCATTAAGTCAGTAGGAAATAACTTTCAACAGATAAAGTTTACTTTTATGAAGTTAAGAATGTAATTCATTCTGGTAAGAGAGCGCAATCTGAGATACAGCAGTTGACATTTTGAATTTAAAGATCATAAAAATGAATAAAAAAATCTTTTATGGGCATTGTAACTTAACATTAGTCAACTTTTTAAATTACATGATGTTTGTGTAGGCTGGATGTATTCGTGGATGAAGCCTTGCAGAAATTCCCACTTGCTATCTACCTTCATGTTTGGATTAACTATATACAGCATATCAAAATTAGCTAGATTTATATCAAAATAGTCAGAAATCTAACTTCAGCTGCTTAGTCAATCAATTTTGAAATGGAGCACTGAGAATCACTGAATTACGATATTCAACCTGAACAATCCAATGTCAGCATTGCATTCTGCATGTGTGCATATGTACCATCCTGTTTGTTTCCTAGGTGCCCCTAGTGTAGGTTACTTCCACACTGAACAGTTCATCTCTATGCGTATCAGAAATCTGCTGAAGAAAAAAAAAATTGAGTTATTACAAAAGGTTTTCTTGCCTGAAGGTCATAAACTTGGTGTCAGTGGGAAGTGACTGAAAAGCCAGTGTGAAACCTTAGGCATTTTCCAAGATTATTGCATCAAAATACCAATCCTACACTACTCATTTTTTTTAGTGTGGTTCATATTTTCAGTTGTTCTTTGATGACAAAAAAAAAAATAAAAATAATGCAGATCTCAGGTATTATGCTTGAGGCTGCAAAGGAGTAAGGGGATTATATTGGCTATTCTGTGTCACAGAAAAACTGCAATGCTTGAAATGAAACAGGTGGGAGATAAAGAAGAGGATTGCAATGTAAAGGTGGAATGCTTTCTTTTTTTGTCCCCCTTCACACAACCTTCCCTGCTCTCCTCATTACTCCTTTCTTCCCTTTTTTTTTTTTTTTTTTTTTTTTTTTTGTTGTTGTTGTTGTGCTTACTACTTCCAGGATCCCCTTTCCCACCTGGGGGTTGGACTCGATGATCTCTGGGGGTCCCTTCCAACCCCTACAATTCTGTGATTCCGTGATTCTGTTTCCCTCTCTTTTCTGGATTTCTGTCTCTTTGCCCTTGGTCTGGCAGAGGACTTTGTGGAATGGCACTGCCATGAGCAGCCTGGGGATCTGTTCTGTGTGTCATCCTCCTTTCTAGCAAGGCTGGCAGTGGGGGATGGTGCGGTACCAGGAGTGTCAGGAGGTGCAAACAAACAGTGTACAACCATTGCCAGAGCTGAGCTAGCAGTTTCTTTCCGATACAGTCAGAACCCACAGTCTGAGAGATGGGTTTCAAGCTGCTTGTAAACACTGTTTTGTCTGATGCAGAGGCTGGAACAGGAATCCATGTGGTACATCCATTCATCTGCCAGGGAGTGAAGCAAGTCTGTATTTCACCTAGTGCAACTCTGCTTGATTTGAGTCTTCTCATGGTGGATTTTTGGGATCATACACACATTTTTACTAAGTGTGATGACCCCAGCAGTTAACTACATAAGACATGAAAATAAAACAGTTTATTTCCAACAGAGTATTACTTCTATGCACAGTAAAGGGTTCACACAACTCATGAGGCTCATCAGTCTGGCTCTTTCCCCCATACTGGAATGATTCTCTCTTCCTACTTGCTCCTACAGGAAGTAGCCTCCTCTCCTTTCTGGGTGCCTGTGTGCACATGTTGAAAAATGCATGTTCCCAGTTCCACTCTATATCCAAGTATTTGAGTTTTCCCTTTGTTCTTGGACTCTGCCTAGGAAAGGTAAATCTTACTGGTTTTCCATTAGGCAGATGTGCTCCCAGTTATTGGCTGCTCATGTTGTTGCCTCCAAAGTTTCCTTTATGACCTTATCTTTCCTTCTGTTCTCATTTCCTCCTTCTTCTCCACTAGGAGTTGCCTTTGATTTAGTAGGTGAACTCTGGGGCAAATCGTGTTTTAAAAAAAATATGTATGGGTGCCTTATTCCCCAGTGAAGCCTTGGAAAGACTGTATATGAGCCTCCCTGAACTATTCAGAAGGGTTGAGACTAATTCCAGCTCCTGCCTGGTGAGCTTGGCTGCTCTCCTGCCTGCAGCTGTCTTCCAGCTCTGAAAGTCAAGGGCAACCTGGAGAAAAACAAACAAAGGGAATGCTTTTTTGGCTTGTAGTTTAAAAATAATTGCTTTGCTTAGACCTTGTAACAACCTCCATCATTAACTTTTGGGAAGGGGGTTGTTTCCTTAAATCCAAACACGTGCCCATATGCTCTGTGGGAAATTTGTGACTTAACCCAGTGAGATGGCATGACCTTCTGCCAGGATGAATAATTTTTGAGCTGAAATTCCAGTGGCACTTAGTAAGCTGTGCAGAGAGGTCGTATACATAGCATTACTCATGATGATAACAACATCCTAAACCTTATTATTACGTTTTCACATTCATAAATATTTCAGTAAGATTTTGCACTTGATTTTTTTCACATTCATGGAATCAAAGATTGCTAGCAACACATCAGTGAAGAAAAGGTCAGCAAAGCTGTCATTTTCCCTCTGATATGTGTTCCTTGATTTTTGTTTTCATGTATCCCAAGAAATTTGTTATTTTGGCTTGTGTGTTATTGGCACTTTGAGATGGGACTGAACTGGGCTCCCTCAGACCCAAGGACTAGTACATAACCATTAGAAATTGTGTAAAAAAAAAAAAAGTAATCTTAACAGCTGCTTTTCTATTTTGCAGCATAATTATTACCTGCTCACCTTAAAGCATGACCACTGAGACTGCAGCTAAAAAAAAATTGCAGAAAGGAGCTTTACACTCTCTGCTGTTGAGAATAGAAAGCAAGAGCATGCAAGTATACAATGAGATAATGCTATCCTACCTGAGGTCATCTAGTCACCTTTCTGTACTAGCTTTACTTTTGATGTGTCAACCACGAAGTTTAAGCTTTTCCACTTTCTTCCACTAAGAAAGTTTCTTGCTTTAAAAAACAAACAAAACAAACAAACAAACCAAAAAAACTAAATTAATGAACAGGGAAGATTTCCTCTCAGTTGTAGTCATCTTCCTTTATGTGTCCTTTGCAGAAAATGCTCATGAGTGTTAATGGGCTGTAAATTTAATATTTGCATGGCCCCAAGTTGAGCTTACTCTGACAGTACATCAAACGCAGTGTAGCTCCAAAGATCTCACAGTTCAACAGGTAAGGAAAAAACAAATAGAAGAGATATAAGTGAGCCAGGGTAAGAATACAACAAGGAGCTGCAGTAGCATCACTGCCTTGTTGTTCTCCTTGTTACTTACCCATAACTAGATTTTACTTCATTACTTACAGTATTGTAGTGATGGCTTTTTGAGTCAAGAATAATATCTTGGCTTCACAGTTTTTTTCCTGGAAGATGTGCTCATTTGTAACATATGTCAGGGGCCTGCTGTGAAGATCAAGAGTAACTTTACTCTGAATCCTAAAATTAATAACTAAGTGAAAGCTTAACTGCAGAAAAAGAAACAACAACAACATAAAACCCAACTCAATAATATAATGTGTCTGATGCATCTAATCATAACTAGTCAAGAGAGTTCAGCTACAAGTTTTTTGTCTCATGCAGTGGGTTGCTTGTGAGCAGTTTGCAGACTGGTTTCGTGAGTTTCTTGGTGAACAGTTTTGAACGGTGAAGACCCAAAATAAGACTTCAGGGAAGAGTCAGCAACCTCCCTTCTCCTAGCCTTAAAGAATGCTGAATGTACAACTTTCTAGGGAATATTTACCTTGTTATCTTTACATTTTGCACTTAAAAAAAAAAAAAAATCAACATTTGCTGTTTGGTAAGAGTTGTGATAGGGCTTCCTTCTTGGACCACAGCTCAAGCATGTATTTTGTTATGTTAGGCTTTTTGATCTTGCTAGATTTCAATAAAGAAGCCATTAAAGATTCTTTCTTCTCATTAGCAGTAAAAGGATGGATTAAGTATAAGTGTAATACTGACAATATTTCATTGTTATAACGGAGAAATGAAAGCCACTCAGACACACTAAAGAAGCAGTGCAGGGACTAGAATGGCGATTGCAAGTCCTATAGACTCTCGGTCTCAGAACAGGTCTTGAATGATGCTTTAAGACTCAGCAAGAGGCACGTTATTTTGTAAAGTTTTCTATATCTACACCTATTATAGCTGCTTTAATCTCTGATTAAGAAACAGAGTCTACAGAGCATTCTACTCTGCCAATTGCAAAGTAGGCATATCATATGATGACAGAAAAGCATCAGCAGCATTTAGGTCAACTTCACACTATGACTTATTAAGCCTTTTAGAAAATAAAGCTCGAAGACCTTATTAATATCAACAAGGTGTGTTATAGCCACTCTTAATGGCAGGGATTAACCTTGTCATGGTTTGCTGCTTTCGTTACAGTGCTAACAGCTAGCTAGGCTTATCATTTTGTTCACTATACTGTATCTTTACTGAGTGCAACGAATAGCTGATTTGGTCTTATTCACAGCAGAGAAATGATATTTCAGGATTTCAACTTTCAGGATATTATGAATTTCTTCTGCAAAGCAGGGATCTAAGCCTTGAGATACTGTGGCTAATCAATTCTATTAATTTCTTGTTGAAGCAGTGAAATAAATTTTCTGACCTCATATGTATTTTTCTGTGAATCAGCCAGGAGACTTGTGGGGATGTAAGAGAACTTCTGGTTAAAAACAAAACAACCCGAAACTGGAATACTGAGCTAACACTGTGAGTTTAGGGGGTAAATTTGAATCTTAGTAGAGAAAGGCATCAGATTTATTTCAGTGTCTCTGAAATCCGTCTAAGAGGGATTTGATATCCATATTAGTGTCCTATGCTGTATTAAAGCCAGAAGGGCTTGAACAAGATTGAAGCAGGCAGAGTGTTTTGGAAAAGGACTGCCACATCACGGGAAACAAAACCCCAGTGCTTATCTACAGCTTTCAACTGCTAAAGGAACGCTTCTGTTTTTTCCAGGCTGCCAGTATGGAGTTGGCCATATAAAGCTCAGCATAACATTTTTTAAAGCGCAGAGAGTAAAACTTACACTGTAACTATCCAGAAAATGTGCATATTTCTTTATATGCAAGAGATTAATACAATTCTGTATACCACATCATCTTAGGCTTTTAACTTGTGAGTCTTCCTGCATGCTGGGGAACCTTTTAAGTCTTGATTTCTGTTTCCATTAGGCTAAATGGCAATTTTCCATGGGACATGTGAAAATACTGAAAACCTCAGAGACTCAAATAATACTTTTTAAGTAGACCAAATAACTAGAGAGAAAAACCTGCCAGAGTAGTGAGTCTTAATGACTCTAATGCACATTATGTTGGAAACTAGGACAATTAATGATTTAACATAATGACAGAACATGTAGAGAGATTTTAAGGATGGCTAAATAGATTTACTTCAAAGTTAGGCAGAATTCACATCTGGGAAGAAGTAATGCCTTTGTCTTCAGCCTCCCTGAAGTCAGTATTTAAACAATTTTCTTTCCTACATAACAGCTGGGGAATAAACTCAAGAGATTTACTGCATTTGAACCAAATCTCAAGGTGATCTATTTCAGTGCAGTTAGTACAAGCTGCTGTAAATAGAGGGAGGAGATCAATGTGTCTCTCCCTAAAGGAGGCAGGACAGGTAAAAAGGTATTTCTGCCACAGGGGCTGGTGTCTGCTAGGATGTCCTGAGGATTGTGAGACCTCAAAACATGCCCAGAGCTGCTACTCTCATCTCATGGACTCAACCACTCCTCATTCATCTATTAGCCCTAGTGGATGGCTTTACTATGTCTGTGTTTTTAGTAACTTGACATCCTTTCTATTTATTTTTTTTTGCCTGCTCTCCATTCCAACTTGAACCACTTCAGTGAAGAAAAGGGGTGAGAACTGGATCTGATTTTTCCAGTTGAGCAGGAAAAACATCCAGAGAATATAGGATGTCTCTGGCAGCTCTTTTGCTTTCATATATAGCTATACCTTTCTAATACCCAAATTGTTTTCATCTATGCTGGGACTAGTGCCAGCAAGAGTTGGCCTAAACACAAGGAAACTGCAAATGACCTGCCCCCTCATCTCACTTGTACACAAGCTAAAGGTATCTGTGGATCTGGTACTATTTTCTCATTTTTGGACATCTTTGATGAAATTAATCTCATTTAGACACCAGAGACAGGAAGAAAACTTAACATACCTTTGAAATACAACACACTGCACATAAAGAGGGATCTGGAGGAATGACTTATATCCCTCGCAGAAACAAAGATACAAAAAAATCAAGGTTAACATAGACAGAGGGCAAACCAACTCAGTGTCCCTTGTGTTTGTGTTTTGGCTTGGCTATAATTTTAGGGCCAGGGTATTGAGACAGAACTCAGAGGGCATCAGGTGGCAGCATGGCTACTGACAGATCTGGTGCCAAGGACTTGGTTGTCCTGAAACTGCTGGAGCATGTGCACAATTACCAACAATAAGGACACAGCCTCATCCAGCCTCATTTCTCCTCCAGGGAAAGAACTCAGGTTACAGGATCATTTGCGTAAGAAGGCAGTTCAAGTCCCAGATCCGAACATACCCAAAAGATTTAGATTTCAAGTTTGAACCCTTTTCCTCACTGATGACAAATTAGGAACTAAACTAAAAGTGAGTAATCAGAGATGTCCCCCGTGGAACTGAGCTATTTTAATGTAGTCCAGAAGACTGAAAAAAAAAAAAAAAAAAAAAAAAGTGCGTGAGCTGTGTGATGAGTGTGTCAAGAACAACTTTAGGAGAACTTTCCATTGTGTTTGGATGTAACAGACTCAAGTGCAGGAGATGGATGGAGCAGCAGCACTAAGAAACCTTGAGTGGTTGCAAAATCTTTCGGTGCTGGCGTTGCTTAGCTTTCCAATAGATTGCTCCCGTGGGCTACTTTTCTGAAACATTTCTCTTGAATAGATTTCTACATATTTTCCTCTGGAGAATCTAGGGAAAGATTTACTGGAAGTACCAGGAGAGCTGTAACCCCACAGGCATTATGGCATGAGATGAACTTTGTGTCGCTAGTAGGGAAAGCAAAAGCACTGCTGCAGAGCTTTCTCCTTACTCCTTCTTCCAAGCAGACCTGAGAAAAGAGCATGGTGCCTGCCAACCAGACCTCCAAAACTGAACACCAAACTGCATAAGATGGGACTGAGTAATGTGAAAAAAAAAATCTGCTTTCTCTCCTTTATGAATTATGCATAGGTTTAGGAAATATCCCTCACTGCATGTCAGCACTAGATCTAGCCTCTGTGTAGGGCCTCTTTTCGTTTTTTGAAGCCAAAAGTTTTGTACTGCAGGAAAATTAAGAGACGTGAAGTCTTAGTTCCTATTTAGCTTAGCCTGCAGATGAGGCTATGTCTGGTTGCAGTTTGCTAGCATGATGGTGGTGACACCGTGCAGGTGTTGTGTGGCCAGTCTCACTTGTTGGTAGTCAGGTCTGGTATCTCACACATTCCCTTTTCATCCATGTTCTGGCCTCTTTTTCACGAAGTTTGATGCTACTTCATAGGGCAAAGCTATTTCAAGATAATAATTATTAATTCTTTTCCGTTAAAGGCAAAATATTTGCCTTATTTAACATCCTGAGTCTCTTCATTTTAACAGAGAGGTAGCAAGTACTGCTTGATTTCTTTTTCTTCTGAGCAAATAAAATTATTTATTCTATACATATACAGTAAATCTTATGCAAAATCCAACTTCGTGCTTCCAGTTGCGGCAAAATGACTCCAATAATTGTTCCTACCACACCACAGTGAGTGCATCATTAGCACTTGTCTGTGCGACATTTTCCTAATTAATTTCCTAATTGATGCTTCACAGAAAAAGAACTTGAGGCACAGAGAGGGCAAGTGGCTTGCAAAGTCAGCTAGAGGGAGGTGTGAACCTCAGATCTGATAGTCCCAATAGGTGATTTGGCTGCGGAATTGTCCTTTTACAGACAAGTCTGCACAGCCTACAAATTCCACTCCATGCAATTGAGAACCTAAATCCTCTAGTACCTTTGAAAATCCACTTGAAAATATTTTCTCATCCATTTTTATAGAAAACACTGTCTTCTCTGTTCCCTATCTAGGATTGTACCTTTTTTGTAAGGGTGGACATGAAGTTCAAGAATATCTTTGCCTCATTCTGCCTTAAAAAAAAAAAAAAAAAAAAAAAAAAAAAGTAAGACTTGACATTTGTTCAACTGCTTTTTGCTACCATCACAGTGTGTATTTACATTTAAGTCCTGCATCCTAACTAGGAGTGAATATATTTTTGCATAAATCAACCAGGAAGTCTGGAGTTTGCAAAAATAAAATAAGCAACATCTATTTTGTATTTTCACTTTTTGAATGTGAGCTATGATAAAACAAATTATTTTCTGAGTTGCAGTTGATGGAGGAGAAGTTGCTGGTAAAGCACAGACAGCAGCCTGTAAAATGCGTGCTTTTTAGGGCAGCCAGCCAGTCCCCAAATTCTTCCCCTCCTGTATACACAACCTGAACCATTTTAATGGAACTTCAGCAAATGTCAGAGCCTTTCCCATTCTCTTTGCATTGCTAATGCATTTGTGCATTGCAAAACCTTGCATCTTCTTGAAAATATCAGCTGGTGAGGGGAGCGAGGAAATCCATATTCCTCTGTTTGGCAGAATCTCTTTGACGTCTCCTCTCCTCTCCTGTCATGCTTCTGTCTGTGTGAGGATAAATGCACTGCAACTGGAAAAGTGAGATAAATAGCATAAGGAGAAATCATTATAAACCCCAGTGCCTGAGAGGTGCATTCTCGGAAATGCACCAGTCATAAAACCTGACCAGGCCTGAAAAATAAAAATCCCTCAAATAATAATATAAGATCCCCATGGACCATTTTCTTATGCCTCTTCCACAAGCACGGAGCATTAAAAGATTGAAAACTCTTTTTCACTTCATTCCATGCAGGCTGAAAAATCATATGACATACTCCACATGCATTTATAATAATAAACAGCGGAACAAAAGATTTTTCCTTTTTGGATCTGTGCACAGAACAAAACTTGTCCCTTCAAAATGAATTACAAATAAAAGGAATAGAGGAGGGTTATAGTAGAAGCGTTAAGTATTCTTCCCAACTCTCTTCGGAAAGATAAGTTGGAAACGTGCTGTAAAATGGTGCTTTTTTTTGTGTTCATAGTTGATACATTGTCTATGGGTACATATATGTGTATATATATTTGTGTGCGTGGGTATATAACTGAAATGCATATCATACAGTTTCTATGGGCAGCAAGCTTCCAAAGGCTTTCTTTCTTTACTGAGAATATTTTAAGTGAGCAATGGATGTGAAACAATGTAAGAAACCTTGGGCCACCCAAGACGTCATGGGTATTGTTGTGCTGCATTTGTGGCCTTTCTGGGGCTGACACGCAGCGTAATGAGGAACAGCTCTCCTCCCCTGGTGATCCTGTAGGCAAGTTGCACAACTTGTTTGTGAACTGTTCTTCCTCCCTCGTGGTAGTGTGATTGGTGTAACAATTTTGTGACTGTAGTAATCTCCTCAGAGAAGCCTTGCTGATGCAGTGTTATACTCATTAGGCTTTGCAGGTTGATTCCATCAGACTTCACCATCTGCTTTGATGGGCAATTTTCATTCATGAGAGGGAAGTGTTTTTTTTTTTTCCTTTTCCAGAGGTTATTCACTGGATTATTAAGGAAACCACATCCTACAAATGGGGATCACCCTAGTAGAAAAAGCCAATTAGCACAAGTTGCATTCTGGAACATTCCTTTGCCAGCTGTGTTTAAAATAATGCCAAAATGATAGACTAGACACATCTATCATGAACAACTCATGTTGGCACTTGGCCCCCGACTTGCACTCTGCTGTCTGAAATTCCTGCGTGCAGGAGGCATGCAAGGCAGCAGGCAAGGCCTGCTCCTTGCCTGCCCTGAATGCCTCACGAGAAGTCAATGGCTGGTGATCCTTCTCCTTACACCTTCCCCTTCTTGCCTCCCATGAAGATGCCCCCTGGGACATGAAGAGCTCTCAGGCAGCTCCACACTCTTTCACCTGGTGGCAATTTTCACCTGGCTGCTTCAGTAATTTTTAACCACCAGTAAAGTAAAAACACTAAAACTGGTATAACAGATTGAAGCATTTCTTCTAAGAGAGGAAATATAGAACAAGTCTGTTTTTGTATTGTAACTGGTTATCTCTCTATCTTCTAGGTAGGGTTTAATTATCTTCTAATTATATTTTCCCAAGTTTGCTCCAATTTCTTCCTATGGATTAACACTATTCTGATCACACATTTATGGATTTGCTACTCATGACAAGCCCAGTCTGGCACTTTTATTATTCTTCAATTTTATCACTCCTCCTGTATCAAAGCTCTGTCATTAACAGCATTTTTACTTCCACAGTGAACTTCAGCTCAGAATTGAGACTGTAGTTTTTTCAACTTGACACAAAAACCTAAACAAACAAACAAAAACAAAACACCAAGGTCTCAATATTGAGATTACCTGATAGACTGACCTTTCAGAGTCCTCATACATTCTTTTGGAAATGGTTTCCGTTGAGTATTTATTATTTTCTACCCACATTTAAATCTCTGAAGCTGCCTTTTTTTTTTTTTTTTTTTTTTTTTTTTTTTTTAAAATGTCCTCATGCTCCTGTTCCAGTGCTGCCTGAATTTACTGGTACAACACATCTTGTGCCACTGTCCTAATAAGCACTTCGCTGTAATGTCAGTAGCAATCAGCATTCAGAAGCTTCCCCTACACTCAACAAAGCTTCTACCTACCCTGGCCAGTTTGGTTTCTTGCTTTTGGTAAGGCTCTTCAAGACACAGTTCATCAAATTCAAATATTCAGTATCTACTTTTTACATTGTTTTATGTAAGGAAGCATAAGACATGTCACGTGTTTTTGGTCTTCCATTTCAGCTTTTGCCAGCTTCGCAGACCACAGTAGGTGGTTAAAGATTTACCTCCACTGTGCTAGAAGATCCATTTTCTCTCCCCTCTCAGTTACTCATCTCTTCTGATCGTACACTATTGGACTTCCTCAAGTTTCCTTTGAGAGACCTTTTCAAAAGAGACTTTTTCAAAACAATGATTTACAAGTTAAGTAAATTTGCTTTTTAACTACTTGCCAGGTTGAGAGTACTATTGTTTCTTTAAGAGCTGCCAGAAGTTCCACTTAAACTGTTAGTGCAGACAGTTATATATTGATTTGCTCATTGATTTCTGCTTTGTCATCAAATCTCTTCTGGAGAGAACAGAGAAATAATTATTCTCTCTCACTCAGCAAGGAATATAAAATTCCTTTCTGGCATAGATGTTGTTTGTTGACATTTGATGTTTTCCTTTACATAACATGATAAAGAATGTGACATAAAGTGTATTTCTGATCATGAATAAAATCTGAACAAGAAATACTTCAAAAGGTCATCCTTATAAATATCTTTTTCTCCTGCTCTGAAATGATCAACCTACCCATCCAGCTGCGTTCATCTTGGCTACACAAATGCTGCAGACTGAAGTTAAAAGAATGCCTATGTCTAAATTAAAAACTGTACACAGCTCTGGGACAATGACAATGCCTCCAAACTCTTGCATTTCCTTTGTCCTCAGAGTGTCTCATCTCAGACTGTCAGAGAGAGTGTCCCCAAGTTTTGTCTTTGAAGACTTTTTTTTTTTTTTTTTTTTTAAAACATTGCTAATTAAATATATTTGCTGCATTAAACTCATTTTGAAATAGTCATGGACAATCACTGAAGCAAGAATTTATTTCAGACCATCTTAAGAAAAAAAATCTGCCAAGATAGAGTTAGGAACTGACGTTACAGATCTAAATCTAATAAATACCTAATTAGCTAGTGCTATGCAACTCAATGTTTTGCAATGCAGACAAGCCTTTTGGAAGTTTCCATTGCTGGTTTGGGAACATCCAACCTTAAAATTTGATGTAAAATTGTCATCAAAATGGTGCAGAGGTGCACATAGTAGTAGAAAGTTTTTGGGTACTAAAGTGAAGACTGCAGAAGAAAGCAGAAGTTATAGTGGAGATAAAGATCAAGGCAGGGAAAGAAGACAGAAAACATAGGCTTCTTGCTTGAGCTGGGCAAAGAACTCTGATTTGGAAGGAACTTTTTAGAGCATATTGATTTGCATAATGAATAAATGGTGTGTCGCTGCATAATGACTGAGTGACGATGGAGAGCTGACTCAGTATAGGTAATAGCTGACCATGATGGTACATGTAGGATCCTGCACATTAGGCAGAAAGGCAGATGGTATAGTCCTGCTCTTCATCCCTACTATGCCAGAGCCCACCAGGCAGCCCTTCCTCTGACACAGCAGATAAAGCCCCTGCATACATTTTTCTGTTGCTGTAGCAAGGCATTTCTAAGATTGCAAATATCATTTTAAATGTATCTTTGACATGTTATTCCATTAAACAGAGAAGTGATAAAGAAAATGCAGAAATGGTCAATATGTGGTTGAAGAAAATTACCAGAAACAGTATAACTTCTGGTCTTGATCTGCCTCTCACAACACCAAACCAGGGTTCAAGTGGCCTTGTATAACATCAAATATCTGCATTTGAACTTGGGATCTATTCAGAAACTACTAAGAGAAATGAACACTTCAGAGACATGATCCGTCTGCTCTCTTTTATGCGTTAATGCTAGGATGAGACGTGCTCTCTGCTAATAACTAGATAAAGCAGGATGAGACCCACCTATGCTGTCTCTGAACCATGTTCTCCATCCTCTTTGGTTTTGTAGGGGATTTATTTCCTTATGTACAGCAGTGAAGAAACATAAAGCACAGGTTCCAGAAATGTGCAGTTGCAACCCCTGTGGGACTGTGTATAATCAAAGAATATTAGCATGTTATATTCACAAAATAAACAAGAGAGTTAAACAAAGCAGACTATGATAACAAAAGAGAATAAATAGAAGGCTTACCCCTATCCTGGGCTCACTCACAAAACACCAGCAGAGGCAATCTCCAGAAGAGATCCTTCCCCACTGGTAGCCAGCTCTTAAATAGGTCTAGGAGGTGCAGCCAGGCTCCATCCCTTCCGGCAGCACAGGAGAATTGCCTTCACCTGTGCTCCTGTGCCTGACTCAGTGCTCATCTCAGGTGATCAATCAGAGGTTCAGGCTGTGACTCAGCAGTTCCCACACAGACTGAAATCAAAGAAATACGCTCTGATGTGCCACAGCTTTCTCCAAATGGAGGCTGCTTGGATATGCCTTTGCCTGCAAAGCAACTTACCCACAAACCAGATGGTCTGCTCATGGATAATGGAAAGTTAAAAATACACGATTATGGCATGTCTGCTGACTATGACACATTTAATATCAGTAAATGAGATTTGGTATGTGCACTATATATCTATATTCTCATTAGAACTGATGTAGATCAAGTCAAGACAGCCAGCACAGCCTGAAGAGTGACCCAATTCATCCTAAAGCAGACAGAATCTGAAGTATAAGGAACTCACTTCCTTAGTGAAGTTTAAAGTCATGAAAGTTGTCCCAAAGACAAAAAAGATGACCAGACCTCAGCTCTCGAGCATGCTGTGGTGTGAAAGAGCTGCTACTCCTCACGCTGATGTCCTATGTAGCCCCAGGCTGATGTCCTATGTAACCCCAGCTTTGCACCAGGTAATCAAACTTTGGGACTGATTCCTTCCACAGTGGCTCATCAGCTGATCTGGTCTTGAGACACTGTTGATTGTCCTGACCAGATTTCTACTGTGAGCACTGAGAGTTTGGACTCCATATGACACGTAGGCATCTACCTGCATATGAATTTATTTGTCTTAATCTGTGAGTTGAGTACCACCCCTGGTAAGTGCTGTCATTCTGTAAAGAATAGTGATTTTCTCTCCTTCAGCATCCATCTCATCTGACTCTGTGTTGAGGAGAATGGTGGGAGTGATGAGCAGCCCCCTGACAGTGAACCTGACTTTCACCATTTGTTTTTTGTGTTGTACAGAGCAAAGCTTATGATCTCTCCAGAACTACCTTTGTCTCTTTTGTGCAAGTAAAGCTCATGTTCTAATTCCATACATCCATGGCCACCCCTGCAGACTGATTTCTTTCATGGCACTCATTTTGACCATGGGAATGCAAGGTACCATCAGTGAGTCATTAGCTGCAGGTCTTGTAATGCAAATCTCAGTGACTTTTTACTCATAATTAGATATGTTCTGTGGCTTGAAGATAAACACTCAGATCTGATAGTGTGCCAAGGCAATTTATCAGCTTTTATGCACCATAAGATTGCACCAAGAACATGACTGCTAAAACCAACCTCCCTTATGAGAACAACATGAAAGGGTGCTTGGTGTAAATGAGAAAGATACTAGTAGGCTGCAGATTTAAGCTCGTCTTAGAAAGGATGAACTTATTCTATCTGACACATCCAGCTGTGCAAACAGCTGTACAGAGAGACCTGTAGTTAACTTCACTAATACATGAGGATTAGAATAGATCCTGTGCTACATATAAATGATACTTCTGCTTATAATCAACTTGAGTACCACAGAGGAAAGAAAGTACAGAGGGATATGAGTTATTTCTCTAGGGATCAAGGAATAGGCTTGAAACCTCTGTTCATATCAGAACTTAGTTCTTTCACTTTCCACTGTCTTTTGCCTTTTTGAGTTAGAATTTATATGATAAAAATATATCCATTGCTAGGAAAGACAACAAGGACCATGCTGGCACTACTTCTCTAATGTAGCATTGAGTTTCTAACAGTCCAGAGATACTGACCTTCTTGAGTGACAGGTTGCTGTGGCTGAAAGAAAAGGGGATTGAAGCTATTATCCTTTCTTTTGAAACTGAGGGCATGCTGTGATCTGCAGTCACACTGGAGATGAGGATGTCCAGTGCTCACCGATGCTTTTGAGAGCACTTGAATCCTATTTTTCTGCAAAGCAGTTATTGTGACTCATTACATTTTAAGTCCACTGGATGACTGTAGTCAGGTCTGTGTTTGTGCTCGCCACCTGCAAGAACATATGGCTCCGAAAAAAAGAAAAAAAAAAAAAAAGAAAAAAAAGGAGCAAAACCAATTTAAATTGCCGTATGCAAGATCAG
Organism: Centrocercus urophasianus; assembly: GCF_019232065.1. NCBI lineage: Eukaryota > Metazoa > Chordata > Aves > Galliformes > Phasianidae > Centrocercus > Centrocercus urophasianus. The sequence goes on from NW_024884711.1 coordinate 25,944,446, forward strand.
ATGTTATCAATATTACAAAAAATACCAGTGTTTTTTATGGAAACTTTCTAAGGTTTCACATGATGAGCATGGAGCGTGCTGCTTCCACTAAAATTTCTACAGAGCCAAACCACCACTGGCATCTCATTAATTCACCCAGCTGTGACTACTCTGTATCAACATGTGTAGCTAACCTTTGTGCTCACAAAATTCACTCTGTGAAAACATTTTCTGGTGCTCCGTGTCAGACTCTTTCTTGCTGGTCCTTTTTTCCCCATTAAATTTTTTTCTTTTTTTTTCCCCCCTCAGTTTGAGATGTGGGATACAGTTTCCCTTTGGAGCATATCCCAGTGCTGAGCTGTGGAAACAGCAGGGGATGCTGTAAATCTGGACAGGGAGAGGTCTTCATCCTCAGTAGCTGAATGCTTTGTGGCCTTAGCAGGCAATGCTTCTTCTAACCTCTGTGACCTTTCCTGGTCTCAGACACAAACCTTTCAGTCTAAGGTGGAAACCGCACCATGATAACACACTTCCAAATCTGCAGTTCCTCAGTCACCTTTTCAAACAGATATCAAAGGGTACTTAGGGCTTTTAAGGCGCCTCCTCATGACCTATTTGGACTATTTTACCTCTACGAAAGCAGAAATAAAAGAAGAAAAACAAAAATGTATCTGAATACAGTGTCTGAATTTAAGGATTTATTCTGAAATATATAACATTAGAACAGCTTGAGCCTTAGTTAAAAAATAGCCTGTTGCACTGTTTATGTAATTTCTGCTTTTAATGTTCAATAATGGATAACTGTTCTGATTAAATTGTTCAGGTTTCCATAAAGTAGGTGAAAGCTAGTAACTTTTCCTAATTTCTTTTTCTCTTTCAACATAAGGAATATATCTGATACGAGAGGGAAAAAACGTGCTTCTCAAAAGTCTTTTTCAACATACTTTTTTCCCTTTTGGAGAAAAAACATAAAGAAACGTGATTGTTCTTTCTCCATGATGTTTTCATTTTTTTAAATCAAAATAGAAATTGTCATTCAATTCAATTTCCTTTTTGTGCACCTCTCCCTAAATATTGGAACAAAGATATAATATCCCTGAAGTAGCTTCTCCATGCATAAAGGTTCACATCATCTTAGTTGAGATTTTTTTGCATTTTGAAGAGAACAACAATCCATTGTGTCAAGTCCAGTGATCTTTGTGGAAGAGTTTAAAAGGTGCATTCCTGAACTTTCTCGAGAAGAACAGAGAATTAATTGAATAGAGATTTCTGCTGTAGTGTGGAAACAGAGAGAAAACTGCTGTTCATATCTTGTATGTATATACATTCTCTATAGGTTGCTCCAAAATTATTGCCTTCTATTTATTTCCATTGGAACTATCACAGATACAAAGAACACAATAACACTATTTGATAGAGCAAATTCTCAGCTACAAAGCACTATTTTTCAACATAGTCACCACCATTAGCTATTTGTTTTCACCAGTGATGAGGAAGAGCCTGCATGCTGTGCTGGTAAGAATCTGCACCAGTAGAGGTGACCCACTGTTTCATACATTGCTCATGCAGTGTATCTTTCATTGGCCTGAACAAATGGAAATCAGAAGGCATCAAATCTGGGCTGTACAGTGAGTGTGGTAGGTCATTCCATCCAAGATTGGGAATGTGCTCCATGGTCGTCATGGGGCCTGGCATTATTGTGTTTCAAGTGAATGATTGTCTTTTTCTCTGGCCTGACTCTGGAAGTTCAAGCCTTCAGCTTAGTCAGCATCATGATGTAGCTGAACTGATGTTTTTTCTAGATTCCAAGAAAATCAGAAAGATCACTGCATTCCTATCCCAAAAGACAGTGGACATAACTTTACTCACTGAAGACTGTGCTTTGATCACTTTCTTCAATAGGGAATTCATATGTTGCCACTCCATGGACTGCTGTTTTGATTCTGGTTCATAATAGTGACACCACTTCTCATCACCACTAAGATCTAATCCTGGAAATCATCACCTTCAGCCTCAAATTAGTTCAGTAGGTCCTGACAAACTTGCATACAGTGTCCTTTCTGTTCCTGTGTGAGCGTTAGTGGGAACCACCTAGCACAAACTTTGTAATAGTCTTCTGATTTGCATACATCAGTTCCACAGGATGGGCTTTTTCAGGCTAGGTTAATGAATATAGATCGGATAATTTTGATGAAAGGAGGTGAAAATGTGCTCATTACCCATTTTCGTTCATTCTCAGAATTGCTTTTTTTGATGAGATTATTTTACCATCAGCCTTTCTACACTGATTTTTACTTTTGTTTAAATAATTCTTAGATAATTTTGTCTGTAACTAAATTTGTAGTTTTTCTACTGTTTTGTTCCTTTCTCTAAGTAGAGAGATTTTCTTTTCATTTAGTTGTTTTCCTCTCCTGCCAAATAGTGTTTTTTGCAGTCTTGAAACAAGTATATCACTCTGGGCTTGCTTGTATTGTGGGATTTGATGTGTCTCATCAGAAGGCTAAAGAAGTCAGTTGTAACATTTTGGTACCAAGCTGATCCCTGTGGTGTCCCAGAAATCGTGCTGATGATTGTCTTGGTTGATTTATGTCATCCAACACAGTGTCAAGTACATAATGTTTATTTAGTATTATGACAAGATTATCTCCTATAAGGTATTGAATTCTCATGTATGTATGTCAAACCAGACATACCTCTGCATTAGAAGAATAATAGCTGTTTTTGCAAGAAAATGGCAAAGGTCAGTACCAATAAGCATCAGGTTTTACAAAATAATAATTTCTAATCAGCCATATGGCCTGTATCTTTCTGCATCTTTAAGTAATTGGAGATGCCATTATTTAATGGTGATCTTGAGATTTGAGTTAAATACTGATGATGATGGATAGAAATTGTGCCAAATTTGTATTTGTTGTTCTTGGATGAAAGTGCCATCAAAAGCTATTATAAGACAGTGTTATATGGTGTTCATTTCCCTCTGTGTGATGAGGTCATCATGCAGTAGGATAGACTATACCCTTCCTTCAGTTACCAATTGAAATAATCCTTGTTGGCTTTTGTTACTCCTTCAGCAAGCTGTATGTCTATGCAGAAAACTGAATCTGCTTGCATACAAAATATTACCAGATACAGAATGACACATTAAAAGTGGTTTCACATGAAGCATGGTTAAAGGATCAGTATTCCATTTATTTCTCAGGATTGCAGCAGTCCTGCCTTCTGTGAGGTATTGAGAATATTACTGAAAAAGTTCTGGTATTTCTGACAATGGCAATACAGTTTCTTTTCAGGTGTCTTCCTCAAACTGCTAGATAACAAACCTTGTTATGTGGCAGATCATTTGAATTTCACAGCAATTCTCAATTTAGCTAGTGTTACAGATATCGAGCTTTTTGAGGATTTCTATTGACAGCTTCTACATCTTCATGAACAGTGGAAAAATGATTTTCTTTCTTCTAGTGAGTAGGTGTACCTGTGCCTATACTCTGGGTTGTAAATTTTAGTTGGTGTTATCAACTGAATCTAGTTCAACTGATGTGGTTATGCCACATAGCTGTGCAACAGATGCTGCCTAACATTTTTGGGTTATCTTTGTTTTGAAGTAAATGATAATATCGTTTTGTTTTCTGTTGAGTTCTGAAGACTTCTACTGAATGACTTCTGACTTTTGTCTTTGATTAGAAATGTTAGCAATCAAACAGGTAAAGGACCTGTAAATCTTAATGTGCAAGAGATGAAGAAACAGTTTGTCCCACTTGAACAGAGATGATGTTACGAGAAATCTATATCTGAAATGCAGCCATTAATGTAGAAAAGAACTAAGCCAAAAGTGATATAAAAACATCATATCAGTGGTGATTTTTTTTCCATTTCTCCTTCTTTCTTAAAGAGGAAAGAGATTCCCAGAAGGAAAAAAGATATATTTATTTCAGGAGTGGAGCATGAAACATTTTTCTGTTCCAGCCTTTTCTCACTGCAACCAACAGGCAGTTTTCTTTTAAGACCCATGTGGGGTCTTATTCAACACAATTAGGTTCTTCTTATAAATCCCTTTGCTTTGCAGTGGAACAGGACAGAAACTACTGCCTTGTGATCTTCTGGGACTCAGTAGCTTTCTCTGATTGCTACTTTATTCTTATCTTACAGAGTCCCATGTTTTCAGAGCCAAATCTGTAGACTTGAGAGCCCAAGCTCAGCCGCTAGCTGCAACCATGCACACTTACAACTTCTGGAGTATTCTTGTATAGCATGCATGGCCATAGATCTCACACACAGTGGCAAATGCATGGAAATCTCCTTGACAGGGAAAAAGAGAATTAGATATTTAAACGTTTCTCAAATACAGGTATTCTGAAGAAAAGCATCCGTTAAATCTTGCTGAGGGATGATGCTGCCTTCCACAGAACAGGAAGTGATGGCTTTTATGCTTGTATAGCTCTCAAGAATAATAATTTAGCTCTGGATGTGTTCAGTCTGAGAGAAGTTAATGTGCAAAGAAAATACTTGTATGACATTCAAAATCTGCTGGAAACCTTGTTAGAAATAAAAAATTGGAACCCCCTTCTAAGCACAGTAGGGCTGTAAGATTCCTGGCTGCTAAATCATGGAAAAGAAGAAGAAATGAGAAACTCTTTGGAGGATAAACCTGTTTAAGAAGGATTAAAATATATAAACTGATTCATTCAGTTGGGCATATCTACCAGCTCTGCATGTGTTCATTCTGTCTGTTAACTATTTCTAGCTGCAAGAGATACATGTGCTGTGCACAGACGGTGATAATGGTAGTCCTGCATTTTGTATGATATTCCCTGCTCCCAGGGCCTATGTCTCTACTGAACCTGTTACTTTATAGGCAGTACCGGGGCTGCAGCATAATTCCAAAAACTCCCTACTCTGTTCTAATTGCCATTTTATTTAGTCTATATGTTGATGCCCATAAATATTGTTTGGTCAGTGACAGGTGATGCCAGTTTTGATTGGGATCCCCTTGCAGATGCCATGAAGTAATGCTCTTTGGTGGTTAAAGTGCTAGTCTCAAAGGAGCAGTCTATCCATTATGCAAGTTAATGTGTACATGGTTAATCTTTGGCTGGTTTGTCTTGGATTACAAACATTGTTGAAGATTAGCAGTTGAGACAGTTTGTTAATTTGTCCCTGATGCTAAGCAGCTGTCATTTAAATATACAAAAGGTACCTGAAATCCAATTCATATCCTACATAAAAATAATCCATGAAAGTTTAAGGTAGAAGGGCAACAGGAGCTCTGGAGAATATACCTTAAATCATGGACCAAGAAAACATCAATGTCAGCAGATGCATGACTGTGATCTAGAATTTCCTTGTCCAGCAAGGTAGATACTACATCATGAATGTAGGCTTGATTGACAGCACCAGAGGAGTCTACAGTTTATCATGACTGTAGATGATTGACAGAATGCCTGTTACTGGAATTACATTTTTAATTTAGTCATTCTTTTAGAGGAACTACGGGTGACAAAAAAACTGACTACTGAGATTGTATCCCAGACCATCCAGACCATGGAGATCATTCTGACATCACAATTCCATTAGCTAAAAGCAAAGACACTTGATTTTTTTTTTTCCATAAATTGGAAAAATAAAACAAAAACAAAAACCTTTGGTCATCCAGAGAGCTTTCTAATTTCTCATGAAAACAGATTTTGGGAAAATGTTGAGATGAGTTCTCCCCAGGATTTATTGAGTGAATAGTTGGGGAAGAGAAAAAGACTTATGAAGTGTTTTAGATATTTTGTCCAAAGGCTGGCCTTATTTTTGAGGGAGAGCACTGCAGTAACCAGAAGGAAGGAGGAAAATGTAAGGCATGTGTTTCACAAGCATGTCAGGGAGAGCTAGGTATTGAAACATTCATGGAGAACACACTCCATCCATGTCCTGCATTTGACATTCTTCATCACCTTCCTATCCTGCAGCTCCCTTTTATCCACCTCATTACAATAGTCTAGAGGCTACTCATGCAATCACACTGAGAGAAGTCACTTCAGCCTGATCCAGCTTTCTTAGGATGCAAGATTCTCTTAGACTGGATATCAGGAATAATTTTTTAATGGAAAGAGCAATTAAGCATCAAAACAGCCTGCCCAAGGGAGTGATGAGGATGCTGTCCCTGGAGGTATTTAAGGGACATGTGGATGTAGTGCTTATGGACATGTCTTAGCTGTGAACTTGTAGCATTGGGTGGATACTTGGTCTTGATTTTTCAAGCCCAACCTAATGATTCTATGATTCTAATTTGATGTTGGAGCTGTTGGTTCAGAGTTTCAGAAGATACCACATGTCTTTGACTGTTCCAAATGTAAATACAAAATATATATAAATTCTTCTATTCTGTACTGGTTCCTAGATGGCTCTGTGAGATGCTAGGTGAAGATGGAAAAAAGCTCTTTAAATAGAGTCCTCCTGATTTGTATCAAAGAAGTTGAGAAGAGAATCAAATCCCATATCATTATTTTCTGAATCAGTACAGAGACAGAAACGCTAGACTGTAAGGCCCTGATTCAGGGAAGCATTAAGCACCTGCTTAACTTTGAGCACTGACTTCAACGTATTTAAAGTTAATCAAGTGCTTAAGCTTCTTCCTCTATAGGGATTCTTCTCTGCATAAGGGCCTAAGAGAAAATAGATAACTATAAAGAGCAACTGTAATGAGAGTGCACATGGGCCAAAGAGAAGGAGATTATTAATGCTTTCAGGTTCAGGGAGGACTAGGGTTTAAATATCAACCACCTACAGTGAAACATGAAAGACTCTCATAAATGTGTTAAATCACATCAGGTCCATTTAATGTCATTATGTTTAATAAAAGCATCTTTACACTATAACGATCAGCAAGGATAGTAGGTGGACCAGTCAGGCTATTCTGGAAACAGAATATATTTCTTCTGTGGGGTTATCCTCCTTTTTTGCTACTTTCGGTAGTGTAGGTCTCCAATAAACAATAAGCTTCCAAGCTGTAATCTCTGGGAAAATCTTGAAATTGCCTTGAGGGTGGTAAAAACATCTCTTCCTGACACAACTGAGCTAGGTGATGAAGGATGAGGTTCTCTGAACCAGAATGGGAGAAATGAGTGTGGGAAAAGTTCTTGTGCAACCTCTGTTTTGTTGGCAATTCTTCCAGTAATTGGTAAGAGTGACCACAGAGTTGCAAATCAGAATGTAACAGTACAAAACTAAAACCAGACCTTTTATCAGAAAGGCCTTTCAACAGTCTTTATTGTTGCTCCCTCTGTGTTTCTAGTCTGTTGTTGTGGACAGAGGAAAAACACATCACTTCTTGGTTGTTTACAATCCTAGAGGGCAAACTGAAGTTGTTGATTTAATTGGAGCATTTAATTTTAAACATCGTTTATGATATGAATAATGCTGCCAAGATTATTTGTCAAAATAACAACCTTAGGGATCCTTGACCCCAAACCTCAACAGCTTTTATTATAACCACTTTATGATACCGAAACATGAGTGAGTGAGTCTTTAATACAGTGCTCTGAGATTTTGTAGTAAGTTTGGGGGTAGTCAATGGAAATTTTTAAATTTGAAAGCTTATATGGGACATCTTTATTTTAAACAGGTCAAAGATAAAACACTCTGTGCAGGAAACACAGAGGCAGAACTGGGAATAACCAGTTTGATTTTGATTTTATAAAACCCAAACTGGTGAACAACTGCAAAACAAATTTCTGTTTTCCCATCTTGCAGAAAGTTTAGCATAAACAGAAGCTGTCTATTCAATACTAAGACCTCGTGCTTCTGTGAATGAAACTGTGCTTTTTAGAAGAAAGAAAAAGAACTGTATGCAATTTTACTAAACAAAAGGAGGAAGCCCATGTCTTTTTAAGATATTTGCAGTTTGTATTGTCTTTATAGCAGTATTCTTAGCAATCTTTTATGATAGGCAATAAAGACTTGTGTGAATAAAACAAACAATTGCATTAAGAGATAAAATGACACGTTGTCAAGCACAAATACACCTTTCTTTTCTTCATCTATGGCCTTTTATGTCAGAAAATTTTATGCACTGATCATCGTACCCAATCTATAATGAATCCATCAAACTCTATTACTATGAGTCCTAGAGTACTTCTGTGTTCAGAAAAACAAAGAGACAAATTAATGGAAAGAAGAAATGTGTAGGTTGCTCTGAAAGTAATACCTCCTATTTATTTGTATGGAAAGTACAAAAGATACAAAGAGCACAGTAACACTATTAAATAGAGCAAACTATTTTTCAACATAGTCACCACAATTAGCTATGCATTTTTACCAATGGTGAACAGGAGCCTGCATGCTGCACTCATAAAAATCTGTACCAGCAGAGATGACCTATAATTTCAAAAGTACTATGATGGCACTGTTGCTGCACTGAACCACTCATGATCTCACTGTTCTCACATCCACTGCTTGGTCTCCGTAAACATTCAGCAAGTGTCAATGAATGTCAATGGATTCCATTTCATCCACATGCAGGAATTCAATTCCATGACCTTGCTTCAGATGCACTTCCTTGTCACACCATTCTGTCAGACTGCCCCTCTACAGCCATTTGCTGTATGGCAACAAAATGTAATGGAATACTGTTGCAAAGATTTGGCCTGTACTGCCATACCACTAACATCTGCCTATGATGTTGTGGGCCAGCATAATAAAGTTGGAGGCGTTACTTTCAGAGCCTCTTTTGTATATCTCCATGAACATGTGGATATGAATGCTGGCTGAGAAATCCCTTAAACTGCACAGTGCCAGAAGATAGAAGGGTACACCGAGGGAAGGATTCTTGTATGCTTTTCTATTTGTACTCTTTCCATAGCTTCTGCATTGCTGACTACATCCAAATACAACCTGTAGGCCATGTATCTGCCAGTACAGTGCAAAACACATTCAGTCCTTTGCCACTGCATTCACCTTTCTTCACATTTCACCTGCAAGTACTGCAATTTTAAAATTTCTCATTTGAATGAAAGGCAACATAGAACTTGTTGCAGAGAAAAAATTGAGTAGAATATCCTTTCATCCCATTAGCACTCCCCTGGGCTTTAGGGGGTATGTATCATAGCACTTTGAAATCTCTGCTTCTCTACCTCCTAAAGATGCAGAAGTGATCCTTGGCTAGGAATAAAAAACAACAGAGAGCTATTGATCTTCAGGATGGAAGTTGCTTCTTCTTCTTTAGGCAAGGCTCTCACAGTTCTTTTCTGCCATTTGTCAGGGAATGGCCAGGCCTACCTGCCAAAGCACCCCCACGTTTTGGAGCTGGTATTATAATCTGACAGTGATCACATCTCACCAGGAAAGAAACTCCAATTATTCCAAAAACAAATTGACAAGACTAAGTCCTTACCTAAATGTTGGCTGTCACAGGTGGGTTAGTTTGGACTCTATAGCTTGTTTCACTTCAGAGTCAAGGAGAAGAAACTGTACCTTTCACTCCTGACCAAGTACCGATTCATTCCAAGCAGCAATACATACCATTGAGGACCATCCTGTGCATCGTGCAGACTCTGCCAGATGTAATGAATTTTGTTTTGGAGTGGGAAATGGGTCATACTGATGTATGACCTGATGGTCAAGTTTTGTCAAAGCTTTTTCCTTATCATCCTTTGGGTTATGCTGAGTTTAAAAAAAAAAAGTACTTCTTTTCCAAGCAATACTAGGAAACAATAAGCAAGTTCAGAGAGAGAAGTGAGGCCAATTTGTAGGGAAGTGATAAAAGAGATGATAAATTTCATAGCATTCCCATTAAAATTTTATCAAAGTCTAAACAACGATGAAAAGTCATCGTCTATTGCTGCCACACTGTTCCTTTAACTGATGATTTGTAACAACAGTAGAAAAGCATTAATTCCATTAGCTAAATAGAAAATTTGAGTTAGTAGAAGTGTCCTTAAACCAGAAGGTGCTGAATACTTGAATCCCTCATATAGGTCTAAGTGCACAGTGCAGAGTTATTGATGAATGATATTTGAGAAGAAAAACAACTGCAATGCAAACTGATCTTCCACTCACAGATCAATCTGTTTTTATGTTTCATATGCTCATCTTTTAAAGATTTGCTAGAATCTGGTTCAACAAATATGCAATGAGCATGTCAAGAGGGCAAGGAGATAGTCCCTTGTGACAGTTGGGCTGAGTAGGAGCTTCAGGATTCTGTGAAAGAGAAATGCACAAAAGCAGGAGAAGAGGTGACTCCAGATAGGGGCAACGGGGGCAACACCTTTGCAGAAAGATTGTCTGGGTCAAGGAGATTTTTTTTTTTTTTTTTTTTTGTAACTAAGGCTTCATTAAGAGCACGCTGTTAAACATAGTAGGATGTAAACCTACAGTCAAGTCAAGGGGCTAAGAGCCCCTACTAAAAACTAGGTCACCATCAGAGGTTATATCAAGTAACCCCTTGGGTAAGTTGCCCTGAAAGAGTTTGCACTAAAATATTTTCTATTTTACCCCATTTTTCTGACAGCAGCTGGGAACAAAGATCCATTGATTGTACCAGCAGTGCTGTCCTGATCTGTAGTGAGGAGGACTCAGAGGGGAGGTGCTCACTGCAAGAAAACAGTGAAGTGAGTCTTATTTTCATGTTTGAATTTTTATTTTTTGTGCATGCTCCAAATATTGCAGTGTGAAAAAGCATACAAACCAAACAGCACTGGATGAATGTGATTTTTTTTTTGGCAACAATCTTTCAAAGCAAAAACAACCCCATTCGTATTTAATGAGTTCTTTCTCACCAGTTAGCCAATGGGAAATAAATTGGGGAATTGCTCATCCTAAAGGAATCCAAATAATTTAAAAATAATAAATTAGACACATTCCCTCAGGATCAGGACATATTATCAGTCAATAAGCAGGGCTAATTTAGATTTCAATATGTTATGCTCGCTATAATCTTTGCTTCTGGTGCACATTAGAGAGCATTCTGCCCCACAAGATTAGCCCAGAATAAGTAGGCTTTATCGAAGTTCATCTAGCCTCTAAAAATGATTTAATATCCTCAGTATTTAATAATGAAACTTTTAAAAAAATCTGTTTATGCATCTAAAAGGTGATCCTCCCATTTTGGGTAGATCATTATGTTCTCAGTTTTAAGAAAAAAAAATGAATACAGAATAGGATGACTCACTTAAGATAACCCATCACACTAGTGCTTCTCAGCATGAAGCTCTGTGTAGAGAACAAACATTTACTTCACTTGATTGTCAGATGAGGCTGTCCTAAGCCTCTTAGCATTCATCTCAGACCAAATTAATTCTTCAGATTTGACAGAGATTCTCATTTAAACAAATAGTAATGATTGATTCATTTCCACTGCTTTCCTCTCCATTCTGTTCTATAAAGGTGACAGCACATTTTATCCATTTTAGAGATTCAGAAAGGCAAAGGAACATGCCCAGGATCTCACAGAAGTCTCAAGTCAGAAAAAGAGCCAGAGCCAAGGCAGGAGACCCAGGAGATTTGCTTCAGCTTGTAACAGTAGTTACCTAGGGGACTGCTACCCACTTCATATAATGTCTATTACTAAATATAGTTTCTTAACTATTAGACAGTGGAAATAAAACATTTATCTATTACTCTAGAAGAAAATGCAGCAGAAAGGAGAAGACAGGATGAGGGCAGAGGCCTTGACAACAGGCAAAGGAAGATGTGGAAGACCTATGGGCTATATACTGGGGCCACTTATGGTCAGCAAATGAAAGCAACCTTAGGCAGTGTATAAATCAGTCCATTGGGCAACAGTGAGAACCAAGAAGTAACCAAGATACATAAAACACCATATAGAGCTCATGGAGATACAACATGGACTTGTGCACCAATGAGAAACAAGGTACATAGCATGTAAGCAAACAGAAAAAAGCCCCCACTGAATTCAAGAGGTGAAGGAGAAGCCTTTAATACTAACATCATACTTCTCTAGGAGAGGGCCTGGGACACAGAAGACTTGTGGTAACTCTACCTTGTGCCATACACTGAGAGATACCATCAGCCTTAGGAAACTGGGGGGCAGTGGGTGTGTAGGCTTGGCACTAGACAAGGAGGGAGGTGCTAGAAAGTTGGTGTATGTATTTTAACTGTGCTACACGATTTAAACTGTGTAGTGTCACAGTAACTGCATTAACAGTAACTTTTCTTTGAGACTATTAAGACTGTAATTAGAACAATAATAAATTACTGACTTCACATATATGGTTTGCTTCTTTTGCCCATAACAAAACCGTACAAATAACAAATTGGTGGGAATTCAAACAGCCTGTTTTTTTTAACTTGATGATAACACACTAACAATGTAAATAATAAAACATAACATACAAACAAAACAAACATAAACCAGAAGAGACAAAATATAATGAAGGCTGTTTCTAGGATCATTATTACAACATTGAACATACTGGTAAATACAATCTAGGCTCAGATTCAACAAAGTGGTTACATGTAACTTCACATATAGGGCAATATTTAACTTACACTACCTTGTAAACAGCCTCAGACAGCATAGGAAATTTTGGCCCTGCTGTGCTGATCTCCAACTGCATTTTCTTGCTCTTTATAAATCTCTCCCCTGTCTGCTTTCAAAATGTTATCTTAACTGGGATTAATAAAGATACACTGGGGAGCTTCTTATCTCTTATAGGAATTATGATTATAATAATAATAAAAAAAACTTTAATCTTGGAAGAGTGATGGAGAGGGAGGGAGCTGGAAAGAAAAAAAAGTCTGTGGGGGAGAATAGGTAAATGGTGATACAGGGGCAGTGCAGGTCGTGGATGGGCCTACACCAAAACCAGAGATCCAAATAGCCCTGAACTTTGGAAACATTTGAAGCCTTTTGATCCGGACCCCTACTTTTCTCTCTGAATTAGGGACGGATAAGCTGGTTCTGATAAAAGAAGATCCATCCTGTGACTTTTTGAAATTCAAAAGAAGTCAGTTTACCTTTTAAATTAAGTTCTGAGCAGCTGTCCTACTTGTGTTCAGCTAGGAGAAGATGTGGACATATCAAAATGCAGCATGAAAAACAAGCCTGCCTGGTCGGAATGAGGGCACGCTGAAAATCTCCTTGGGAGGATTGATCATATGATATTTCCAGTGCAAAGAATCCTGGATGTGCTTCAGAAAAATAGTGGAAGTTTTAGGCAATTTACTGAATGAAATCACAACATCAAACAAATTAAGATTCACCATGGTTTGCTGTTTAACTGCAATATAATTACATTTGTTTTAGATATATGTGATTCTTCCATTTGTAACTAAAGGCCTGCAGTTTTTACTGGTTCCTATGCCAAAGACATGAGTGCCTATACCTACACTAGGAAATAAAGTCCAGCCTGGCTCTTCTCTATCCTGGAGGCAAAATGAAATGGCAAAGCTCTTGGCCATAGGACTGAATTGTCTTGTTCTCCAAACCAGGATGGCTGCATCCAAACTCTTTGCAGAGAATACTTCATGGCCTGTAAGCCATTCCTGCTGGGGAAAGGGAAAGTAGGCATGACCAAAACCAGTGCCAGATATTTTGCTCATATCTAACAATATGGACAATCACGAGCTCATACTTTCACACTATTTAATTTAGTAAAAGCAACTGAGCTTGTTACTGGATGCTGGTCTTCCTAACAAAATACAAGACCACCACCACAGTGACAAGTTTTGTATGCCATAGAATTGTTGAATCATAGAAAGGCTTAGGTTGGAGGGGCCCTTAAAGAACTAGAGACATAGTTCCAACCCCCCATGGGCAGGGCAGATCAATCTGCCCAGGATCCCATCCAACTTGGCCTTGAATGCCTGCACAGACAGGACATTTGCAGCTTCTCTGGACAGCCTGTTCTAGCACCTCACGACCCTCTCAATCATCATGAGGTTGGACTCGATCTCTGGAGGCCCCTTCCAACCCCTGCAATTCTGTGATCATTATTCTCCCTACTGTTAAGTTTCAGTATGTCTGAAAGATGCTACTTTCAAATTAACTTCTTTGTTTCCAGTTAAAGACTAGATATATTTGGTTTTGGTGCTGTGAAACATCCCACTTGATATTACCAATTACCCAGGACTGGATTCACTTTTAATTGAGGTGTATATCCCTACTGTTAGAGCTCTATTCCTATTCTGAGAAGCTAGCACTGGAAGCTGCAGCTGATTCAGTAGTGCATTTCTGAAGGGATATAGATTAGGGAGAACATGTAAAGACAAATAAAATAACCCTTTAAAGCCTGGAAACTCAGTCATGACTCGCGAACAACTATATTGAACTCCTGAGTCTAGTGCATATCATGGACATATCTTGAGTCTTCATTAGAAAGAAACACAGATGGACATACCTACAGTTTGTCACCAGCTGCACGCCCACTTTCCCACTGAAAAAAGCCTACATCTTATGAGCAAAATGTAACTTATGGATCTCTCCTATCCAGGTGACTGAGAAACAAGGGTTGCAAGATATGCTATGAAATCTAACTACAGTGTTGCATTTCTTTATTTTTTTCCAGTAGATATATCACAAGTCATCCATCTAACACAGCCTCTTGACCCTTTTGTGCTTTTCAAAAGCTCACTTCTCCTGCAGGTATATTAATCAAGTAGGACAATACAAAAGCATATTATGCTATTGAAAACTGTTAGACTCAATATTACCTCTTGTTTTGACAGGTCTTGAAATCACCCCTACTAGATATATTATTTGGTTTGTACAGGTTTTAAATTGAGATGTTGAGATATTATTCAAGGAACTTCATCAAACAAATATATTTAGAACAAATTCTTTCTACACTCATGCTATTCTGTATAATCACTGAAAATTAAGATGCTATAATTATGAAATAAACAGGAGAGTTTGGCAAAGCAGATTATGATAATAAAAAGAGAACAGATAGAAAGCTTACCCATAGCCCAGGCTCACTTACAAAACTCCAGCAGAGCAGATCTCCAGAAGAGATCCTTCCTCACTGGTAGCCAGCTCTTAAATGGGTCTAGGGGGAGTGGAGCCAGGCTTCCGGCAGCACAGGAGAATTGCCTTCACCTGTGCTCCTGGCTGACTCAGTGCTCGCCTCAGGTGGTCAATCAGAGGTTCAGGCTGTGACTCAGCAGTTCCCATACATATTTTAATGTCTGACTAATAAAATCCTCAAATCATTACCCATATACACCTTACTCTCAAGTTACTGAAGAAGAAGTAACTTGATTATTTTGTGTTCTGGTTTATTGGGGGATTTGAATAGGAATTGAAAGGTGTTTTCTGGATAGTAAAGTAGAGAGCAAATTACAGAAGAGAGGTTAAAGAGATGATTTTTGTTTATAGATCTGAATGCAATGAGATCTGCAGCAATAAGTTTCTGCTTCATGAAGTCTGTGTCTGACTGTAATTTAACAATATATGTGTCCTGCACTTATGCTTCTCATTCGTTCTCCCTCACATTGATCATTTAATTGCTTCAGGAAGGCATTGTTATCCCAGGAGATCCTATATGTGTCTCAGAGCCACCAAGGCCCGTAAGTGGGATATGGATACCATCTGCTTTGATTGGACCTCACAATTAGTAAAGAACCAAAATGGATAACCAGGACACAATAAGTACAATGTCTTTCAGATGACTGTCTGCCATGTTCTGTGAAAGATGATCTTTTAGAGCAAGGAATAATGCTTCGTTATTGGATATGAGCTAAAATGGTTGAGCTTGAAGGTCCTTCATGCAAGGACATCTTTTGCTGGAGTTGAGGCTGCTTGGATACAGCAGAGCTTCCTAGCCAGGGAATAATTTTCTTTCATAAAATATGAATTTTTATGTCAATAGATGTTTGTATGAGCATCTTTGTCCGTGTGGAGAAGCTGGAGCACAAAAAAAATATCAAGCATGCAAATGAAAAAAACCTGCTTTTTATGAAGAAAATGGATCTGCTCTCTGTTGGTTGCATTGCTTACATAGTTGATAGTTTAAACTTTATAATAAAATTTAAAAAAAAAACGTGTGGCAAACTAAGCAACTGGAACATAGGTAGAAATAATATATTTGGGTTACAGGAAAAAAAACTGGCATGACTTTAAAGGCACACATTTCATAACACCACATATGCAAAGCATTATAATAATTGTACTGTGCACATCTGTAACAGACAGAGTGAACAATGAATATTAAAAACATGTTCCTAAAGCTGGTCTAGAAGCTTGGCAGCAGAATTTTATATGGGAGACCAGTACTAGTGTCTAAGCACTGGGTTCTCTGCTGGCAAGCTTTGGCTTTGGCTGAGGTGGTGGGCTTGGGTGCAGAGGGGAGGAATTTGGTGAGGCTGTTCCAGCTGCTGCTGTTTCATTCCCTCACTTGCTACCCCACGGAATATATTTTGCTGAGGAAATCTGGCTGGAGCTATGCTTTTCAGAGCTTTTGTTGTACTAGAATGAGGAGGAAAAGAGATGGTTGTGGAAGCAAACATGCAGCAACCAAATGGGCTGGAGGCCACGCTGGGAACACCTGGCCTCTCTTCTTAACAAGGATACAGAAAAATTTGGATTTCCTGAGATGGGACTTCTGGGCAAGATGGGCAAGATAGGTACTCAGACTGAGGTTGTGTGGTTCCTGCTAGCTGAAAATATATATAATTTAAATAGTGGACTACGCAGCACATTAAAGACGTTTTACAGGGAAGAACAGTGCAGTGTTGTTCAATAAAGAACTCCTTGCAAACAGTGGAAAACGTAGCAGCTGCCTTACAAGGAATAGTTCATCTTTCCACCAAAATGCCAAGTTCAGAATGATTTGAAGATTCAGATACAGATTTAAAAGGAGAAAGTAGGGTATTGTGTTTTTCATTTTATAGCAACAGAAGACGTGCGATGAAAAGACCAGAACTCAAATGCCTTCCATAAGCACAGGAGAGTAATCTTCCTGTTAGACTCTAAAAAGGGCATGGATATCAAAATGTCACAGCTCTGAATTCAGTGGCTTTGCCATGAGATTGCAGCTGTGAAGACAGCAATCAAGATTTCATTATGTCCTGTAGAAGGAGGAACTTGAACACTTGGTCTCCAGGCACAAATGGTAATCATTCATCAGGGAAATGTTCTCATTCTTCTCTTTGTTGAATTTTTTTGTTCCTCTACATTATTTTACTTGCCGGGGCCATTTTATTCCTTTCTCTTTCTGTCTTTTTACACCTTAGAACTTTTCTCTTTGGATGCCTAAGAAAATTAACAACTGTAATGTTCATTATGTCTATCACACTTGTCACCACTATTTCACTTATGCCTTTTACTTCTCTGTCAGCTAGTCTGTATGACATTATGAAAGCACAAAGCTTTTAGAGGAAAGACCAACTTGCATTCTGTGCTCATGTAATGTCACTCTCACCCATGATTAATGCTCAAAAGTGCTATGGTAATACTTCTATTATTACTACTAATCCATCCTTAACAAATACTATTTAAGATAATGTCAACTGCTGAAAGACTGTTTTGGGCTCAACAGAAATAACATCTTCATTGTCATGAGACAGATTTAAAAATCTTACTATTAATAATAATACATAGACTTCCTGAGGCAATGCAAAATAGATGCTTTATTTTTCACAGGAAAGTGGGGATTTGCCAGAAATTCTATGACTTTAAGAGCAGAAGATTAAAGGAAACAAACATTAGGAGATTAGCAACAAAGTCAGAAGAAATGAAAACATTGGATATTCATAAGCTAATAGTCACAAAAATCAGAGATGCAATGAATTTCAATTGTAAACATTTAAGTCATCTAAAAATTATTATAATCCCATTTTTCTTTCTTTTCTTCTTTGAAACACTTCTCTGATTAAATAAAGTTAGTTAAACTGTGAATTGTTTAGCTTAAACATATCTTCAAAGACAATTAACAGCATTCAGAAAGGTTCTTTGATGTGAAATGAGAAAAAATTAATGTATTAAAAAATACTTATTTGGATTTTGATTAAGTAAACCAGGAAAGAGCCATTCCAAGATGGAAGATAGAAGTTATTTATATAGGAAAGCCATTGTCTATGTTCATGTAATGGGTTATGATGTGTTATAGCTAAATTCAAAGGTGTTACACAGAAAAAGTACATAAATACTATGCTAGTTATCTTCCTTATCAATATATCATATGCAGTCTCTATCAAAAACTCACAGTAACCAAGCAATTATGAAATCTAATGAGAAGTATTGAAAATAAATACATCGGATATTACATGATTTGCAAAATGTGGTAGCTGTCTTGAATTGTTGCAAAGAGCAAGAAAATGAGTTGGGTAGGAGTGATGTACTAACCAAGGAATGCTATAGGAATGATGGATACTGTGATAGGTATCCAACAGGCATGAGGGGAAAAGAAATCTGATCCTAGTTAGTAGGGAAGAAGGAGTCATATTTCATGTAAATCTTAAACCTGCATTACCAAGAACCAGAGATAAAGTGAAAGGAAAGCAAGAGAAGCTACATGGGATGCACACTGAAGAGAGAATATACAACCTGAAATATCTCACTGATGTTGTTAACTCTGAAGTTGTGATGAGGTATTAGATGTCTGTCTTCCTTTTCTTCTGTTGTCCCTTCCATTAATGTTGTAAGTCAGCTCTGTAAGATGGTATTAAAAAGACAAAAGACTACTAGGCTGCTAACTTGGATTTTGAGGCTCACTACAGCCTTAGAGAGTATGCTCTGGAATACAATATCCTGAAGGAGAGGCTGAGCAGTATCTATTGCCAACTGCCATAGCTAAGGGAGAAGTGATGAATGGCAGTTGGGAGAAGAGGCTAATCACAGGCATATTTTAAGCTGTTGAAAATACATTGCTTTTTTAAGGATTCACCAGGCTCAAGAATGGTACCACCCAATGAGCAGGAAATCGAGAAAAGATGTCAGGAGATGTGTGTCTATGTCACTGTTGAGTCATTTATGATAGTATTTGATAGTTCATGGAAATTAGGGGGAAGGACTGAGGACTGGAAGAAATCAAATGCTACTACTGTGCCCAAAAAATGCAAGAATGAAGAAACAGAGAACTATAGGCCAGATACCTTCAGTTTGATAAGGTATAAAGTTGATAAGGATAAGGTTTGATAAGGTTTGATAGGTAACTGAAGAAGGAAATAATTCTTGAAGCCATTTCCAAACTAATTAAAGACAAAAAAAAAAAAAAAAAAAGAAAAGAAAAGACCTGCATGAGAGGAATCAATATGTGTTAATGAAGGAGAGATTATGCTCGGTCAGCTTGATAAACTCTGATGATTGGCTTGCTGGATGCGTGTAGAACAGTCAGCATTGTTTATTCTAACTTCAGTAAGGCTATCAGCAATGTCTCCCATAGTACCCTAGCAGATAAACTGATGAAGTACAATGTATATTAATGAACAGTGATGTAAATTGAAAACTTGCTGAATTGTTGGGCTTAAATGTTTGTTATCACTGACATGAAGCTCAGTTGGAGGGCACTCACAGATGGTTTATCAAAGAGGTTTATCCTGGGGCCAGCAGTGTTTAACCTTTTTATTAATGACCTAATCTACACAACAGAGGGCACCCTCAGAAAATTTGCAGGTAACAGAAAACTAGGAGGAGTAGCAGATCTATCAGATAGTTAGGCTGCCATCCAGACGAACCTCAGCAGTTTGGAGAGTGGGCTGAGAAGAATCGCATGAAGATTAGTAGGCGAAAGTACATGGTCCTGCACCTGAGGAGGAATAAAACCTATAAAATGTCAGATCTATAAAATCACTAGTAAATGCTGAGGACTAACCATCTAGAAAATATCTTTGCAGAAAAGCACCTAGCTGTGCTGGTGGATGACAAGTTGAATCTAAGCCAACAAAATGCTTTTACATTGAAGCAGCTTATTGTACACTTGAGGCTTGAGAAACATCAGCTTGCACTGATAAATAGCGATGTTGATGCATACATAATGTGTTAAAATAATTAATGAATTTAAATGAAGTCACAATTCCAAAGATGCTTTATAAAATCTCTTCAGTTGTATCACATAATTTTCTCATAAGGACAAAAACTAAATATATTCATGTTGCCTTGGGGAATGGTTTGCCTAATGGTAATGTCACAAGGTTCATACAATAGACATTTAGGATTCACCTACCAGTAATTGACAGCTTGCTGACAAGTATGTCTTCATTTGCATATATTAAGTCAGGAAAAAATTAAGTTGTACAATCTTTAGGACATGTTCTGTTTGAAAACAGTCTTAGATGTTATAGCAGTGTAGTTATGTGAAAAAAAAGGGTTTGATAATGGAATTCAAAAAAATGTTGTTATCCTTTTTAGTATTGCTGATTTCTTTGGAAGGTCAAATAATGAAATCTAGCTCTCTTCAATTGCTGGGTAACCTTGAAACCACATTTAAGATATGCAGGATACATGCTAACATTAGCTAATCTCTCTGATTAAAATTCTATACAACAACTTATTTTAGTCTTAAGGTATGAGCCTTTTCATTCTCCAAAAGACAGATTTAAAGTTATTAATTTCTAGAGGGAATAAGTGAGTAAAGCAATATATGAATTATTTGCTTATCTACATTAAATTGTTCCAGAACATAAAATCGCATGGAAAAAAAAATATATATATATATACATGTATGTTATGGATTAGATTAAGATATTATTATAGTTTTATTTTGGGTACAGAACTCCATTCACTTCAGAAGAGTTATTCCAAGCTTACCTCCAGAGTGGAAACAGATTTAAGTTGAAAAAATAATGAAGATATGGATTTATTGATAATATTTTTGTGATATTAATGGTGTAGTTGCTAGAAATAATAGGTTTGAAAATTTCTCTCAGAGGCATAAAAACTAGTTGTAGAATTTCTATGAGTAATCACATGTCCCACCATCATTAAATGTAATTTTTCTGTGAGATCTGCAGGAATCCCTTGTCATTACACTAGCATACAGAAGATGTTCCAACAACAGGGAATGTTTCAGAAAGACTTCACTTATGGCTCAGTTCATGGACTTCACTGTAGCACTGAGATTCTTGCCCTGGAACATCTTGAAACAAAATCAGAGTGTTTAGACACATGACAATAATCTCATTTACATGCAAATATCAAACTAAAGAATAGCTTGGGCTAAAAAAAAACTCTAAATGACAAATTCTTCACTTTATTCTGAGCCTGTGTGACCAGAACTGGTGAAATAAATAAAGTGGTTGGTACCGACCAATGCATGTAATGTGAAATAGTGCTAGGAATTGAAGGGACATGCAAAATAACTAGCAAAACACTATAACTTCATAAAGAATGTGTTCTTCAAGATACGAAAGTTTAACTTGTAAAGTCACAAGTTTTATCATTTGGCAGGGAATATTAATTCATTTTGTCTTTGTTGTTTCCTGGGGAAAGCCAGACCTTTCCTCTCAACAAAATTACTTCTTATAAAATGACTTTTTTTTGCATCTTTTATGGCATTATTCACCTGCTAGTGAACTTTATCATATCAGAGAACTGATGGAGGGCAGGTATTGGAAAAAATCTTGGATTGAAAGAACTGCAACCTAGGAATCATTCTTCTCTTTTAATATTTATAATGCAGTAGTGCTCAAAGATTTTGTTGCGTGTGAGATACAAATATAGTGATACAAATGGGCCCTTCTCAAAGTGCTTTCAACAAAAGAATTAAAAAAAAAAAAAAAAAGGAAAGAAGAAGTGGCAAGACTAACAAAAAAGACTTTATATGAAAGGACAATAGCTTGCAGAGTTTCTGAGAAGGCTGTTCTTCACCCTTAGCTCTGACTTTCTGACTTCATATTTTAAGGGATATCTCTGGCAGATGGAAAAGTCTTCAGCATCCTAAGCAAGGGTAAGACTGCTTTACAAGAGATCAGAGAATTAAGACTGATCTGGAAAGAAATGGGCCCCATTGCACATAGTCTAGATTCTTCCTTGAGATTATTATTCCAAGTTAACTATCAATTTAATAGGCAATAAATCTAGTTGATCAGCACACAGAATGCTTCCCACATGGAAAAAGATTTTTTCAGATTAGACAACAAGCTGATATGATCATGCCACACCATAAGCCTGGGGAAAAAAAAAAATCCTGAGTATATAAAGCTGTAATAATTTACAGCTAGTTTTGCACAGCTGTCTGAGAGAAAAACGATGGAGCGAGGGGGAGGAAGCAAACCAAATATCTGCTGACACATAAATGTGAGAACTAAAGAGCAAAAGAAATTAGGTTAACCTTCAAGCGACTGTGCCAGGTAAAATCAAATCTGAACAGCTGCATTCATTTTTGTAAGCAGTGAAATTGGAAGAGGATGTTTTTAAGGTAAACTACTAGGCTATGCAAAGTGAGGACTGGATGGAGTGAGAAAGAGTCTGTTTTCAGTGATGGTCTCAGTCCGAGGTCTGTAGAGATCTTTGAAATTGTTTGCAAAAGGTGACTGCAAAAACCAAGGTTATAAATATTCTAAAGCAACCCACGTGTGTTAATTTTCACTGAGGTTTCCACTTCTCCAAGTTAATTAGAAAGGGGTCCAGGAATCAAAAATGTTGAAAAACACTGGGTTGTGGGCTAACCTCGGTCCTTGGACACACACCCAGCTCTCATTGCTGGCCCTGGGAATGCTCTTGTGTCTGAAGAATTGGCCCTATTCATCCAACAGTCATTAAGAAAGAAAAGTCATCCCCAGCCAAATAGTGAGCAGGAACAGGTATATATCAGATAATGGACAGCCCAGAATGCACAGAGGTTGTAATTCACCCATGGGGTCCCTGCGAGTGCATGTGCTCTAACTGCACAGCAGTTTGAATTCAGCCTTGTGTTTGCACCACGGCCATCTGGTGCTATTTAAAATATATACTCTTCAACTTTGACCTTTTAATCTTTCTGGTTTGAAAACCAGTTCAAAGGTTACCTCTCTTAACCTTGAGCAATTCTCTTTCAGGAACGGCACTGAAAGGTTATTATTATCACCACTTTTACTGGTGTTAATGAAGGGGTAATTTTCTATTGTGGTTTGTACACACATTTCAGAATAAAGCAGAACGCAATCATTATACATTTAAATCCACATTTTCCATAAATGCCATGATTTTTAGGTGCCTCAGTTTTGGGAAATTCAAAGTGAGCAGCTTTCTCAGGGGCCTAATTATCAAATGGACTGAAAACTTGCAACCTCTCCACTGCCCCTCAGATTCCAGAACCTGAGGCACTTGGGAGCACTGCTAATGTTTTAACAGTTTAACCATACATGGCCATGCAGATGCACACAAATCACTGAGCTGCAGAACAAATATTCAAGGTCTATGTTCTGCCTATGATAATGAAGAAATACAAAGTCAAACAAAATGTACTTTATGCAAAGCCATATAAAATATAGAAACAGACAACAGTGGACAACAGTAACAGGGCTCTCCAACAATGAGACATGGGACTATGACAAGGGAACCTTCAAGTCTTTGGTAAAAACTTCTATCTGGCCGGTATCAAGAGAGATGGTGGATAAGGGTGGTGTTGTGATAGCTATTTTTTTCAGTGACAAAGAAGTAGCCCTGACAATCTGTGTCATTTATTCCTTTTAGCTGATCACTTGTGTTAAGTGTCACCCAGATGGTTTAATATCACATGGAGATTTGAGCAAGGCTGGGTCTTTTCTTTTGTATGGAATTTAAAATTTATTTTTTTTAAAATATAATATTACTTGAAATTAAACTATTTCCTGAACCAGTGTAAGAGAAGAGCAAATACAAAGGAAAGGTAATTAGCTCTGTGGGCACCATTTGAAGGAGCTGATACCTGACCCACCTCCATTATCCTAAGATTTATGTTTGGTTTTCCAAAACTGCAATACTTGCTACTGATTGTTTCAAAAGGGCTCCAGATCCCCTGGGACTTAGGGTCAAGTATGAGAAGCACACCCCTCATTTGTCCCCAGTTTTGAGCCTAGGATTTGAGTTCATCTATCGTTTAAGATTAATTCTTAATTCTATCCAACTTGACTCACAAACCCACAGTCATTTCTATATCAACATAAAAATTATTTGAAATAACCTGGAGTTGGTATTGCATTTTTACTGTTGTGCATCAGATTTTAAGCAACCCACAAAGAATATGAGAGGAACTAATTCTCTTCCTTACATTAAAAAAATTATTGGAACTTCTAAAAAGAATTTACACATATTGCTTCAGGCTGCTAGCCACTCGCCTACAGGTGGGTGGTGTTTGTTTAATAGCTGAAATACTTTTTGACTTGCCTTTCTGTTTTCCTTGTTTCCCAGGTGATTGGTTCTGGTGTTTTCAGAACTGTCTACTGCATCCTGAACATTTTCCATGCATCACTGACTGGGAACATTTTAAGTTGGCGTCAAAGATAGAGTCTGTGGGGAAGTCTGCACACAAATAATACTTCTTCATTGTTCTTGCTTAGAAGTGTTCATGCTTTCTGCAAGCTGTTTCACCCTCTGTGGCAGAAGAGAAAACTATAAATAATCAATCCTTTTTTTTTTCCTTAGCAAGCCATATTCTCATTTCCAGAGCCAATGTACCTCTGGATGACAGAAAGAGAAAGTGCTCAACTCCATTAGCATCAGCCATCCGCTGAGGCCTGACTTGGCAGGCATGTGATAACAGCCATGTAAGGAAGCTTAGGAGAGGCCACACAGGAAGATTATATAAATGAGAACCACAGTTGTAGACAGATAATGAAATACAATGAGATGGGCTGGAGGATACTGGGTGTCCTTTGGCATAAGGAAACAATCTATTTTTTGTAAGCTTTTATTCAAGCAGAACGTCTGACATTCACATATATAGACCACAGTCTGCGAGAGCAGCATAAAGAATAACTCAAAATCTTGAAGTAGTCTCCTAAGCAGAGATACTTATGAAGCAAGAGTTACCTCTGGAAGTGCAGTAGACAGCTGCCTGGAATCAAGCCTTTAGCACCCTATTTTATTGTATTTAGTTCTGAAGTTGAAGGGGAAGGTGAACAGTAGGGTGGTGAGCACAGTGTTTGGAGTTGCAGCTTTGGTCAGGGTCAATAAAATTTTGTAGAGTGTCCTCACAGGCCAGAAGACAAAAAATGTGTGATAATGTGTCTCTGAACTGTACTGCAGGAAGCAGCACTAGCAAGGATTTTGTGAGCTCCCTAGACTTATTTCCATCCTATCAAACTGGAGCAGGAGATAACACAACTACTGTGGGAACTATCCTGACTATTCACACATGGTCTGCTGTAAGGTATTTGCCAGCAGCTCAAAGCATGGCCTGAAGCTACAAAAAAAACAAGAAGCAAAATGATTATTTCTGTCATTAATTTCTCCCTCTGCTTTTGGTCTTGATAAGAAATGGTGAGAAAAGAAAGGATAAAGTAAGGTAACAGGGAAAGATACTTAGAAGTATTAGAGTAGAGGGATTCTTGACCTTTCCTATACAGAAACCAAAAGAAAGACAATCATCTAGAACTGGTTCAAAAGAGCAAATCTGCTGCTGAAGAAAAGATAAGGAAAGAGACTAAGAGTCCAGATGCAAACTGTTTAATGAAAAACTCTCTAAGAAGTAGTTCTGTTGGGAAAACTTGATTGCCCCGTTCTGGAGGCTTTATCTCTTGGTGCTCTCATAGGTGTTACCTCTTAGGCCACAAAAGGGGAAATTTTACTTATTAGTCGTGTAGGAACTCTGTGGTGTCCAAAAGATATTCACACAGCTAACTGGTTTTGCAGAGGAAAAGAATTTAGGTTCCCCAGTAAAGCTCGCTGTGGATGTTTTTATGGAAAAGGAAAATCTACCTGAAACTTTCAGGTGTTAAAGCAAAAGCCAGAGACTTTAAGCAATTTTACACCTGGATCCTGGAGGAGCACCTACATTTGGATCACGGAGAGGCATATAAGATGAAGAGGAAAAAAATCTCCCTATTCCAGTAAATAGGCATACAAATCTAAGTTAGGCTTCATATGTTTTGAAAACAGCTCCTCCATGGATGAAAAGGAGGTTCTATATTGAGTATCCTGTAAGTCCTCCATCCATTTATTTTGTGAAAGGTCTCTACCACCTGTATTTGGACACTCTGAAAACAAGGTACTTCTGCTTGTGCTCATGTTTGAATTCTGAGTTGGAAATCCTGTTTACCAAGTTACCACTTGCCTGGGTAAAGAGTTTCTTTGCTAGCTTTTTACTCCTGGGACACATGGAGCTCTGAGTAAAAAAAAATAATTTGCAACACATAATTTATTTGGCAAAGTTAGCCTTTTGCTCTTTTTTCCATGAGTGTAGCAGCAGCATGGTTTCTTGAATGTACTCGTTATTCAAATATATTCTCTGAATAAACAGCCAAATATTCTGTACTGTCAGATTTTGCCATGACATGTTGACTGGTGATGCATCTCTCTTGGGCTTGGCTGATCACTCTGAGGTTGAGAACATTTATGCAGAGAAAATATCCCACTGTGGTTTGTAATTTGCCTCTGAGCCCCTCTCCCCTCATTCTGAAAGGCGGATCTGTGTGATTATAAGGGCTAAATTTAGATGTGGGTGATGGGAAGGGGCATCAAAAAAAAGCCTACTATTCTGCAGTTCTATAGTGTATGATAGGACAAGCAGTCTCATATCAGGATATGAGATAGTTCGTTTCTATTTTTCATTATTCAGAAGGAATTTCTGAAGAGATCCGAAGCAGAATGAGGAAAAGCAACTGAGCTTTGTCTATTCCAGAGCCTGACTAACTTGCTGAGGGAGTCGTGTTGTCTACCTAGACAAGACTTCCTTGTCTGTCTGCATCTTGAGTCAAGCCACTGTGGCAGTGGTCCAGGTGGGAAGAATCAGCTGCCGATCTCTGAGCAGCGCAGGCAGGTTTGGGAGGGCTGGGGAGCGTGGGAGCTGTTGGCAGGGTGCGAGAGGATAAAGTGTCCTCATCTGCACAAGGTACAGGAAGCAGGTTGGTGGGGGAGAGGAACCAAGCTGAGGCCAATACTTTGTTACACAAAAGGATGAAAAAAGGCACATATTTCCTTATCTAGCACCCATCCCTTCAAGCATGGGAACATGCGTGTCAGACTGTTGTGGTGGAAACATTCTGGCAGCCTCAGTGTCTGCCGTATCTGCTCAATTACTACCACTCAGACCTCAAACAAAGCAAAAACATCAAATACATGCAGGACATTCCAGAGTTTGAAGATGTTACCTCCCTAAACAGCCAAAACAAAATTAATGGGTAAGGTAGATGTAAGAATGCAAGATAATTTAAGCTGGCAGTTATTTAACTTCACTGTTTTGAAGGGAAATACATATTTTCTGTCACAAATTCAATTTGGAAAAATTGCAGATAGTTCCACTGTACACAGAAACTATAACACTTTTTGCCTTCTATGAGCTTAATAATAGATGCATCACTTCCCTTGCTAGCTAATCTCCCTATAACCAGAGGCAGGTCTTAACTGTGGTGAAAGTGCAAGATGCTACAAGAAGTCAGATCCAATTTGGCACATAATTGTTATCACCTCAAATCATCAGATGATGGTTTTAGTTGTTCACACTGGGTCTGGATCTGAAAAGCACCAAGTATTTGTAACCTACTGGCTTCCCACTGGGTAGCTGCAATTTTTCAGTCTCTCGCAACTGAGTCCCATCACAACAGGAAGTCTTGGACGAGTTGGATGTACCAGGGCCTGTTTCCATTCTTCAAGTGAAACTCCTGCATAATACAAACAGCTCTCTATATCAACCACAAAGATTATGGAGTGTGAAGATTAAAAAAAAACAACAACACAGCTCATCCACAGACATCTTGATTGCAGATGTTACAGAATGATTCTCTGGTGCTGGAAACGCTCATCCTGGCTACATGTTGATCATAGAATACATTCTGTTCTCATGGTTTTCTGACACAAAGAATGGAAGAAATGCCTCAGAATGTAACAAGGGAGAAAAATATTTCTGTATGTGGTGATAGCCCTCCATATCTTTTGCTCCGGGAGTCGGGTTCCTGCCTGAGGGGAACCTGTGTGAGGGATGGTGAAAGTAATTATCCTGTCAGTTTAAATATGATTTTCTTTTACATGTCTGTTTCTTGTGATGTCAGTTGATTAATCTGTCAGTCATCTTCACATGGCATGGGGCCACATGATCTCATGTGCTGAGGTACATGGTTTATTGTGCTAATCTAACATAAAATTGAAAAAGGCTACAGTTTAAGCCTTATTTCCTTATCTACATTTTGCAATTTTCTTTTGTGTAAATCTTATGCATTACTTATCTTCTTAACTCCATCCCATCTCACCCAACATTTATTCTCCTTGACTCAGTTCTTCCTTTAATTTACTATCTTGGTACATCTCACTTTTTCTTTCCCACACCTCACTTCTGCTCCACTATTCTCACGTCCCTCCATCCTGTCTCTTCATTGTTTCCACACTGGGACAGAGAAAGCCATGATGACATAGATACAGATCGTTTTGCTATTGCCTTTACCGCATTTGCTCCCTCTCAAACTTTCCATGCTACAGCCGATCCACTTTGAAATGGAAGGAAAAGAAATTGAAAACCAGAGGTCTTCACCTTAACTGCCCTGGTTATGTCAGAAAAAAAAGAAAAAAAAAAGAAAAAAAAAGGGGGGGGAAGGGAAATCTAGAAGATGCTATGTATTACTTGTAAACTCTCCTTGTAACGGTGAGTTTTATTCTTTTCTGAGTGGTGTTAGAATTTTGTCTTAAAGGATTTTGCTTGATCATCACCACATGGCAGTAGCAGCAGCTTTATTTTAACCTCAATTTTCTCCCTTTCTTAGCATTAGAACACTATGCTAAAGCAAGCATCACAACAATTTTATTTGTGGGAGCACATCTCAGCTAGAACCCAGCTGGCTGTGGGTGGTTTGGATGGAGGTGTTCCCATTCAAGTAATTCAGAAATCAGGTGCATCTCAAGTTTACGTTAGCAGGTTAGGGTGGGGATGGTCCAAATTGATTTATCGCACAGACTAAATCTGTTCTTCAAATTTCACATGGGCAATGTGCTTTCCCATCCAGGTGGAGGACTTTTCTGTATCAATTCTGCTCGTAGTGGCCAGGAGTGGAGACATAAAAGAAACTGTTCAATACCTCTGCTTACAGAGATAAGTGAAAGAGTCACTGCCAATAACTCTGTAGTAATAGCAGAAGTAAGTACTGGGCATGATTTGAATCTCTTGATAGTGATACTGGGATGCCAGAATATTTATCAAGTCATTAGGATAGGCTGTGCCTAGCTGATAAGATGACTACAACTGATGAAGTCCACCTGAAGGCTCTGATGATGTTGGGGCAGATTTGCAGCCAACAACAGTGGGTAGCAGCGCTTGCCTTTAAGACCAGCATGTACTGTTTGTCAGCAGAATTATGCAATCTTCTGCCAGGGGCAAGTTTGTGGAATCTTTAATAAATAGAGTTAGGAAACATCCTGATGTATATGTTTCTCATACTGGGGAGCCAGGGCCCTGCAGAGGAAAATTTCACTGTGTTAATAGCAGAGGGGAGGGACCTGGGAGAAAATCGGTATCAAGAGCAATTAATACAGGGCCTCATTTTACACTCTCCCTATGTCAAACTGCCAAACTTGTGATGGTTCTGTCCTCGGAAGATGAAATTGCCCTGTTTATATCATTTAGTGTCTCTTAGTGTCATCAAATCAAAAGAACGTTTTGTCATTTTGACAAGGACTAAATTTGGAACAGATTTTTTGCTTAATCATCTGTAAGCAACATGAATGAGGAAGGATTTCTCTCTGCTTTTCTGATGTTTAATCAGCACATGTGATATACTGTGGATAAGATCAGGAGCTAACACTTGAATTTAAGCTGAGAAGTGTTTTTCTTTGACTGTCTTTTGTTAGTCAAGGCTTTAATAATTGCAGAAATATTTTATTACACACTTCACCTCAGCTGCCCAGGTAAAGCATAGAAGTTAACACTGACATTTGTTTTTCCTTTTTGTTTTGTTGCGGGACCCCTGCCTGCTGATGATCGTAGCCCTCTGGTTAATGGGAGCTGTGGTCTGGCCATCAGGTCATGCAAGTTCAAGATACTGTTCCTGTATTTCTGTCTCCTTATGTGTAGAGGTATGGGTTTGACATAAATTAGATGTTTTCCCTTAAAGGAATTTTACAGATTATAATCACAAAGGATTTTTAAATGAAAAGGCTTTGTGCTATTTACTTCCAGTAAACATAAAACAGTAAATACAGGGGAGAAGTGGAGAAACAGCTTGTTTTTCTGTTCACAACAAATTAAGTGTATAAATCCTTAACAATAAATAAATACTATTGACAGAGAAAAATAAATACGTCTTAATTCTTTCTGGCTCCTAAAACAAAGACAATCAATAGCAATACTGTGCTTTAAAATGTGTTTTGAATTTGACAGTGTCTTTTTGACATTTATAAAGTACAGTGATGAGCATGTAATTAAAGTTCTTTCTCTGTTTTTCAATATTGCATTCTCAGTCTTCCAGACTTTCTTTAAGCTTGAGAGTGGCTGAACAAAGGAGGAGGGCTTGCCAGCGAGTGGCCCATTCCCATGCAAGCCATGCTGTGCACCAGCAATGAGCTCCCCTTTGAACCCAGTGCCAAGCCAGACCATGTGCGTGCACTGAGGAACATCCATTCCCAATGTACTTGGGTTTTTGTTTCAGTTACCGCAAAAATGAGGAATAAGACATTTTTCTAAATTTATTTGCCCTTTTTTTTTTTTTTTCTGGTCTAAATAAGAAGTATCAGAAATTTTGTGGCAGAAAGAGATGTTTTCTTGGGAGCTCACATATCTGGTGTGACTGTAGATAAAATACTGAACAGCATGTATAACCCTGGAACATTAGCACTGAATCCACAGGTAATGAATTTTGCTGTAGGCTGTTTTTCAATTGTTGTTTTCACTCCTTGCTCTCAGAGTGTGCTTTTCAGTAGTAAGTATCCTGTTCAGGATTACACACCAGCACTCCAGCCTGGGAGGGTTGAAGCAGGCTTAGCTGTGTCGGTAACACAAGCCCTGGAGCCAGCAAACTCTGTCGCAAGCACACAAAAAAGGCACAGTACCAAGGCTGTCTAGGTTCTCTCACTGTTTCCACTGAGAAAATCATTATTTGGCCAGGACCATTGGTAGAGGTACCTACTTGCCTCAAATTACTTATAATATAGAAATTACC
Organism: Centrocercus urophasianus; assembly: GCF_019232065.1. Lineage (NCBI taxonomy): Eukaryota > Metazoa > Chordata > Aves > Galliformes > Phasianidae > Centrocercus > Centrocercus urophasianus. The sequence goes on from NW_024884711.1 coordinate 25,975,562, forward strand.
ATTCATACCATAGCTGAACAATATAGTAAAAAGCCACAGGACAATGTATACAGTCTGTAGGTCAGGGACAGGAAGTGGGGTGTTCTTTCCATTTGGCTCCAGATTCATTCTCATTCTCATGTACTTTGCCTTTCTGACTGTCCTGTCACTGGAGACGAGGCATGCTGCTTGGAAACCTACCCAATCCTTGTAAGGGTTCATCTGGAGTACTGTTTCCAGGCTTGGGGCCCCCAGTACAGGAAGGATGTGGAGCTGTTGAAGCAGGTCCAGAGAAGGGCTACAATGAGGGCTGGAGTATCTCCTGTGAAGAACAGCTGAGGAACCCAGGCTTGTTCAGCTTGGAGTAGAGGATAAAGCTCCAGGGAGCCTTTATTGTGGCCTTCCAGTACTTGAAGGGAGCTTACAAACAGGAGGGAGACCAGCTGCAAGCAAAGTCTGATAGTGGTTGGATAAATGGGAATAGCCTCAAACTAAAAGAGGGAAATTTTTGTTAGGTGTTAGGAAGAAACTCTTTACTCAGAGGGTGATGAGGCATTGGCACTGCTGCCCTCAGAGGTTATGGATCCCCTCTCCGTAGAGGAACTCAAGGCTGGGTAGGATGGGGCCCTGGGCAGTCTGATCTGATGGGTGTCAGCCCTGCCCATTGCACAGGATCAGAGCTGAATGGTCTTCAAGCTTCCCTCTGATATAAAACAATTGATTCTTTCTAGTGACAGAGTGAAGTGAACCTGACAGCAGATGTGGCTGTCATGTAGATGTGATGTTGCCAAGTGGTAGCAGGCAAAGGCAGCTCATGGCATGCCCAGAGAGACAACTTGAACAACAGGAATTTTGCTGATATCTAAGTTACTGTGTGAGATATCCCAGTCTTTTTGTGAATTAGTTCTTCCTAGAGAGTTGCTAAATTCATGTAGAAAATCATCAGCAGGTGACAGGACTGCATTCAAGCCTCCAGAGCAGCGCCTCTGGCTACACTTTCCTGAAGGTGCCAGAGGTTGGATACCTAAAATTAATGCATTTACAATTGTTTAGATCTTTAGAGATTAAAAGATAGTGTAACTATTTCAAGCAGAAGGCTAATCCATCACTAGCTGCTGAATGACTGTGCCAGAAAAAGGCACACAAGATTGCTAAAGGCGGCTGCTTTAGGAAAAATACCAGCGGGTTCCCACGAGGGACTTTGAGCTCCTGGAGAGGGTGGGGTATAGCAAGAAAGCAGAAAAGCATGGTACAGCCCAATCAACTCAGACAGAAGCCACATGTGGGCTGAAGCCTGAGATCTCTGCGTCATGTGAATGTCACTCTGGTCCCATCTCAGAAGAAAAGTGGAGCATGGGTCCTGTGTGCGTTCTCTGTTGTGCACAGTTGGTTTACCCTCAGCAAATATTGTTCTAACAGAGCCAGCTGTCAGATTTGCATCTGTTGAACAGATACAAAACACTGATCTCAGTGGGAGGCAGGTACCTACTCTGCATAAGCACTTTTGCAAATCCCAAAAGACATTTCTCCATCTTCAGGCACTTCAGCACCTTTGAAAATCTTGCCCTTTGTGCCTAGCTTTACCTCTCTACAAAACAGAGAAATCTGCCTCCCTAGGAAATGAAGCAGAGTTAAATTTATTCATATTTGCTTTAAGCTGTGGAACCATAGATAAGATGTGTGGCACAAAGGTGTGCATCTTGTTCAGCATATTGCACAATGAAGCACCTGTGTGTTCAGTTATTGTCCATGCTGTCATTGGCCTCATTTGAAAGATGTATCTATGAAGTGGAGGAAGGCAAGGTGCCACGTTAATGAATGATAGCTATAGAAAGAATACAGTATAGAAGCTAAGCTATTTTGTGATGGCCCAGCTGTTCTTTTATGAAGGACACAAGCAATAGGATCTGCTTCAGGTATCCTCCTGTGTTTGAATGTCTTGCAGAAAATAGATAGAAAGTTACTACAGGTGCTCGTTACAATCATTGTGCAAGATGTTTGGTGAGATAAAGACAGCAAAGATGGCTAAATGCCTGGATCTGCAATTCTGGTGTCTAAAAGAGCTCTCAGTTTTCCAAAAGGTATCTCATACTCTGTGTGCTGAGCTCCTTCTGCAGGGAATTTCAGAGCAACTTCATCGAGTCTCCCTTGTTGCAGAGGCCCCCTGGCCTGCTTTCCCATGTTTGGTTCTCTATATCTCGCCTTACTGTAAACCTCAGGGGGTTTCAGAATCTAGCCGAGCACTCTTTTGATAATCTGAATAAAAGCAGATGTAGCATTCATGCCCTGAAAAATCCTTTTGTCCTAGTTTTTCCATGGACTGTCTGGAGTGCAAAATATCATCTGACTTGCTTGCCCTACTCCCAGATCCATGAACTCACATGGGCTGCCCTTTCACTGCTGGCCTTACCTTGAGATTGCTGGGTGCTATTCTTTTGCTGGGACACCAGCAGTGGAGCTATCCCGGCCTCCCTAGGATATTCCATCCTCAGCCTGACAGTGATTTTGGCTCTTAGATCAGGTAATGGACTCTTTGTAGCTCAGAGAGGAAATAAGAGGATAAGGCCTCTTTTGCTTTCTGCTTGCTCTTATTTTCTTATCTGTATGGATAACATCATGCTTATTAATATAAAAATTATTAATATTATAATAATATTATTATAATATAATATATATATATAATATTATATATATAATATAATATTATAATATATAATAATATTATTAATTATATTAATATAAAAAGTGCAAGGTTTTGCATTCAAAGTGCAAGGTTTTGCATTCAAAGTGCAAGGTTTTGCATTTGGGCCGGAAGAACCCCAGGCACCCGTACAGGCTGGGAGGAGTGGTCCTTGAGAGCAGCTCGGCAGAGAAGGACCTGGGGGTCCTGATGGACGAGAGACTGAACATGAGCCAGCAGTGCGCTCTGGCAGCTCGAAAGGCAAATGGGATCCTGGGCTCCATCAGGAGAGGGGTGGTCAGCAGGGACAGGGAGGTGATTGTCCCTCTCTACTCGGCTCTTGTGAGGCCCCATCTGGAGTACTGTGTCCAGGTGTGGAGCCCTCAGTACAAGAAAGACATTGAGATTTTGGAAAGGGTCCAGAGGAGGGCGACTAAGATGATCAGGGGGCTGGAGCACCTCCCCTATGAGGACAGGCTGAGGGAGTTGGGCTTGTTCAGCCTGGAGAAGAGAAGGCTGCGGGGTGACCTCATTGCAGCCTATCAATACCTGAAGGGAACCTACACCCACGAGGGGAGTAAACTCTTCAAAAGGGCTGACAACAGCAGGACTAGGGGAAATGGATCGAAGTTGAAGGAGGGAAGATTTAGGTTGGATGTTAGGGGGAAGTTCTATACAAGGAGAGTGGTTAGGCCCTGGAACGGGCTGCCCAGGGAGGTTGTGGATGCCCCGTCCTTGGATGTGTTTAAGGCCAGGTTGGACAGGGTCCTGGGCAACCTGATCTGAATGTGTGTGTTTGGTGGCCCTGCTAGGCAGGGGGGTTGGAACTACATGATCCTTGAGGTCCCTTCCAACCCGGGTGATTCTGTGATTCTGTGATTCTGTAATATATTTTTTAATTATGATCTACATTGTCCATTTAGAATTTGCAATTTGTTTTGGTTTATTTAGTTGGGGAACTTGATCTTTCCAAGTGGAAATGCTGAAGAAAACCATACCAGAACTTCTCTGAAGAGTCTTTTCTTAAGGACAGCGTCTTAGTTTTCAATACCTGAGAGGCCACTGAGAGACAATAAAATGACAGAGTTTGAAGCCAGAACACTTTGTTTTAATGCCTGGCCAGCCCAAGCATTCCAGTGCTCTGCTCGTATCTCTTCCATTTACTGCTATGAAGACAGAAATATGATCAAAGAAAATAAAAAAGGAGGATCTGCAAAAAAAGTTGTTTAAGCTTCACAGAAACGTTGTACGTTAGCAGCGCCAAAGGCTGAGATCTCTCTCAGTGTGTTAAAGCCTTTTAATAATTTGAGATCACAATATAATCCCCTTGTCCAGAATCCTTATAATTTATACATGGCTTAATGCTTGGAACAAAGTTATAGTCTCAATTTTTTTTTTACTTTTTTTTTAACTCTGATGCCATAGTCAAGGATAATCATTTTCAATGCTGAAATGTGTTAAATGCATTAATTGCACTAGTTTAAATGTTTCATTTTGAGTTAAAGACACTCAAAACTTTAATATGACAGATAAGATACAGAGTAGTAATTCTCACTGTGACTCAGAACAGGAAACAAATCCTGACTTTGATCTGAGTAATAACGATTCTCTCCCTGACCGACAAGGTTGCATTAGTGCTGTACTGAGCCTGCAGTTGAGGCTTAACACCAGGAGTACCCAGAGTGAAGCTCTCAGGCACAGTGATGCAGCCAGTGGGGGCTAAGGCTCACCCTGGGCTCAGCCCTACACTCCAGCCATGCAGATGGAGAGGACTTGCACAGCTCAAGTGGGAGGTAAGCTCACCCTCCCCTGCCTCAGAGATAGGAGCTGCCTGTCCCCATGCTCTTAATCTGTTTCAAGGCAGCCACAGCAATTAGGTTCAACCACTTCTGTCATAGAAATGTGTTTCTTCTGATACACAGATGTTTAAAGCTGGAGCACTTTATGCATTTGTTAGAGTGGTTAAATGAGCAAAGTGACAGACGTGATACAACAGAAACATTTGGAGAAAGAACAGGCTGCTGGAACACACGTTTGAGGAGCAGGCATGGGATTATAGTGAATCATGTCTGCCTCCCAAGGAACAGAATACGTTTCCACAGCTCTGGTTCTGCTTCCAGCCCTACTGGCGAAGAGTGGGCTGGGCTCACCGTGTACTCCCGCATTTAACTGGGGTGTGAAATGTGTGTGCTAGCAGCAACATTTTGAATGAGCCTGGAGTCAGAAATTTAATCATACTGCTATGCTGCTGAACTCTTGTGCAGTTCAACCTAAGGCCTGCTAATCACCTTCAGGGATACAGTCAAACCATTCAGGAATGGATTACTAGCAGCACAAAGGGCAAGCTGCCATGTCAGTCTCACTCTGAGACACCTAGGGAGTGATTTGGGTACCCAAACATATATGTCCAGCACAGTTTAAATATTCCATGGTGTCCTGCCTCATTACAAAAGGCCACGGATTTCCCATTTAATGCGTCAGTTAACATGGGTGTTTGAGTACCAGAAATCACCTGAAATGGCACAATTCACCTATATTTATATATAGGCACTTGAATTTGTGCCCTAATGTGATGTTGCCCTTGCAGCTATTCAAACTTGTAAGAGAAAGAAGAAATATCTGCTCAGTTCTGCAAGCTCACTTCAGTAGGTCACTTCCACCTATTTTATAAAACCACAGTGAGTTGGTGGTCTTGCGGTTTGTACAGATTTTCCTAATTTTTTAATGTTTTCATTGGGAAGAAGTCATATTTCAAAACTGTGTGCCTAAAGTTAATCCAGTGCTATTATGTTTCAGAGTTGACTTGCATTTGAAAGACCCTAACTTCTTCACCTCATAGGCCATCATCTCCCCTGTGCCAAATATGTTGAAGGAAAGTTGGTCTTGGCAGTGTGTTTGGAAAGTTACATGAATCCAGTTAAGCTGAATCATAGACGGAATTGTTATATCTGTGTGACTTTCACAAAAGATGTGCTACCAAAGCCTCTTTTTTCCTCCTGAACTTCCATGGTGATATGGACAGATGAACTTGGCCAACCTGCTTTCAGAATCTGAAGGCTACATGACTGCTCAAACACCTACCAGGATGAATACTTTGCCTCTTTTTAATAGCAACCTCAGTGAGCACCATAGCAGCTCCATCAACCTGGTCTCTCCACTGATCCCTGCATTTCAGGCTTCTTTGGCTCTGAAACCAAGAAAACTCCCTTTTTTGACCACACTGCTATTCCTCTTAATGTCCAGCTTGGGCAAACATTTCTGCCACGCGCCTAATCTCAATCCTCCCCAGAGCGAATCTTTCTGTTCAGGATGTTTTGACAGCATTCCATCCTTTTCAGGATATTACTTCATAACTAATTAATTTGCTTCTTTAGTCTTCCAATCTTCTCAGTGAATTAATCGCACCAGATGCCACACCCATTCAGGTGTCTCAGATAAGAATAAAATGGCAACAGGGCATCCTTGTTTGATTTAAACACTAAACCACTTGCAGTCTATAGGGGATTTGGACAACAGAATTTTTATGTGACAATGAACTGTAAGGCCCAACTATGGGTTGCCTTCTCTATTTGATGGGAAAAATCTACTTAGGGTGACTGACAAACCTACTATGCTTGTGCATAGAAATAATGCCAGGAACTCATTGTCAGATGATGCTGTTGGAGGTAAAAACTCATAAAAAGCATTAGGACCTGTGCTGTGATGCATTCAGATTCTGAGTGTCCAGCTTGATTTTCCCTAGAGCACTTTGATTTTCCTCAAAATAGTGGATGTCTAATTTTTGAAAATAAGAATCATTCCACTTAGGGAAATTAAGAGTGAAAATCTGGAGTTGCATTTGTATATGTTTGTTATATAAATATCTAGACTACATACTACTTTGAATGAATACATATAAACCCTCAAGTATCAGTCCATAAAGCCAGAAACTACCATAAATCATGAATAAACTTTGTCAATGAACAGGTTTAAATTTCAGTGACTTCTCAAGAAAAGATTGTATTTTTGCCTTGCTTTAATTGCCACAACCTACAGTTTCAGAGGATAGTGTATCTGGCTAAGCAGTTAGCAAAAAAATGATACCATTAGCACATGATATATTGTGTTGTTTTCTGTGCCATGGATTCTCCTCCATACTGCTGCAGTTTACCCAGATCTCACAACAAACTCCAATCTGTCTTTCTGCAGCCTGGCTGTTATTCCTGCTAAGATCAATGCCTCCTGGTTGGCTGCAGATATTTAATTGTCCCCAGACATGTAATGAACAAACTGGAGCCTTACTGTACATTTAACTCTGAGGATAAAGGGTCCGTGACCAAACCTTTCTCTGAGCAAAAGTCACACATTTTTGCATTACAAAATATCCCACAAGAAGATCTCACTGGAACCAGATGTTTGTAGCAGAAAGCATATGGCAAGAGGATGTAGATCCATTTTTCTTAAATCGTCTTGAAAATTCATTGTATCATAGCCCAGATTCTACTCAAATTCATGCTTATAATTCCCAAAGCCTTTTCCCAGTAAAAAAAAAAAAAAAAAAGAAACACATCTCTGCTTTCATTGCTTGTGAATCATTTCCATATCCATTGATTTCCAATGGTTTGCAAAGAAAGCAGCTGTGAAGAGAATTTGACCCACAGTGTACAAGGTGTGCATGAAGCTTGAATGAATGGAACATGTGTGAAGAATTACTGAATGAAGTTTGTCCTGGAGGAACAGAGACAATGGCTGAATAAAAGGCAGCCTTTGTGTGTTCTGTAAATATTTGATCTCAACCTGAAGAGATAGAAGTTTCCAAACAATATGTATGCTGTTTATGATATTGTGTCATCTCATATTATACACTGCTTGTTGGTGCATGACAGCTGCTTAATCTGTTTACGTAGTTGTGTTTAATCAGGTGAGTTTGTTCTTATTGCCAGGATTAGGGTGTCTGACAGCATACTTCTTTTTAAATTGAAAGTCTCTGCCAATACAGACAAGAGCAGGGCCTTAAATAACACTGTAATCCAATGCCTCGGGCTAATGAAGGCTAAACAGTGCTTCAGCCATTTGTTTAACTCCCTCAAACCCACAGGTGCTGCATCTGCCAAAAGGGTTAATTGTTTGTGTTATGCCCAGCATAAGGCTGGTTGCATGGCCGAGTATGTGTGCTTCATGCCAACAAGGCAGAGATCTAGCAGACATGAGAAGAACATTTTGATGCACATGTGGAAGGGAGGATTCGGGCTTGGAGAAGTGAGTACGGAAAGCTGAGGCTGATGGGTGGCTTTCTTGTTGCACACAACCAGGTCTTTCATGCCTATTGCTGGACTCCCTTGTTTTTCGGAAGGCAGGTGCTGCTGTCAGTGCTACTCCAAAGCATGGCAGATGGCATACAAGTGTCTACTTTACTCTGAGAAGGAGTCATGTTTCAGATCTTTTTACAGGAGATGGTCATTCTGTGGCATCTTTAAACACAATCAGAGCTGCTCAGTCACAGCCTTAGCTGCTCCATGCAGAGATGTGGTCTTACCTATGGTAGGAGAATTGACAGTCTACTGTATTTCTACAATAATCTCCTCCAATCTTTGTTTACTTTGCTCTTCACCTGGGATCTTTCAGGCAATTGCATTTTTAAAAAGTTATTAAGTGATAGGAATGCTTTCAACAGCATTTGCAATGTGTAGAAAATGGTAAACCAGGCAGGCCTTGGTGTTTAATAATGATTATTTATTTATTTAAAAAATACGAATCATTTACAAAACAAATATGGAGTGGCAGTCTAAGCTGAGAAAAAGGAAACAAAACTTTTATTTGAAGGCTTTCAATAACCAGTCTGTACTTTCAATTTTTATCTGTCTCTTCTATTTAAAGAAATACATGCTGTCTTAATGACTTTCCGCATTCATACAGAGCTACTACTTGCCATCCATAGATATAATAACAGGAAACTTTGAAACACATGAAGAGCTGGTCTGGTATCACTGCAGAAATTTTGTAACATCATGAGGACGATTAAGAATGCTCTTTAAAAATTTTAAACTGAAATATTTGACTAATGAGTATTATATGAATTTCATTTTTGTCACATTTAGTAAAGCATCATTCCCAAATACTCAAAGCAGTCTTATTTTGTTTGTGAGATATGCTTTTATAAACCCATAAACCACTTATGCAAGTGCTTTATGCAAACCACTGAGTTATAACATTTTGTGTAATAGGACTTTCTCTGTGATCTAAAAGCAGTTCTCATCCACTGATGACTATATTCTCACCACACCCTTTTTTAGGGATTTTTTTTCCCAATTTTGGAGATGAATGACTGAAACACAGGTTGTATCTACACTGGGAATGCTGGTATAGGGATTCCAGTACATTATGGGAATGAAGAACGCTTAGTATAGGCGCAGTTGGACAAGCAGGCTTGCTTTGTACTGGCATAATGAAATCATTTTACCCTTCAAATAAAACAAGCTGTACTAGTACAGCACAATTTTCCTAATGTGACTGAAAACATAAATTCTTCTGGACAGGTCTTTATCTAAACAAAAATCCTGTCTGAGCAGATTTTTAGGATTTTCCACCTTTGTCTGGACTTTACGGGCAGATGCCTTACAGCTGCTGCTCTGACCATTGTGCAGCACTCAGGCACTCAGGACACACCAGTGTGAGCAGCATGCATGGGGTCAGACCATGCTGGATGCAGAACCATATAAAATCAGTGAGACCTTTCAGAATAACCACTCACTGTCTGCTATGTGTTATGTCATTCCTCCCACCCACAAAGATGCACCAATCAGCAGACCCCATCCTCTGGAAAATGGTCTTGGGTGCTTTACACTGAAGGGTGAGTGAGTGCTCTTGCCAAGAGGATTTAACCAGCAGGATAAGCGCATTCTTTTGGTTGGGATTCGCCAGCCCAGTAATCCCCTGTCTGAAGACTATATTGCTCAAGAAACAAAACCCGGCTAGCCAAAAAAAGGGAAGGAATGAGATCCCAAAACGACTACCAGCACATTCCTCTAAACCTTCCCAAAATGTTGGTTCAACAGAGATTATTCTCAAGGTGAACTTACAGTTACTAATGCACTCCTCATGACTTGGAATAGCCTTCGAAAAGTATTTTTGTGGTTATGGCTCAGAAGCAACATTGTGGAGGTGTGTTGCAGGGGCAGCTGTAACATCATTCCATGGACTGATGAAGTCCTCAGGAAAATGCCCACAAATGTGGATGCAAAAAGGAACTTGCTTATATTTGGGAGCCCACATTTGAAAACGGGACCTTTAATCTCTTCATACTGCATTTTACTCAGCTACACACAACTCTGCTGGGAAGCTTAATTAATGCAAGTGAAGGCCTTTGTGATCCATCAAGAATGATATGGCAGGATTATTCCACCTCTAATTCTCATTGTCCCTGAAGAATAATCAGTATAGAATTTCAAGTAATAATGCCTGAATATATCTTTTGCTGGATACATGCTGAGCTTTAAGGGCTCTGTATCTCTGTAAAATAGAGTGTGAAAATAGGAAACATGATTCAGGTCTTTGCCTTGGTTTTGGGACAGAATAATTCATTATGGCTAGTTGTCTTTCATTCGTCCTGCTTGGCAAATGTGTTGGGGCAAGAGAAGGAAGGAAATACTCTCACAGAATCATAGAATGGCCAGGGTTGGAAGGGACTTCTAGGATCATGACTCTTCAACCCCCCTGCCACATGCAGGGCCACCAACCTCCCCATTTAATACTAGACCAGGCTGCCCAGGGCCCCATCGAATGCAATCCAGGGATGGGGCATCCACAAGCTCTCTGGGCAGCCCGTTCCAGTACCTCACCACTCTCTCTGTAAAGAATTTCCCCCTGACATCCAACTTAAATCTCCTCTCCCTCAACTTAAAACCATTTCCCCTTGTCCTGCAGTTATCAACCCTTTCAAAAAGTTGATAGGGTTGATAACAACTCTCTTTGTCCCAGTTTGCCATCTAATAAAGAGGAAGAATAATGAGAATAATGGATATCTCCCTTTCTCCTCCCCTCCATCAGGAGCTGCCCACAGAGAAATCATGTTGAAACTGAAAAAAGAGGAAGGTATATTTCCTTTCTCCCTTATACTTTGTCTCCCTCTCATCTTCATCCAGAGATGGCATCTTTGGTCCTCTTGTCAGAAAAATGTCAGCTGCATATGAGTCAACTTATCATTTCTCTTTTGGTAGTACCCATGGTGTGCAGGATACATGAGTAAGGAATTAGACCTAGAAAACATTGGAAAACTAATTATCAATTGGTTGATTTATTTCCTGAAACAAAAATGTGGGAGTTTCTGTCAGTTAATTTGTTTTGGTAACAGTATAACAAACACATAATAATTACTGTCCTGCATATAATTTCTCTGCTTGTTATTGCCTTCCCTGAATTACTTCTCAGTAAAATAACAGTCCTTCCCCAGGGCCTTTCTCACATGGAAAACTCTGGACTAAGAGCCAGAGAGAAAGCTGGAAGCTGAGTGACAGGACACACTCACCCCTTAATGAGGCTGACAGAAACACAAGGCAGCCCTGCAGTGGCCATAGGAACCTTTCCTAAACAATTTCTGATGACAAAGAATAGTTTTAGCCTCAGGACTTCACTGTCTTGTTTGCACTGTGTTTTTATGGAGACTGCTTACATCAGCTTTACCCTCCAGAGATAAAGCACCCTTTGTTTCATTCAATGAAGATGTGATATAAACAAAACCAAGACTTCTAACCTGCATCTGTCTCTATTCTGCCAGTTTTTCTCCTCCAGAAGATCCCAAAAGTCTTTGGGTTCCATGACATAGGAAGCTGATAAAGTAAGGTCCTGAAAAAGAAGGATGCATCTGAGAAGCTAGAAGTAAACAAACACCACTAGGATAATTAACTTCTTTTAGCTTAAAGGTGTTACTATTTTGCAATCCAGCCTATAGAGATGGAACTCCCACTGGTATCCTGCAAATAGCCTTCTGTTGTCACTGTATATTTATTATTCTATGTAGCTTGCAGTGTTCTCTCTTTATCTTCTTATTTTTTAGTTCTGGAGATGTTAAAATAAATATGGCTTTGTGATTTTTGGCCCATGAAAACAAGAGGACAAGAGTAATTGTGGAAAATTGTGTTTAGAAACTGCATCTTTGTCGCATGATCCCTAAAGACACAAGAGTCACGAAAGTTGAGGAAAAAGTATATTAAGCACGATACAGCATTCTTCTCTACCTGCTTCACTTATCGACCTAAGGATCAGATGAAGATCTGTATGTACTTGCAGAGTATTTTTGTACCACCACGGTACCAAATGAAGTGGGAAAAGAAATTTCTATTCAGATAGTTACCTCTCTCAGTGAAGTAGCCATGGAAATAGAGCAGAGCAGTGATGGTCACACCATCAGAGAGGAAAATAATGTATGGCCAGGGAAAGAGTTGGTTTGTCTTCCAGTCCCTTTGCTTCAGCACAATGCTCCAGGTGTATCAGAACCACAGCAATGCCAGAGCAGTTTTCAGGTAACAGGACGGCCCTGGGACTATGTAAGCAGCATGGATTGGGCCTTCTTGTTTTGTGCTGCGCTGTATTAATGTACAAGGATACAGCATGAAGAGAAAAAGTGATAACTTTTATGCGACATAGTTGATCCCAAGTGAAAGAGATACTAGACCAGAGAATGTCAGCAACTAGGAAAAGGCATCTGAAGGACATTATCAGCATTTGCTGACAGTGGTACTAACAGGGGAAAATGAAGGAGAAAACTGGACAGTGAATAAAGAGGTTTCTTTAAACACTGTAAGCTTTCTAGGCATGTATTTCTAAAGGTATAAAGTGAAATGTGGGAAGGCGAGTTCTATAGTTATGGATCTGTGCTGCACAATCCATCTGGCCCAGGCACCATTCATGCCTGAACAGTGAGGAGCATCTGCTTTGCGGTGTCTCCAGCCTTTTGCAGTCTTCTCTGCAAGTGACATGGACCATTAAGGATGATAAAATGCTACAACGTGAAGTGTCATGACACTTAATCCCTGGATGCCCTACATCGTATTGGGATCCTCAGTCATGAACTGGGTGTCAACTAATTGCAATGAATAAAGCAAATTAGATGGCTGGAAGAGGGAATCTCAGAAAACAGCTGAGCCAGGAGCTAAGTTAGTTTTGTGAAGCATAAAAACAAAACTATATTTATACACATGCACATATACATGTATTTAAAGAAGCTAAAGAGGCATATAGGTGCTCAGGTACTTCAGATGACTTGGACCTTCAGTACGACATTTCTTTAGATGCTTTAAATCCACCTAGAATAATGCAAGAATATGACCATCTGCCTACAATATATATATATATATTTTTATTTTATTTTATTTTTTTGAGCTACTTACCTTGCCCTCTTTCATAATTTACACATAATTAATTTCAGTCAGAAGTTCATTTTCAAATAAAGAACAGACATTACGAAAACGTGTATTTCTCACTATTGACAATAACAGGAGCTCTGAGGTGGATGAGGTGAATCCTACAGTTGAAGACACTTTTGTCTTTATCTCAAGGTGTTTCTTGCCGTGACTTCCTGTGTGTAAATTAATGGTAATCACTTCCATTTTACCCATCTTTGTGTAACTTGCCACTTGAAGTTTGGTTTTGGGAGGAGGGGATCATACGTCCTTCTGATAGAAGATGAAGGTGTGGCAGAAGCACTACATACCACTGTGACACTGCTACTAACCATGGCTGGCTGCACAGCTCACAAAAGTAAGGCCAAAATGTTGTCTTTATTATGAACCAGGTGCAGCCTGCCCACCCTGCCTGCACAGGAACAAATATTGCAATTGCAATCAAATATTACAAATAAATATTGCAGCCATTGCAATCAAAGCATAAATGGAAAGATTGACTATTTTGTTCCATCTGTGCTCTATTTTGAAGATTGATGCTCTAGACTTCCATGTGTTTTCTAACATTCCTCTGACTGACCAGTACCTTCCCCTTTGTGAGCTGGAGACTATAACTAACACCTGATTTCACTTGAATCAGTGGCAGTAAGAACCTTATATCTTGTGCTTGGAGTTTATTAGAGAATGAGTTTGGAGTGAGAATTCTTTTGAGTGGGGAGAACTCAGCTGCTCTCACTCTTAGAAACCCACACTTAGAAATCACTTGTTTCCCCTCAGCTTACTCCAAACATTTTGCACTTCAAAACATCTTTTTATTCACCTGACATTTTTACATGTCAGTGTGCTGTTATTACCACAGTTAATTGAATAGTTCAATGTGATAATATGGCAGTCCATATACACCAAATGGAAGAATTTGTCAGTGCTTCCTTGGCTCAGATTAGTTTTAAAAGCCTTCTAATACATCATGTTATTTGAAGAACCAATATTCCCTCTGTGTGTGAAAGAGAAAAAGGAACAGAGAGTATGCAGAAATTCCTACAGGCATACTAAGTCAAAACACACTGTTATACATTTTGTCCCCACAGGATAATGGAGACATCCACAGTATGTGGCCTACTTTTCTCACAGACCCAAGATTAAAGTCTTGAGAACTGAGAAATGCACTAAATGTTTGCTCTGTATTCCCTTATCACGTTCACACGCAGATCCTGATGTGATAAGTACCGGCTGTCCTTCCCCTGGCAGCCTACAGGACCACAACCCAGTGTGGGAGGGCTCTGATCTGTTTTGGAAATGAAGCCTTTATGAAACATTTTTGGAAATAATCCAATGACTATTAAAATGAGTGAAGTGGGAAAAAAAAGCCAACCCCATCTCCTAACCTTTCTGCAGTATTTTTGGGACCAGCTCTCAAAATAGTAACTTTTTTTTTTTTTTAATTATGCATTAGAAGTCATTCAGATGGATATTCTGGTCAAATTCCAGTTCGAATAGTTGCATTTTATTGATTTGGACTAACCCTGTTGAATAATGCAAACCCAGTATGGGTTGGAAAATGGCTGGCTGGACTTTCTTCCTGTCCATATTTTAAATCACATCTGATTTCATATTGCTTGCAACACTGATTTCCAGTGAACTTTTAAGGTGAGACTGACTTTGCACAAAGGTTTGGGAAATATCATTTCTCCATGTAATTTGAGTAGTTTAAGGCAGACTATTTTTATAATTCCTGTTGTTGTGATAGCTGGATGTTTAATGTTGATTTGCTTAGATTTTGATCTTGTGTGAGATTTTGCCCACTTGCCTTATACTTGAAAACATAATAAAGTAAAAAATCCCTCAGAGCAGTGGTTTCCCAGACACTGTTGCTAGGTGATCCTCCAAAGCAGAATAAATTTTTAAACTCCTCAGGCTTCAGGCACCTGAGTAACAACAAGTAACCACACATTCAAATGAGAAGGCAGCATCACCATTTTCCAGCTGCTTCCTAGTTTTGCATCCTTCTTATATGCAGACTATGATGGGCAACAGCTGTTCTGGTCTAATCTTCCATGGAAACTGGGCAAGGCATTTACAAATACTATCAAGGTTAGATGAATTAGTTGGATAGAATATCAACATGTATAAAGCACATCAGTTTGCACCTCCTCGTAAACAGCTATGTAGGTAACATTATTTGTGTTAAAAAGGAAATACATGTGTTTATATGCATAAATATTCAGTCAAAGGTGAACGTGAACTTTAGAAAAGATGAAAGTCTGTGTTGGCTGATGAAGTACAACAAAATCATTTATTTTTGAAAGCAGCGGTTTTATGAAAACAGCTCCTCCTAAATCTTTGTCAATTTAATTAGAATTTATCCCAGAAGTTGTTAATTATATTCTTTAAATCAAAAAATTATCCCAAGAAGTCTTTCAGATAAAACTTGAGATTTCACCTTTTTTGTCCTCACTCATCATGCTGTCTGTCTCTCACAAGGCTCAAGCCAGCACAGACAGACTGGTGTACAGTATCCCTTGCATTCTGCAAGAATGTTTCATATGAATGTGATAGTGTAATAAAAAGCAAATATAGCCAGCAAATCTATTTTATTTTCTTCACTTCCTTGCTTCTGGGAGTTACTAAGGCATTGTAAAGCCTTTGCTTGATTTACACTGCCAGAATTCTTCTAGAAAAGAAGGAAAGTTTTAGCATTTCATAATGTTCTCAGGCTTCCTTATCTCCTGATAAGCTGAAAATCCTCCCCCTTTCTCCCTTGAGACTCTCTGCATTATCAGAATATTCTCTCACACACAAAATACAGCTCGTTGTCTTCCTCTAAACTAAAGTCCACATCTCTGCAGTAATGAGTATGTCAGTGCTGAGAGGGGGCCAGTGACAGTGACAGTACATGGAGAGGGCCTCCTGTAGGTCTCTCCCTTTCCCTTTCCCATGGCAGAGGCACACTAACACCTCCTGACTTTGTGTGAAAAAACTCAAACTTCATTTCTGATTTTCTACCAACAAATACCCAAAAGCGTTGCAGAAAATTAGTTACATCACTATAATCTGTGACTGTGTAAAGGCTATTATAATACACAAATGCCAGAGAGACTGGATTAAGCTCACACTGGCAGCTCTAATATTCACAGTGAATTATTGACATTGCAGACTTAATGACAATACTTTCACTTCAATTCTGTGTATGATTTTCATAAGCTTTGTAAAAGTGAAATTTGGAAAAATATAAAACCAAACCACCTCACTACCTGAGATTTTTATTCCACCTTTATGAATTACAAGGAATATTATGAATGGTGAGGAAAAACAATCAAAATGAGTTTTCAAAATATTTTATGCAGATTTTTTTTTTTTTCCATTTTCACACTAGACACGTGCATGAGGCTGTGTGAAGCTAGGCTGGGCTGGGGAGTTGCTGGGAATCTGCTTTCATTAGCCCCTTGCTTGTCCTGCTCCTGGGAGCACATTAAGTGAATTAACGCCAAACCATGACTCTAAAAGCTGGGTAAATTTTTGCTTGTCTCCTCCAGCATGTCTCATCCCAGCATACTGATGGCATAGTCATGGCTGTGCCTGCCAGGCAGACAGCTGGTGTGGTGGCTCTCTTCCTCTTTCTGGATGGCTGTGAAGATGTGACAAAGAATGAATCCTTATTGTCTGTGTGGAGCTGAAGGAGGGAGAAATGGATGGAGCATTTTGCAAAGAGTGGCTGAAAGCATAGAATCATAGAATCATAGAATCATAGAATCACCAAGGTTGGAAAAGACCTAAAAGATCACCCAGTCCAACCGTTCACCTATTCCCAATAGCTCCTACTAAACCATGTCCCTCAACACAACATCCAGTCTTTCCTTGAACACCCCCAGGGTCGGTGACTCCACCACCTCCCTGGGCAGTCCGTTCCAGTGCCTGACCACCCTTTCTGAAAAGTAATACTTCCTCATGTCCAGCCTGAATCTCCCCTGCCGTAGCTTGAAGAAGCATCTCCAGGACAGATCTTTTCCACTGCACTGCAGTCAGCAGTGCTACTAGGGCTGCTGACAGCATGTTCCTTCTCCTCTGGCTCCATTCCCTTAATGCATTCCTTTCTCAGTCTCTCCCACCGTTTTCTCATTGAGTGGGTCCTGGTGCTATGCACCCATCAAGGAAAGGCAGTCTTCACTAGGCCTAGTTTCAAGTCCACTCAGTAAAGTGTGGGAGAATGAGACTATCCTAAATAAAAGCTTGGCAGAATTGTTGTTTGCATGGCCAAGAATAACTTTTCTTCCACCCTCCTTTTTGCTAATGGGTCAGAACAGTGACAAAAATTTTTATGAATTCTTGAGTCTCAAGTTAACATGTGGCAAGGCAAATCTCAGCCCAAGTAACTAAAGCCTGGCATTTGATAACAAACTTCTTAAAACAGGCAGTATCCTTTGAATGTATTGAAAGAGAGCTTTCACTGTTATCAAGTATTAGCCAAGAGTAATGCAGACAAAGACAAAAATGGAAAATTTTTCTGGTGACCAAGTAACTAACATTGATGGTGTGAAAGTTTTTGCCAGTGTATGGGAGTTACTAGGTCATGGCCTGAGCCAGTGATTAAGCACTAGGTGAGAAGGTGAGGCTAATCCAGTGAGCAGATCCTCACCCCTGTTTAATAGTTAGCAGCCAACAGAGCAGCATTTCTATTTGGAGATCATGCCTTTTTTTAGACTCCATCAGCCTTTGGAAAGGGTAAGTTAATTTTTCCTGTATTGCTTTCTAAACAAAATGTTGATTAATATGGTTACAAGCATGCTCCTATCCTGGTAGAAGGCACAGTTGCACCTTCCTTTACTGCACAACTAGTAAGGTAGGTCTTCTCCATACAGGGATGGACTAGACAAGCATCCTCACCACCACTTCCACCAGGAGGGTTTCAGGGAAATAAAAAAAAACAACAAATAGTAACCATATCTGAGCAGCCAGGTGAGACCCTCAGTACTCTTGCATGTTTTCATAAGAAAACCTACTGTAGGCAGAACTGTAAGAGTGATCTCTTGGGTTTTACAAAGGCTTGTTTGCTCAGTGCAGTGAGCAGAGTATGGAAACATTGGAGGTCCATTGTTATTACCGCTGACAAGTCCTCTTCCTTCTTCCCAAAGTATTTCTTTAAATTTGGACAACATCAGTTCAAAGAAAGACATTTTCGAGTGATGTAAATAAGGAGAAAAAAATAGTACCCATGCTATTTTACTGCATATTATATGACATCCTATGAACTGCAATATGTCTATAAAAATTAACTGAATAGTTACAGGTGGCCTGATTTATTGTCTGAGTTCTACTGTTAAATTCTGATTGTTTTATAGATGAACAGTATTATTTTCTTCATAAACTGAGAAGCTGAGAGACAATCACAATTCAGAAATGGATCTCAGATAAAGCTTGAGGATCAGTACTTGTGCACTGCAGATTTCAGTCTAAAGCATCAAAATAGAGACCTTTTGAGACTGTCAAAAATAATGTTTTGGGAGGCAGATGCAAGGGAATTGGCTTAGGGTTATGCCTCTCCAAGATTCGGTTAGCTAACCTATTTAGAACGCTGGTCTATGCTTACAAGTGACAGTGAACAGGATTAATATTCAGAAAGAAAACAGAGCCTGGTGTCTGATCCTTCTAATTATTATAATTGCAGTAAGGGCTGAAAATATCGACTCAAAATAAACAGCAACCTTTAGTAATGTTTGCTATACAAGTCACATTGAGCAGAACTAAGACCTCAAAGGAGAACTATATTTTCTAGCCTCCCACAGGACCAGCTTGGTTTTTTGACAAGATCTTGAACACAAACAGTATTACAAACAAGATAATCTCCTATCTGGAATAGATCTTTCAATTGATAGTTTTGTGTACTGCTATCTGGTAGTCAAGTTAATTAGCCATAAATAACACTGAAAGGAGATCAGAACAGTAGCAAATATTACTGGTGGGAAGGTACACTGGCAGCCCTGACTTTAACATTGCTCTCTTTAAATCAGTTACCTATCACATTGCTATTCAAGTAATTAATTGTTACGGGATAAGTTCTCAGCTTACATAATATAGCTCTGTCTTAAATTTATTATGATAGGCCAGTGTTACTGATATGATACTTAAACTGTATTATATATGCTGGAAATGTGTGTAGAGAATCACCAAGAATTAAATTATTGTTAAAAAATGGTCTTCTCCCCACCATGCAAACACTGAGAACCACCAGAGTGAAACTTACTGGGAGTCTGTGGCCAGGAGGGGTTGTTAGAAAAATCTCATCTGAGCCCCTACGCAGCACAAAAATCCTGCCATTAAGGCTGGCTCTGTTTGAATCTGTTTTAGAAAGACATCCTGCCTTGTCTGAAAGCCTTCCAGATGAAGGAGAATACACAGCAAGCTGTTTCAATAGTTAATTGCATGCACTGTTAGAAACTTGTCCTTTATTTCCAGTCTTATTCCTTCCTTTTTATTTTTTTCTTCTTTTTTTTTTTTTTTTCTTGAAACGAAGAGATTAGAAAAGAGAGCAATTCAACTGTGGATCTCATCAGCCTTGTTCAACATTGTTCACTTGTATTCCCTCCTGTAACTATTCCTGTTTGCTCACCAGCACAGAAATGAACTGCAGCCTTAGATGAGTCCTCCATACAGACACAATACTCATTATTCCAATTTAAGTTGTATTAAATGAAGGATAACCTCTTTCCGTTGGATGAAGGCTCAAGCAGAACCACCTTACTGGGAAGAAAGTGTTTTCAGATAGAGCTGACAGCATATTCTATTCTATTCAGGTTCCTCCACTGTGCCCATCACCATGTATGCGAGCACCTTTCTGAGCAGAACTAGCACAATGCTACTTGTACCAAAACTTAAATGTTCCCTTTCCATCTCCATGGCCATGGAGTGTACATTAAGCAAATGACAGTAGCCTTTCAGTGTCTAAAGGGGGCTGTAAGAAAAAAGAAGACAGATTCTTTAGCAGGGTCTGTGGTGAAAGGGCAGGGAAAACGATTTCAAATTAAAAAAGTAGAGATTTAGATTGAATATAAGGAAGAAGTTTTTTTTTACAGTGAGGGTGGTGAGGCACTGACGCAGGATGCCCAGAGAGGTAGTGGATGCCCTGTTCCTGGAGACATTCAAGGTCAGACTGGACCAGACTCTAAGCATCCTGACCTCGCTGCAGGTATCGCCACTCATTGCAGGTAAGTTGGACTAGATGGTCTGTAAGGGTCTTTTCCAAGTCAAATGATTCTCTGATTCTATTATTATTATCTCTACAGGAGTTCAAAAAGTCACTGTCAGTAGACAAGCCTTGTCAAAGGAAGGCACCAGAGAGGACTCCAGCTTATGAAATAAAGATAAAATTGAGATCCTGACTGACCTGATTTACTTGGAGTTTGGTTCTCTAAATCAGAGATCTCTCACACTCTTGCATCTGTCAACTTAAATGCTTATGTTCTGCTTTTATCCTTCCAATTACTTAGTTAATTAACAGAGTGAACCTTAGTCAATCACTTCTTACTATACAGTGAAAAAATAGAATTGTGGTTGTTTTCTATTTCTTTTAATTTAATTGTTTTCTATTTCTTTTTGTTTGACTATTTCACAGTCAAAAGATCACATTTTATACATACTGTGGATGTAAAGAACTATAAGACATGTGGAACAAGACAAAATTAAGTTTGCATCAGTGCCTCAGCCTAAGAGACAGATAACAACATAATAGCATTAGCCATGAGTTATCGAATGGAAATTAGTGGAAGAGATTGTGACTTTCTGTCGGGAGATTGGATTACCTTTGTGGCTCCTGTCCCTCAAGTCTACCAGTGTTAGGGCTTCTCAAGTCTGAATTCCACCAGCATTTTTCTGTAAGAACAAGAGGAAGGACAATGCTTTTGATACTTACACAGATTGCATTGTTTATCTCACTGTCAGCATTATATCTCTTCATTCAGTGGGATCATGAGTCTACTGCCAAATAGCTTTGTAACATCAGTTGTTTGACCAAAGGCCTGTTAAGTCAAGTGTTTCACTGCTCATCTGTCACTGGGGTTGCCAGTAATAACAATTAGCTTGATTTAGTTGTGTATTTTAACAACGGCTTAATATTACCCAGATCTTTCCTTCACTCATAATGTAAGATACCTTTCTGCTGAATGTGGTTTTAATTAAGTCTGTGTTCGCAACTTTGCACAAGCTGTTGAAAAATTCCTCCCCTGTAAGAAAAACGATGATGCAGTAAATGCTACTGTGGCAGAGAGTTTTTTTGTGAGTTTTTATTAGATGCGTGTTGAGCCCTTATGAATTCATGACCTCAGATGAGCATGTGTAGATGCTAAAGGAAAGATGGAATAGATTTAACAACTGCACTAACATAAGAAGTGTGAAATAAGCAGGTGCTGATACAAGCACTGTTGTACATTGAGAGAGCGTGTGTCCTTACAGTAAGTGTTACCAACAGCACAATGACGTGAGTGCTGACTGGTCTTCCATGTGGTTGAGCAGATGAAGAAGAAGACTGTGATGGAGCAGTACTGCTGCACTGCTGCACTTTAAGCCTACAGATTTGTTGCACAAGAAAACAAAGTCACATTTTTCAAGAATGTCACAGGAAACGAGTGGAGCCTGGAACATAACTTTTGCTTAAGGAAAGCTCTCACATATCTGTGCACATGCCAAATAGATAATTCTTTGCAAGATATCAGCTACTGAACCATTACCCCTCATCTTCACAAAGGAAATTTGAGTTCCAAACTCTCTTAACAAGCCAAAGCTGTTACACTGACAGTCCTCCCCAGATGCCCCAAGTAATTCCTTGGTAAGTGGAAAAAAAAGAAAAAAAAGAAAGAGGAAGTTGTTATATATGTGGAATTGCATTAAGAGCATGATTGACTTTCATCTGGAGCAGATGTCATGTGTCCTTAACTTGGCTTCTATTTGGATGTGGAAGGGGTGACGTTTGAGTTTCTTTATAAATAGGCTGGGATTTAATACTGAGCAAACTTTTTGGTTATAGACATTCAGAAATATAATCATCATCCTCTCCTCCTTTTTATTGTCCAGAAGTAAATATTTTATAAAATTCACTCCTCATATTCTGCCAATAAACATTTTAGTGATCCTAGCAACAACCTTTAGATGTGCTGTAAATACACTTGGCAAGTTTAGTGCCCTTAGCCACTTTAAACAGTCACTTTCCACTTATTTTATATATTTTGCACATGTGGAGAACGTCAAAGGAGGGTGGAGCAGCACACGCAGGACCCACAGTATTCATTCATTTTGTATCTAGAAAGGTGGAAACTCCCTGCCTGAAAGACTTGTCAGGGCTCTGACAGGATCTTTCTTTTGTAGACAGTTCCCTAATTTATTGGCTCTTTAGGAAACAAACAGTCTTTTAGGCTTTTTTCCATTGTGGACTTGGTTGAAATATGCAACGTCTTTAAAAGTTGTTTGACAAGGCGTGGGCTGGCAGAAACCCAACCAGTTACACAAATAGAGGTAATCCAATGACTTTGTTTCTAAAGAAACCAGTCAGCTACCACTGAGCAACTGAATCAGACAAATGTTGATGCATAGAAGCCACAGGTGACAGTGTCTTCTGCTCATCCTCCTTGTGATAAAGCTCCTATCAGTGCATTGCTCAACTCGCTACCCATCATACTACAGGGCTTCAGCATCTCCCAGTTCCTAAGACTTACAATTGGAATGAAAGTAGCTTTTAATAACTTAGCAATTAACTATTCCATTAAAAAAACAAACAAACAGATTTCTTAGTAAGCAATGGATCTGGCAATGACTCTGCCAGTTTATGGCCTGTGTCTTGCATAGGGATTCCCTGGCTTCTCATATGGGGAAGATTCACTGACACATTTCCTTCAGTACAGACAGAAGTACAATCTTTCCCATCATGTGGCTAGCTATTTTCAGACAGCTTGCAGGAACTTAGTGGATCTATGTCAAATTCCAGAAATTATGTAGTTAAAATATATGCTGTCACAGACAGTATGCACACTTATACAAACAGCAGAGCCATGTGAGACTCATTTTAACAGGAAGTCAGGTTAAAAATTAGCCCACATTGTTCCCCCTAATGCCAGACACATAAATATGTCAATTCCATTGAATAAACTCTAGTGGCTTGCTAGAACAGGGGAATGGCCCGCTTGCTGTAAAAGTGTGTGCACCCCAGATCCTGAACTAGTTTCCCCAAATAGTCCCAGAGCAATCTTTCCTTGTAATGGTCTTCCTTGATTTAAAGACAATAAAGGGAACAGATTCACAGAAGAAGAGATTGTTCCCGCTCTGAATCTTTAGAGAACTCAATGGGATTTTTATAGGACATTTTTACACGGGTGAAGGTGAACCAGTCGCTGTGTTAATGATCCTTGCTGAGCTTAATGATGAAAAGAACTGCCTGGAAAGTCAATGCAAAAGACTGGGACATCTGAAAATCTTCCTCAGCTACTTCCAAAGCAGCAGCTTGAGTCCCTTCTTTGGGAATTTAAGAGCACTGGGGAGTTGTCTTTGCTGTGGTTTTACATCTCTTTGACTGTAGCTGTGAATGTCAGATCAGTGGGATACCGCTGTTCCTACTTATTCAGAAACAAGCGCAAAATGCAAAACGTGGATCCAGATCCGGATCTAGAATTCAAACGTTGCAGAGGCACAGTATGTTAGGATCTGGGGTTTTGGTCTCAATGCCAAAAAACAGGCTGAAATCTAGATATATCCACACTTGTGTTTGTTCAGGTATTGCTCTGTTTCAACACAGTGTCTTAAAATTTGTACTTTGATCAAAGTCGAAGCACAACTTGAGGGAGCTGTCTTCTTCTTGGGCTCTGACTTCACAGTGGTGAAAGGCCTTATATTTTTACACCAAATGCTTTCACTGACCAGGCTTCCCATGAATGGCAGTGCTGCTATCATCACAGGTACCTGCAACCCTGTTCTCTGGCTCCCACACATCCAGGACAAAGCAGATAGGACTACAGGGTAGAGGAGTCAGCATGCAGTTGTGCCTTTTGGAGAGGGCCCTACAGGGCTTTGCACAACATAGCAAGCCCAAGCAGGTAACAGGAGAACTAGCATTTTTCCCAAGCACCATGATAGTCATAATTATGGTCATATAAATCAATATGATGAAAGAAAAATCACATATTTCCAGATGCCCGTGGTAAGCCTACTTACTGTAAATTAGAGCCAGAGTTAGGTGTGTGGAAAACTCCTATAATTTTGGCCACAGCTGCAAGAAAATCTGTAAGAAAAGGCTCAGAGCTGAGACTTTGTTTTTATCACAGCATTTTGTTATGTCTCTAGTTATTGCTTTATCAAAAGAAGGCTGGGGTAGCAACATTCTCTCTTACAACAGCCCTATTTTTCATTTGGGAAAAAAATACAAAAAACAACTACATTAAATGAATTAAATGACTACCTTTAATTATCATTCACCGACTATGCTATGTCAGTTAGAAAGATTCCTATATTAAAATGAATGCTTTTGAAAAATACATCAAGCATGCTGCTGTGATTTGTCCTGCCAGCAGATTCCGACATTAATCCTTTCCCAGCATTGCAACAGAGAAATGTCTCACCAGAATTTCAATAGCAGTCATTCCACAGAGCTAATGATGATATTTTTTTCCAAAAGCATCAGTACATCATCCGTTCTATTTTGTTGCGTAACAATAGTTTGTATCTTATTAGTTCTTTGACAGTTACCTTTTCATATCAGATAGTTTGATATAATATTTTTAATTAATATGCTTTATTAGTGATAGGTGGTAATCCATGAATAGGGAAAGTAGTCACAGATATCACTTTTAATTTTTTATCCGGTTTTACAACCAAGACTCTGCTTTACCAGTTGGTATTGGTAGTACAGCTTTAATATTGCTAGTATCTTCTGCACTGAGAGCTAGCATGCAAATGCCACAAATCTTAATAGCTTCTAATCATAGGAAGTTACCCTCCAGAGAGACAAAGGAGACAGTTTTTCTCCCGTCTTACTGATAAATGCTTTCTGTTTGTTGTCCCTACTGACATCTTGTAAGCATCTTCACACAGCGTGGTAGAAGTTCCCAAATCTATAACAAGTTCTCTTCTCGGCTTGTGGCTGGTGCTCTGTGCTGAGCTCTTCCAACAGGGACAGAAGTTTGACTTTACACAACATGACCTACAATCTGCTTCTCATTGTTGTGGCAACATCCCCAGCTGGGAGAAATCCATCCCTTCCCAAGCCACAGGCCTCTTGGCTCCGCAGTACCTGCAGGCCATTGGAACTAAACTAATTTGCCCACTAACAATTTTGTTTTGTTTTGCTTTAATAGAATCTTTCAGTGATAAATTGGTTTCAGACTAATTTTCTGCTCCATCTAAATTGTCATCGGGGGATGGCAGACTGCAAACTCCAGACAGATTCTACCCAAACAGATTTCCTGCTAGAAAATGATCAGGGAGCCAAGAAAGACATGCAGGAGCAGGCAGATGCTCCAAAACATCCCACCAGGACCTAATATTTCCCACCTCTTTTGCCCTGGGGCAGGGGTGCTGCCTGCAGCTTGCCACCCTTGAGGTACTCTTGGGTTTGGGGATCAGTCTGCTGTTGTGTCCAAAAAGAATGGTGCTGGCAGCTCCCGGGCTATTTCAGCCAGATGCAAGTCTCAGTCACTTGCAGATAAACCTTAAAATGGAGCTTTTGGCACCTTCAACCAAGGGCTGTACATCAGTGTCAGCTTCTGAGGAATTCAATACTGCAGTTTCTGTCAAAGGCAGTCACCAATGTTTTCCATTTTTGCAAACAAATATGATTTTCTTCTAAGCAAAAATAATATGAAATAATTTTAAACCTGTGTCTTATTTTGCTTCACTGAGAAAATATACATAGCTCATCATTTATACAAGGCAAAAAGGAACACATTTTCACAGCCATAGGTTCAAGGGCACAGCACACACAACTGCATTAAATTCTGCTCACTTACACTATTAAGTGCTCATGCCAGATCAGGAGTATTTTTGGGTCCAGGCTACAGAAAGGTAAATGGTCAGTGCTTTATGCTTCAGCATCCAACTACTATAACCTAAATTTGTCCCTGTGGAAAAATATTTGAGAAGAAACAGGAGACCATTGAAGATCTGAAACATAGTTGGGTTCTGTAGATGACACGTTCATCTCCCCGAGATGTATAGCTTTGTTTCAGCAACCTTCAGTCTTATAGCTCGTGTGCATTCTGTTCAGCTTTTTAACCAGAGGCTTTATGAATTTTGGGATTTTTCTTTGAATAGTGAAGAGACATTGGAGTGCATGCAGGGATGTGGAAGAACAGGTACATGTATGGGTGAAGGGGTCTGGTTCCTGCTGCAGATATTTTATGGACTTCTGGAGTAATTTACTTTGGTGTCCGACTGTGGGCTGACAGCCTCAGATCCACTCCTCTCCAAATACTGCCAGGACAATTGTGTATGCTGGATCTGGGTTTTCAACAGGGTCCATTAAAAAGGCTGAATTTTTGGCAACGAGACTTTCTTTTAAAAACACATTTTACCCTGGAGCCTTAATTTTAGCATCATATTCTATCCAGATACCTACAATTTGTATTAATATTTTACTAATCTAATTAATCT
This sequence comes from Centrocercus urophasianus, assembly GCF_019232065.1. Lineage (NCBI taxonomy): Eukaryota > Metazoa > Chordata > Aves > Galliformes > Phasianidae > Centrocercus > Centrocercus urophasianus. Next base: position 26,002,217 of record NW_024884711.1, read on the forward strand.
TAATTAATTAATATAACTAATTATATTCCGTAGCCTGTTCTAGGAACATAATCCTTACTGAAGTAAGTAGATTTTTGGTCAGACTCATACTGAGTGTATGAAATCTGCTTATAAGAACAGTAGTGAATAATCAGCCTAGTATCTAATAACTGATCTACTAATCTGTAATTGTATAATAGCCTACATGAGTAAAATAGGATATTATAAACACACACATGCTATAGACAGCACTGAGCCTGTTAGTGTTTTTTTCTCTTTTTTGCTGATGTAATTATTCATGCAAACTACTGAATTTGAGTATTTTTTATTTGGATGAATGTTTCATGAATTCAATTTGTTATTGTTTAGCTGGTCTAGGAGAATAATAACCAAGATGACTGAATAAAATTCAGCTAATAACGTATTGGTTGATTTTTTGTTCATGATCCTAAATCTATCAATTGTGAATATGATTTTTTTCTTGATTTTCTTGATCATTCTTGAAATTAATGCAGAAATAAGCAGTAGAATTACTTCAAAAAGTAAGAAGAAAACGAACACCAGCATTTTTTTTATATATTTTTGCTATAAATAACTTACTGCAGTAGGACGCACTTAAAATCAAACAACCCATACTATAATTAGAGTACAGTTCATGAGAAGGAGCATGCTTGGCCTTATGCTTCCAGAACTATACTACAGGCATGAAATAATAGCCAAACCAATGTATTATTTTATCAGATAAGAGTCACAAAAGTAAACTGAAAACCTTGCTCTGAAGCATATAATGTGGTTTTTTATATGGATTTTTACATATTTTACAGGTGATATGGGATTAAAGTGGGTTTAAGTTGTTCCACAAAAACAATTCAGCTATGAAGCTTGAGCACAGGCTTGCGCAAGAGGCATGAAACTGTTCTGTTTTATTGCACTAGTTACAATGAACATTATATTTACAGCTTTCTTTTGAATGCACATTAAAATGATACTGAACAGAAGCAGGTAAAACAGAAACCTTAGTCTTTAGCTGTCCTGTTTGAAGAAAAAAAAAAAAAGAATTATGACTTAGTTGTAACAAAAGCCTTGAAGCGGATATAGAATCCGAGTTAATGATATCCTGCAATCTGATCCTGAGCGGACACTGACAGCTGTTCTTGGGGCCCTAATGAACCATGCACATTTACAGATCACTGATTAGCAGAACTTGATACTGGTGGGCACAGACAAGTCCTAACACTATTTGAAATAGCTCTGGTGGTGTTAAATAACAGGGGTCTGTTATCGTGTGATTACCTGTCTGTAAAATTCCTATTTATCTTCATTATGCTGCTGCTTTTCTCAGAGATGAAAGTGGGAAAGGCTTGTCATCTCTGATACTACACCTGTTGCTTTAACTCTTTGTGTTTCTCAGATGAACAGATTCCTTGGGGTCAGGTTGCAAAACGGCTCTGCTGCCTCCCATGCTGCTTCGAGAGGCAACAGTGACTTGAGTTAAAGAGACAGAAGGATTCCTTAGTGATTTTTGACAGTAGTCACTGTTCATTGCATATGTGGGGAAATCCGGTCCCATGCAAATAATAATACAGGCAAAGATGTTCAGTTTCATGAAATGGTGCATACTAAGAAGACCAACAGTAACTGTGATGCCAATTAACCAGTATGGCAATCCAGTATGCTTTAGTTATGTATCTAATATCTGCAATTTGTTGATGATCTCTCGGGTGCTTAGCCCAGTTTGTGCAATTTAAACACTGAATTTCCATAAAAAAACTTACGTAGCTGCTTCTAGTTACCAACACAGAATGCTCACTGTCTGTCAGAGAGCATCTGCTACACTTGCCACTCACTGTAAGGGGAAAATGCTTCACCTCTGCAGAGTGATCCCAATCACCTGAACTTGGAAAGTCACCTCTCTCACTGAAGGTCTCTCTCTCCTTGAAGGTGGTAAGAAGATAGAAAAAATAGCAGTGGACATTTGCGTAACAGTCAGATACAAAAGCTTGCATCTGTCTGCATGATGTTGACCTTATTTGTGGCTGAACTTCAGTCCATTGAATCATAGAAAGATAGAATCACAGGATGTCTTGGGATGGAAGGACCTTAAAATCCACCCCTCTCCAACCTCCTGCTAAGGGCTGATTGCTCTTAGCACCCAGCTCCCACCAGCTCAGGCTGCCCAGGGCCCATCCAACCCAGCCCTGAGTGCTTTCAGGGATAGGGCACCCACTGCTCTCTTGGCAGCAGTGCCAGTGCCTCACTGCCCTCTAAGAATTTTTTTTGAACACCTAACCTAAACGTCCCCTCTTTTGTCCGACGAGGACTTCTGACATGTAAATAAATAGCACCAGACCCAAGTAATCTTGCTAGGGTTGCAAACCTGGAATTCCAGTCACGACAGAGATTCAAGGATACAGGTGGAAACCTCAAAACTGAAAACCTTTTTCGCTCGCTTTTTAAAGAGTGACTAAATTAATCCCTGTAAAACACTGCACACTATAACATTTCTTTTAAAAAGCCCAAGTGTATCTTAAAATTAGTGCACTTTCCAGGCATTTTCTTTTAGCTGGGTTTTCTCTAAATGAATTATTCTGAAACATTTGTCATCTGTAAGCCATCATTTTCATCCTGTGTACATGCACAACCTTTCAGGTCTCAGAGAAGATAAAAGTTGTATTTCTAAGCAACACAGAACACTGGAAATGAGCTCAGTTGCAGCATTGCTCACTGGTCCCTAAATTGCCATTTCTCTCAACTTTGCCATTTACCAAACTGGCTGGACAAAATGAGCAATACTTATATCTTTGGGATAATGCTCAGTCTGAAACCAGCAAAATTAAGACTCAAATAATTATGGCTGATATCAATCATGTACACCAGCAGCGCATCCCAGATTTGTGCTTCTTTTTTTCCACTATCACAGCTTCAAGGTTTTCAATACCCTTGAAAAACTTTGAGTACTATACCTTACATACAGAGGTAAATAATTATTTTTCTGTTTATGTATGAGCATTTGCATTTCTTGGGAAATTTTCCTTAAATATTTAATGTTTGCCCTTCTAAATTATCTGTGGAAAAATCTGCTGCTTTTTCTTTTTTTTTTTTCTTCCGGAACAGATGGATGACAGGGAATGAAAAATGTCTTTCAAGGCAGATAACTCTCCCATGGCTAAAAGGCCTATTTCTGGGAGAATTTTGAAAAGATTCCCTACCACACTTCAGACTTTTTCTTCAGTGTAAAGAAGGCATTACTGTGCAATAGCAGCATTTCAGGTTCTCTTATTTAATCTTTCACAGTGACTAAGTTGCACGCACCGCCCAGACACTTCCAAGAATAGAATGCAATCTTGTGCAACAAGCCCTTTGATTTGGTAGAAGATGTAGATGGCTTTAGATGCCTCATAATTTCTGGTCCAAAATGAATGTTTTTATTTCTTTCATTTTTTACATTAGTGTCAATTTCATAAACAGTTTTGAAAGATTATCTTAGTTCTAATATAATCCTATCATGCAAAGTTAAAGGAACACACCATAGCAGTCAATACGTACAGTTTGCGGTTCCTCCTGCTGGCAGCTACTGGATTGTATCTGATGTTCTCCCTAAGATATTCCTGATTTCTTTCTTCTTCTAAGGCACTAACAAAGCAACATTTTGGTAGCATCAGTACTTAAAGAAAACGATGACACAAATATCTCTAGAGTCCTTTTCTGGTTAGGTAACACAGCCTTGGTGAAACATTTAGCTGTTCATTTATGATGAGATTCATTGACCTTTAATCTTAAACCTCAGAACTTAGGCATTTATTCTCTGCCAGTTATAAGGGTCCATTACCAGTCAATGGGAAGAGACAAGCCTTCCAGAGTGTGATTTATTCCATCCTAAAACAGATGTTTAAGATAGCGGAGATGAATTGCACTGTGGAGGTCCTATCTCTCCTAGATGACTAGAGCAGTCTGAAGTCATTTTTTCCTAGGATCTGTACAGGACCACAAAGTATGCTGTCATTAATTTCAGAATAAAGGCGTCATTGAAATTGATGTGTCTAGGGTGAGCAGAAAGTATAGCCAGGCTTTTCAAATCATACACAAGGAAAATTTGAACTGTAGTCAATGAGGTACTTCAGAAAATGGCAACTGGAATCCAATTCTGAGGTAGACAATGGTGGGGAGAGCTCAGTGCTGAGCTGACAGAAGTTGAGCCTTTGGCTGTTAGAAGCAGTTTCTTCTTTCTGATAGCTTTAATTTTACACTTTATATCCTGAAGAGAGTCAGTTAATTTTTGTACTTCCCTCAGTCACAGCTCATTTAGGAAAACCTCCACAGAACTGCAGAACTAAAAAATGCAGACAATACTCTGAGAAATTGAAACCTTCAGCTGTCCTCTTGGCATAATCACCACTTTTTAACCACCATTTCAGGAGAACCATCCGGAATGGTGCAGAATAAGAGGTGACTGCAAAGGCAAATGCCCCTTTTTATGCTCTCTTTACTTAGCTGCTCAGTTTCTCATCTGCTCAGAGTCCTGAAAGAAGAGAAGAAACTGAAAGTAAGAGGACAGGAAGATGACTATGGATCAGTGCTGAGGCACAGTGGGAATACTGAACATCACAGATGGAAGACCTTTTCCCAGGCACAGAGAGTGGAAACCCTGTTAGCTGAGCCAAGGGAAACAGGGCCTCCTTCAGCAGAGACCTCCCATGCACAGACGGCCACCAAGGCTGTGGACACCCAAGGGACATTGGCAGCCATTTCCCTGGGATGGATGAAGAGCAGTGTGAGAAGGGTAGAAGAGCAAACAGTATCTGAAAGAGGAACAAGTACTATTTGGTTCCGCTTAGCATTAGTACACTTGCTGATTTTTATTAACCCATTTAGCTTTGGTTGAATCACATCACTTCAAGAAGAATGTTAGAAGAGTAGAAAGAATAGAAATATTTTGTACTGCACAGAAATTACATTATTCATTCATGAAAGACTATATCTCTCAATTCATTGTAATCTGATAATCAGATCAAAATATTGCCAATGAATTTGCTTGAGGTGAGAGAGGTTTTTCTAGAAGCCATGCAAATACCTATTTTTTTTCTTGAGGAAGAAGACTTTTTTAGATCTTTGATGCTGGCTTTAGCACAGTAAAAAGTATTGATAATTCACCAACTTTATGATTTCAAACACGGGAATGAAAAAAAAAAAAAGCTGTTAAATATCTCTAAAGATGAAAGATAAGTGATACATTCAGTAGTTCCAGTCAGTAACACGATCTCTTGTCAGGTCTAAACCATCTCCAAGAGCAACATCCAACTCTCACTGTAACAGTCATGTAGAAATAAATTGGCATGCAACAGAGCCCCATACTACCCCTGTGTTACTCAAGGTAATGGCAATCCCAGGATGCACATATCCCACCTGGACGGGAATAGATTATTTGTCTAAAATCTTCTGCAGCTGAAGCACATTCGTAAGAGAGCTGGTCCTGTCCTGCTCTATTTACAGTTTAGTTGTGTTTGCAGAAGAGGGTCAGTGCTTCAGAAAAGGCTGAGCTGAATTCATCTTTTCTTACAGCAACTGTGCTGAATCATGAGGATGACCTTGAGCTCCTAAATGTACACAGCAAGTGTAAGTGAGGGGTGGATATTTGACCCATATATTGACATTTACATTGTGGATGTATTTGTCCAAACTAGTCAGAAATCTGCTTTACAGTCAATGTAGAGAAACAATGGTTTTATACGGGCTGAGAGAGATCAGTCATGACCTGATTCCACTGAAACTGACCACTGCAATGTAAGCATCTACATTAAATCAGGTCTCTCCTTCCTCCCTTGCAGTTACTCAAAACCTGCAGGACAAGGACACGAGTTTTGACCTGTTGATGTGTCCTAGAACCTTCTCTATCATCAACGCAAAGAAGCTAGAAACCTCCCTTAGCAAGGTGAGTAGTGATAGCAGTTATCTGGATAATACCGGAACCTGAGCTGAAAACAGGAGAGGTTCTGGCTTGGCTACTGTATTCTAGTGAATTTTGCTGAAATGTAGACCTTAAGGTATAAATATAAACTAGCAAAAGCTGTCCTGAGATTGGTTTGGCTTTCTATGAGAGCCAAAGAGGCCATGTGCTCCCTAGAGACTGCTGAGTTTTTTTGAACTGCACTAAAGCAGGACTGCAAGCAGCACCTTTACAAGCAGTTAGCTGTGGTACACTTCAGGAATACTCCGAACCAATAATCAGCCTCTAAATCATTCTATGATTCTATTCTGCTTCCCTTCGTTAGCAGTCCTCAAGCACGAGGAAGGCAGACTCTGGAATCCTCTGTGTTCTCTTGCTTTCAGAGAAGCCCTAGAAGAGCATTACTAACTGAAGTCTAAACAAAAAGATGCTGTACTTTCCTTTGAATGAAATCTCCCATGTCAATGAAAAATCTGTGCTTTTATCAGTTCTGCAGAGAAAATAAAACCATGGAAGGAATGATGAAATACCAGGATCTTGTTTTTAATATTTAAATGCTATCATTAAAACTCATTGTACTGCTACCCAACTAATCTTCATGACAACTGCTCCAATTCAAATGCTTTGATTGTGAAGAAATGCGAAAACAAGGAGCAGAAATGAATCAAGATGCTGAAAACTCTCATAAAGAGTCTTTTTAAAAACCACTACCCCTGGGCTTTAACCTATGCCCATTTTTCAATATAAAAATACCACTTGATCTCAATAGAACGGGAATAACCCATAAACCAATCTTCAGATCCGAATGAAAACACAAACCACTGCATATTTTCAACTTTAGACCTATTGCAAGGCCGTTGCAGAGTATCTGATAATGGCATTTATGTTTATAGAGTCCATTGTTTTTCCTGTGCTGCAAACTTTCCATTCTTGACAGCCCTGTTTCCTGTTTCCCATTATGGAAGTCTCCAAAGGGGGTTTCCTTCTGTTTTTCTTATGGTCAAAAGGAATTTCATAAGTACAAGTCAAGTTTCTTTTCAGTACTACACGTGCAGAATGGAATCTGAAAGCTCCCAGTGTAATCATCTCCAGCATGTACATAGTTAGTGTTACATATAATCCACATCTGGGTCACAAAATCTCTGAAATGCTTCCAGGAATATTTAGACAGCCATAATGCAACACATTGCTGTATAAGGGAGAAATAGAGCTAACCCCGATGTCAGGGTTATAGCTTTTGAGAAACACAGCAGCTCCCCTTCAGAACTTTGTAGCTCACCTTCTGGGTCCTGACTGCCATCAGTTTGAGTAGCACTAATATTTTCCTTTCCACTCGAGCCCATAGACACATCTGAAAACAGTTTACATCCCAATATGCGTTATGCTGCTGATGTTTAAGTCTAAACTGTGTATAAAACTTGGTGCATATGTAACCCATATATTTTAATACGGGAGACTGTCTTGGCACCTTTTTCTGCTACAATCAGCTCAGAACCCCAGGAGATAAAATATGGTTGAAACCAAACTAGCAGGCAGTCTGCAATACAGTATTCATTTCAGAGTTAAAAAACACATTTCAAGATTAGATCTGGGCTTGGCACTATGCTGCAGTGCTGCCTTGTGTGTGATATAGTATCCATAAACTACTTTTTAACCACTGCTTATGGCACAGAACTCATGCTGTATGAAGCCCTTACATTTTCCTTTTAGCAAACTTTATTTAAGCAGTGGATTAAGGATGATGCTTTAAGGAAAACAACAACAGGCATTACCTGTAACCATCAATCGTAGTAGCTACCATTATACTTTCTTAACTAATTTTTTAGGCAAGTAAGGGTAAGAAAGGTAGTTCATATTTGGTCTCCTCTTCATGCAGGTCTGGGGCTACGTTGGGCTGGGGACCCAAGTGATTTGTGCAAAAAAAAAAAAAAAAAAAAAAATTCAGTCCCCAAAAGTGACCTAATCAGAAAAGATTATCTGGATCGATGTTAATCTGCTCTGTCTTGCCGCTGCTTTTGAATTTTTTCATTGCAGACTTGCCTTCTGAATTGCTTTTACTATGTATGACTGATTTTCTTTCACTCATATAGGTCGATTAGTGAGAGGATGTTCCTGTGTGTGTACCTGTGCAGGACCTCCTCTGAAGAACATTATTCAGCAAAAGTGATTCAACGCATGGCCAAGATAATAGGTGCTGTGTTTAATGAGCAAAGGCAAAAACACTTATCCACGGTTCATCCATATTGACCTCTATTGTTTACAGGTTCCTACAATAGCCTCTGAAGAGTGAAGACGTGGCCCTTGCAAGGGGCTGTAGAATAATCTAAGTAAGTGTCCAAGATGAGATATTTTCCTTGTTGGTTGGTAAAGACGGTGATTTGAATCTAAACCATGCTCCATTCCATGTTATTTTACCTTTTATTCTCTCCATTTTTCTTACCATTTGTATACCAAATAGTGCGAATGCTTCTTGGGGAGGTGGAGGGGAAAGGAAGATGGAGAAAGCCTTTCAGAGGTTGCACTCTTGCTCTGCAGTGAGAAGATACTCTGTAATACCAGAGGTAGTGCTTTGTATCATAGTGGCTTGGATGGAGTAGAGGCAATGTCACTGTTTGCTTATTTATTTTGCGTCTTGCTAAGCTTTGTGTGTGCCCCTGACACCGACTACTCATCCAGCAGACATACTTTCAGAATCTTTTCTTTTCTGAATTTCTTCTTTTCCCCCTTCCTTTGTGTAAAGGATATGTACTGGCTTTGTGGAATCCCTGTAGCAAGTTGTGAATGATGTATGAACTGAAAATCTTTGCCTGGTACACAGTAGGAATACAGAAAGTGCTATGCAGTCACTGCTGTGCTATGCTTTTTTCTATATATACAGACTCACAGTAGTCATCTCATATTCATTTTGACAAGCCCTTCATGTCCAGACACCTTGGGATGGCATGGCTTGTGTACCATTGGCCTGTGCTGGAATATATATCAGAGAGATTTTTGTGCATAATTGTTCCCTGTGCTGTGCTTAAAAGAAAGTGGTGCCTTTTGCTTTTGCTAATATGCCAGCCTGAGGTTCCTCAGTTGAAATTTCAGGCAGCAAGCATACCTGAGAAGCACTGCTAAGATGCCTGTATTTTTGCAATCCTACTCTCAGAGAGGGACTTAAATCTGAGACATTGAGCTATAAAACTTGAGGACATACTCCTTTTTCTAATTGGCATGAACTCTAGATAGTCTCTGTTTATAGCCTATTGTGAACTGAATTATTTTGTTTCCTTTGGGTATCCCAACCAGCTTAGATGTGGAAAGAGTGCAGAATACACTCTCCTACTGTGCAGAATACACAGTGGAAATACAAGTGCAAATCATAGAGGAAGATTTTTTCTTCTACTTTAATGGCTACAAGATTCATACTCATTCTCAGACACCTATTGAGAACTTAGACTTTTTATTTCCCATGCTGACATACCTGAAAGAGATGGCTTTGCACTAAGGTATTTCTGCAAGACTTTTGATTTCCCTTGGCTATACAAAGATGCCTTCCTAATGTGATGGTTGACTGTTTTTCCCTCTGTGGTCACATTATCAGTTGGTTGAACCTGTTGTTTGAATCCACCTCACTGGAGAGATTTAATTTTCATGAACATTGGCCAGTAAGGCTTCAAGGTAATTTTAGCCTTTCCCTCAGTGTAGCTTTCTCATTAATAATAAGTATTGAAGTAAAAGCAAAGACTCATTTTATTAAAAGATGAGAGCTTGGGGAGAAGCAAAGGTGATTGACTAAAGCACAAGGATCTTGGCTTATGTTGAATAAATCACATCTCTGCTCTGAGCCTCAGTTTCCTAACTTGAAAACAGGGATAAAACAGAAGGCTCTTCAGCTTTGGAGACTAACTAGTGAACAGTACTGAACAAAAATTATGGACTTGTTTAAAATATGAGGAAAAAGACAAGCAAACAGATAAGATCCTGAAGGGAAAGAAGAGACAAATAGGGAGGGGGATGCCTGGACAGATGAAGCTGATTCTGGAGCCTGTGAACACATTGAAACCATTATCACATTACTGCAACCTTGGCAGAAGTAAATTGCACTGAGGCAACACTTCTGGACATGATGTCAGCATAATTCCTTTCTTTGCACTGCAGAACCCTGACATGGTCCTGCCCTAACCTTTCTTTGAGTCAGTTCTCCTGCTGGGGAAGTTAAACAGTGAAAAAGGTTTCTGCACTTGCTTGAATGCAGCAGAGAGGAGCTCATGAGCCCTCCTGATCCTCCCTGCTTCCAGGATGCACAGACAAGATGGCAGTGGCAACTTTGCTTGAGCCATGTACCCCACCAGACAGGGAGGCACACATCTGGCTCAGCTTCCAGATGTTACTGACAGCTTTGGGTACCTCAGGTCACCCTGGCACAATGTGCTGCGCTGACAGCAGGCATTCAAGAGCATGTGATTATAATGATATGCCTTACTGTACCTCTTTCTGACTTCATTTTGTACTGTATTATGCTGATAAAATAGTATACAATGCTTCTACCAACAAGATAACTAAAGTTTCGGTCATTATTAGCCTATAAATTGTTTCTGGATGTGTGCAGGAAACTGATATGAAAACCTGTCTTAGATAATTGGAATGTTCGAGAAACTAATGACTATTATTATCAAAATATGTTAAAATGGACTAGGAGCATATTGCCTGCATTTCATTAATGCTTTTGAGGTGTTCTCATCATTCTACTCTTTAAGAGTTTAACTCTAATACATCCAAGTCTCTACCACTCAATTTTTATTCATATACTGAAAGAAGAAAGCAAGCTTTCTTGTTTTTTCTGTGCTTGATCACTTTCTCGGCTTGAATGAATGACTTGGAGTAGTCCAAACACAGAAAAAAATTCACTGCAACTGTGGAGAAGATACAGCTGGCAGAAGCAAACATTTTTCCAGGTGTTTAGTCACTGACTTCTCTCTTGAATGGTCAGACTCTTAAAATGTCAAGAATAAATACAGCCAGCTCAAGTATTATTTTTAATTTCACATGAAGTGGCCTTCAGTTATTTCAATAACATTAGACTTTCATATAGGTTAAGCTAATTCCAAACTTAATTCTAAATTATTTAAATATTTGTTATGAGTCAGGTTTCGGAACATTTAAATATAGATCCTTTCATTATTATTTTGCACCCTTTGTTTTTGGAAAATGTCAATTTACAGTTTCTTACTTCTAAGTCATATTGAGATAATACCATTTATTCTGTTACTTTTAATGTAAGAAGAGCAAAAACTGTGGCCACCAAATAAACATGGTGTTCTCAAACCAGGAAGGTTGTACCCAGTAGCACAACCATGTGCATTGCACAGTCCAGCAGAACTTGCATGCAGCATACATCTTGGGAAGCTCTTCCTTGCACTAGTCTTCAATGATTACTTGCAGATATTTACTTTAGCACATGGCATATAGAACATTAAAAGGGTTTTGAAAATCTCTCAGTTTTTCAACTTCTGAAGGATTATTAACTTCAAAGTGTGAAGAAATGTCGGCCTTCTATGTTTGGAAATGCCAGCAGCCTTTGCATATCCCCACCGCAGTCCCAAGCAACCCCCAGCAGAGAGGAACGATTACTGCCTCAGTGGTGTAAGGACGGCTTTTGATCTCCTAACATATTGGAAATTACTTAAAGGTAAACCATCTGCTAGCAGAGGAACAAAAATAGATTACATCACACCCTGCTAGAAAGATTGTGTTAAATCCTGTGTATCAAGGCTTTTAATAATTCTATATTAAGTCAGCTAATAGGATTAGGTACACATTTTCCTTAGGCTTTTTTCACCAACTATTAACAAAAAACTTTTTTTGGTAGAGATTTGTAAAATTCATGCGTCTTCCACTGTGAATAAAAGGAGTTCTTTCAGGAATTAAACGTCTCTTCAGATCACAATTTCTCCCCAAAAGCACTTATAGTAGGAGAGCAGAATGATGCATGGGGAGTGGGAAGAACTCAACTTTAATTTTTTGTTAATGTGGTAAGTATTAACTGCAAATGTCAGATAGCACTGCTTGAATGTTGTAACTACTTACATATGATGCAGCCTATCCTTAAAAGATTGTTGTAGATGTTGTTAAAAGGCTTTAATTTTTCTGTTTTCTTATTTATTTAGTTATATATATTTTTAAAAGTAGGCTGCCGATTAGGAAAGGTGATTCAGACCATTTCTGTTTAAACTTAAATTTGGCTAGTATTTCTTACAATTAGTGGTGAAATACAATAGCCAGAGTAGGAGAGCATAAAGTTTGTTATTTTGAGCAAAAGCAATGCTTGTAAGACTTACACCACTCACTTGTACATCATTCCGGTTCTGCAAATCAAGGACTATAAGGGCTGGAACATATATCCAAGTCATTGGTTTAGTAGCACTTAGTGGACATTTTCTTCCATTAATTTGTACAATTATTTTGCAAGAGCATTATATTTTTTGCTTCTGTGGTATTCTTTGGCAATGAATTTCACAATTTAAGTCCATGTTATTTGGTAGCTACTTCCTTTTGTTAAAAACTTCTGATCTCAAAATTGCATAAGGAGGGCTGTTTACTGACTGCTTGTCTTGCCAAAATTAAATAATTTGAAACCATGCTTGTTGGTCACATCCTGTTTAGAATTTTGTTTGTATACTTGCTGACATTATTTCCTGCACCTTTATCAGCTAAATTTTGTTACCTCTATCAAAAGTTTTATTATCTCAATATCTGAAAGAAGGATTACTTCTATGTGTTTTGATGGTTTGTATTTCAGGTGGATTTATTTGTGAAATTTTGAATATGGCAAAAGAAGGCATGCTCATCACCATTAAGAAGCCTTGCTACCCAACAAACATTCACAATCCCGCTGTGGTTTAGAATCAAAAATACTCAATCAATGCAAATGGTATGTTTTTCTGAGTAATTCATTTCATTTCAAAAAAAAAGATATCCCCCCATAAAATAAAGCTGTAAGAGTACAGAAGCATGTCAGCTAAAACCATATACAAATGTTCTGAGCAATGCAAGAAATAAAACCTGATGTCACTAGTACTTTCATAAATCTAAATCTCTTTTCAAGACCTCATTGCCTAGAACATGAATTATACCTATAGCGTCTGTTTTGGTATAAAGAGACCACAACTTGAAAATCTTGGGACACAGGAAGAGCTTGACATTATATAATGGTGTAGTGATGCTCCCTGTTTGTTCTATTCCTTTCCTAAAAAGGAAGTCTAAATGTTTTACTTGCCTTTTTGACAATTACTCAATACTTATGACATTTACATTCAGTTATCCATCTTTGCAACTACATCCCACTCCTGACTATAAAGACCACCACAGAGCCCTTAATATTTTATATAAAGCTAAAATTTTCCAATGTGTATTGCTTTAAATTGTTCAACACTGAATTTCCTTCGCCGTTTTATTGCTTAGTTGCTTAGTGACATAAAATTTGCTTGCAGTCCGCCACATTTGGCCCTTGTCCTTTGATGTTCAGGGTGACTAACTATCATTAGCAAGCTCGACTTGTCCCTTTTCCAGGACACTTTCAATATATCGAACAGTCTCTGAAGAATTCTCTTTATGGTTTCCCTCCAATGTGAAACTAAACATTTATTCCTACCCTCTATTTTCTGTCTTTCATTCAGATACTCATCTAAAGAAAAATTCCCCTTTAGGCCACAGATGTTAACTTTCTAAAAATCTTTACTGAGGGATTTTGTAAAAAGCCTTTTGGAAAACCAAGTAGATGGTACCTACCAGATCATCCTTATCTACGTGGTTTTTTATTTTTCAAACTACTCTGAATTTATAAAGCAATACTTCATTGGACAAAAACAGAGAGTAGTTCCAGATGTGTATTATTCCTGTTCTCATTAAACATGCTACTGATGTGCACTGTAGATTTCAGACTCACAGGCCTGTAGTTCCTCAAATCATCCCTGGAATTATTTCTATAAACTGACATCCCATTTGGCAGTTTCAAGTCCTTTTACTAAGGCAGTTTCAGGCAAGAAGTTGCATACACTCAGTAATAACTCAGCTATTGCATCCTTGCATTGTCCTGCATAACATCTGCTCTTGGCTATTTTTTACTGTTCAGTTGTCCATTTGTTTCTTATCCATTTCTGTAGTCATTTCAATTTCAAAGAGATACTCTGCTCAGTACTCAACAACAGAAAAAAATTATTCCAGAACGTGAATGTGAACGCTGATATAATTCATATAAACTCTGAAGTGAGCTTTTCCTTCTGTATCATTACCAGAAAGCGGCCTTGTAGACTAACTGAAAGGCTTCCTGTTTTTAAAAAGTATATTTTTGTAACAGCTTTGTTGACCTTACAGCATTTTCAAAAATAAGCTCTCAGAATTTATGATTGTATTCTCCTTACTTGGATATGACTTAAGGTTTGTATAATCCATGAATATTAAGATGCTATAATTACAAAATAAACAAGAGAGTTTGACAAAGCAGATAACGATGACAAAAAGTGGATAGAAAGCTTACCTGCATCCTAGGCTCACTTGCAAAACTCCAGCAGAGCAGATCTCCAGAAGAGCTCCTTCCCCACTGATAGCCAGCTCTTAAACAGGTCTAGGAGAGGTGCAGCCAGGCTCCCCTCCTTCCAGCAGCACAGTGAATTGCCTTCACCTGTGCTCCCGGCTGACTCAGTGCTCGCCTCAGGTGATCAAGCAGAGGTTTGGGCCGTGACTCAGCAGTTCCCATACATGGTTTTAGAAGGACACACTTGAGCTGTACAAAGCACTGTTTTTCTGTTAACTGAAACACTCAACTGGAATTCTTTAAAAACTGGTCTTGCACAGAAAGCAGCTGTAAGAAACTGTTGGCTTTTTCCTCCTTTTCTGATATTTCAAAATGGTTAAAATCAACTTGTGAGAATTATTCTTCTTTTTCTTAAGATAATTCAAGTCTACCTCCATCATAACAGGAAGACTGTATTTGTACAGTAAGCCTTTGCTCTCTTTTTCTTGAAGATGTCCCCTTTCTCACAGCATTAGTAAAGCATTAGGTAGCAGAATCTAGAATTTGTTTTATAATGGAAGTACCATTTTAGGTCTCTGATTTTGTCTGCAACTTTTCCTGTTTCATGTTATCTGTAAACTGGTTAATAGACATCAATAATTTTTAATATAGACTCCGTTGCCCCCTTTACAAATTTTATGCTTTTGAAGTTATATAGCCATTCATACTATCATTATATCTCCAAGAATCAATGTGAAGTAGACATTCAGCAAAAAACACTTTTACTTTAGTCCAAGTCCAAAAGACCTTCTAACTTGCAGTTTAAGGAACACATTGGGAGGTACAGAATCAAACTCACTTGGTCACAATCAGAATGGAGCCATGGTCTCCCAGCCTGTGACAAAATAGTGCAGAGTCATCAGAGAAACTAATGTAATCTTTTAAACAAATACCGATGTTTTGAAAAAAGTTCAACCTGAGTCCTCTAAAATAAACACTCTTTGAAAGAGTACCCAGGGTCTAAAATTCTGCAGCAGTGCCTGACCACCTCTGGTGCACTGTCCCTTGGGCTTTGTGAACCTCTAAGGTGCCAAGAGGAGGAACTGGATCTCTTGTTCGAAAGTACAAATTCAGTTATTCAAATTTTGTCTAAAGACTGAATTAACCAAGAGATTTATATGACTAACAGCCACTTAGGAACTTAAATCTAATGTTTATATATTAATGAGATGATTAAAACTCCCACTAAATTGCTGCTGACCATTTTAAGTCATCCTTACTTTCAGAAATTACATCACCTAACCATAATGATTTGCAACGTAGATGTTTACATCTGAATTAGTCATCCTTAGTTCCTACTCTGTGGAGAGTAAGAGATTTAGTTTCTGAGGTATGATTCATGTGACCTACTTTTGAGGTCTACAGAGCATCCTGTGGACTATACAGTGAGCCCTTGGTGACAAGCTCAGATGTACCTGCCTGCACAGTAGGTGAGCACATTTTTGACAGATGATTTGAAACTCTGGTGTCAGCAGAGCTACAGATCATTTGTACACTCTGTACAGCCATAAAACACCTGTGCATAGCAAGTGCCAGGCAATATGTGCTATTTTAAACCTCAAAGAGAAGTCATATTGAAAACTGATATAAGATAAAAGCAAGCCCATGAGCAGTTACTGTGGCTGACACGCAGGGAATTAACAAGGTGCTCTGTGTGACGTGGATGCAAAATGGCCCAGGTCATCCTGCGCTGAAGCTGTACAGAGCCCTTGTCAACTCCGTGTCTCACCAAGCTGATGGCACTGGGCATGACCACATCTTCCCCAAAGGTGCCAGCACACTAGACAGCCTCCAGGTACCAGTTAATCTTCTTAGAAAGCCTAAGCGTAAGTGGATGCCTGAAATGTCAGAATGCCTAAAATTTAAGCACTAGATTTTTCAGGTCCTGCTAGCTCTAGATTTAGTGAATTTCAGTATAAAATATTTGTGTTGCTTTAATCTCTAAGTCAGAGAATTGAGTGTTGAATTTATCGTAATTTGACTTCACAGCTCATGGCTTATCTGCTATTTCTTTTTCATAGGTATATGCCTTCTAATATGTTCTAGAGTACACTGAATTCAGATTTTCAGCAAGTCAAAATGGACTGTGTCCCCTCAAAAAACTGGTTTTTTGAATTGAGCTTGTGGCCTTTACAACACTAATGGTTGCAGAAAAAAATTTACTGAAGGAGGTGGAGGAATAAACTGCGTGATCTGCAGGGCAAAAAAGAATTGCATGATGAAGCCTAAGCTTTCCTTTCTGGGCTGGCAGACAGGCAGCTAGTGCAATATCCACAATAGAATAGAGAGATTTCTGATATAATTTTTCAGGGAAAAGGGTTGTTGTGCTTGTTACTTCTATTTCTTCACTAGAGAAAGAATTTATATCTTTCTTTAACATAAATGTTATTAATGGTAAGTATCTACAGCTCTCTCTAGAAACAAAAAAACTCATAAAAATTGTAGTTCAGAACATCTAGTAACTGTCTGTTACTCTTTAGGTAAGCAAATAACTTGATTTTCCATTTAAATTCACATAATTTCACAAATCTATACAACTATGACCAAATCATACTGTACTGACTCATAACACATTTAGTATTCCCAGTGACATAAACAGAAATTGCAACCAAGCGATGATGAAGGATCTATTCTCTAATCAGTAAACATTGCTGGTTTTGTAACCCTCTACCATGGTCCAACATTTCTTCCACAAGCGATCATCCACAAGGTCTGGTCCTTGCCTACAGCACACACTCCACATCTCACAACAGGGAAATGTATTCTGTTTTATAAGGCCCTGGGGAATGGAAGAAGCACTGATCTTTGCAAGAACAGAAGACTTCTGTGAAGTGGGATTCTGCCTGGCCTAGAAACTACTGTTTACAGTGGCATTTGGTAATTCATTTGTTATGGAGAATATGTAACTAGAGCAGAGTTACAGGTTTAGATTCAGGTTTTTATTTCTTCATGCTCTGACAGAAAGCTAATCAACATCTGAAGCAGTAAATCAAAACTTTAAGGTACTTTTTAGTGCTGCTGGCATTTATTAAACTTCTCCACATAATGTTCCTTTCATTGATCCATGGTATCAATAAGGGTATCCCCCCCGAAGAGTCAAACTTCAGATGTGTTGTGAGAGTATCACTGCATCCCTGAGTTATGGATATTGCAGAGCTGTTACATGGATGTGTCAGTGCTACCCCTATTTAGATTCATTTGCTTTAGGGTGCTTTTCTTTCTTTGCCCCAAGACAAAACAGCAGGCAAACCGTTGAAGCTCCCATGCCTTTTGACCTTGCCAAGCTTTGTTAGAGCATCTTATCTTTACACAGTACCCACAAGCTTGCATAGGACACTAGAATCAGTGTACCAGAAACTCAGTGTAGTCTTGAGTCACAGCACCATAGGCTAAGAAGATGTGACATGCATTTCCATATCAAAACAAGAAAAACCTTTATTTCCCCTCTTCACCGATGCATAACATCCCAAAAGGCAAGAATGGCCTTCAGCTAACACAGATCAATTTTCTTTCGGCTTCAATCACCATTTAATTACTGTTGACTTCTTTAACCTTTTTCTCTTCCTTTATGGATTAGATTCCTTTATACTCTATTGCCATTTACTTTCTCTGTGACATAAGCAAACTTAAAATGGTATGATAAAATTTCAAATTTTTCTTCTTCCTTCCTACTCTTTATGTTCAATTTACTTCAAAAACCACATCATCTATTGAGGAGGAAAATATTTTTAATGAATAGTCTTTCAACTTTATCTTTCTCCACTATCTAGACGTCATTTGCTTTAAGCAAGTAATTGCTCAGATGACTGAATGGCAAGCTGGATAAAAGTACTAGCTTTTCACCTCTTAGCATTTTAGGAAGAAAACACCCACATAGTAATATATATTTGATGCAGTAAGTTTTGTTGACTTATTTTCCTCTTCAGTAGATATTCCACATTTCATTAACTGAGCCAGACAAAGATTAGAAAAATTAACAGTTTTTATCAGAATAAAAGCAATTGTTCAGTGGACACAGTAAATGAATGATTTCTCCACTAATGGCTGTGGAACAGCCAGAATATTGGGCAGAAGTCCTCCAAACAAAAACCAGATTGTTCATTCTTTGTCACATTCCTTCTCTGCGTCAGTTCCATATATATACACCTGTATCACTGGGCATGAACTGGTATAATTCAAAACAGAACGTGGGCCCCTGTATTACTCAGATCAATCCCTTTTAATTACCTTCAGTTGCACATGGAATTAAGATACTTTGCTTTCTAGTACCCAAAATTTTGTATTAGGACTCCTAGAATTGCACATATACTCCTTGGTGAAGCTGCAAGTATCATACACCGCCTATACAGGGGTAAGACCAAGGTTAGGCAGTAAGCTGCGGAGCAGACTGATTTTTTGTTTGCATATTCCTAGGGCCCAAAGGAAGGAGTGGAACTTTAAGTATTACCAACCACAGTGTAATTTCCTGTGAAAGATCTCCTTAAGAAATATATTTTTTTTCAAAGCATTTATCCTTGAATTTCTGATTAACTTGGAGTAATTATGTTTCAAGAAGTACAAAACAGAAGATGTTAGAAAAATGAGGTTGCTCTGAGGTATGTGGCATTATTTTCAATAAGTTTGATTTTTATACATCCTTTGCATATCACAATTAATGGAAATAAAAATATTGTTCCTTCATGGGATCTTAGCACTGATGTCAATTAAAGCTATTTCTTTTATTTTTTTTTTTGCTACATATCTTGAGTGGAAGAGACATATTTGTTTCTCCTTCTTATACTTTCAAGAAGTAAAAATAAGAGAAAACAAGGTATAAAAAGTAGTAATTCTTACTTCTGTTATACTACATAATAATTTTCTTGCATTTATTAAACACATTTTTTATTTGTGACATACTTTTGATTCAGTTACAGTAAAGTAAGGGAAATGAAGAAAATAATTTAAAAACAATTTTATGGAATAAAACACATAGAATACAGATGAGAACAGAATGTAATCCTTTTGGGTCATCTAGACCTTTTTTTTTTTTTGGTGGTGTGTGTTCCTGTGCTCTGTACTCTGCTTCACTATACGATTAAATATACATATATACACATACATATAGATAGGTAGATAGCAAATTATGTAGCTTTCACATCCTTACTTTAGGATGAGGATGAGCTTATTTTGAAACCCAGTGACCTGCCTGCTTTAAAGATTGGTAACTGTGACCTAGCTGGTTTTAATTATCTGAAAACACTACACATGACCTAATATATATCAAGAGCATCATTTTCAGATATAACATGTCAATTAACATTAGACATTAAGTGAAAGTATACACACCCGAGCTTAAAAACATCAATAAAGTGGTCTGACTCTAACCAACATTGACATGATAGAATGATCTTTAAAAAAAGCCATTAGTTTTAGCTAAAACAATTGGAATTTGTGTTGGTTTCGAAAATTTAGACCTTTCCACAGTGAGTCATTTTATTTATATAACAGTCATATTGTCCACAATGCTAAAGAGCCTAGTCAATTAGATCTTCTGCCATTCCATTTCATTCTACTCTCTCATATATATTTTAGGACAAGCAGGAAAGGATATCAGTTGTTTACATATCTTAGAAACAATAGTTAAACGTGGTTTCTTAGTTTCGCACTGGAAAATGTTAAATGAATCAGGCTTGAAGGATTTTATCCCAGAATGTTAAGAATTGGACTAAATTTTTATAGTACTATAATACCTGCATGGATATAATAAGCAATTACCCTAAATTCTGAAATATTTTTTAAAAATGTGGGGCTTTTTCTGTAAATTTACACATTATCCCAAGATTTCAGGCTAAAATGCCTTCAATTGTTCTTTAAAACAATTTTATTTAAAAAAAAATTCTGAAGTTTTCCAAACTGAAGATTTTACAAGCATTTATAATTAATCAGGGCTCAAAATTTTGGGGAAAAATCAGGAATGACCTAAAGGAGATGAGTTGATCTTCCTGTGTTTATGTATTTCCGAAAATGATCAAAAGTTCAAATAATGTGACTAATATCAAAGATCAGTACAAAGTCTAAAAGTGCCAATTAAGTCCCTGCATGACACATTCAGTCTTCTAATACAGACCAGGCAGTTAGTGAACTGTAATCAGATGTTAAATGTAGTTTATGTCACAGCTATTAGATCTGAAACAATTTTATCTGTTTTTGTTTATTTAAATATTTATCTCTCATTTTCAATTGTTACTTTATCCAATTAGGGCCTGAACATCCCACATAAATCTGAAACTGCAGCCCTGGAATAAGAGAAAATGTTAAACATGATCTGATAGATTAAGATTTGGGAGACAAAGAGACAAATCTTTATAGAGTGAATTATATTCAGAAAAGATATGTATGAGTCTGCCACAAGAAAATGTCAGTGACTATTGCTCGGAAAGAAGTAATTTACTGTATACTTGTGACATTCCTGGCACTGTGCTCATTCACCCTTGCCACGTCTACACAATGTTTGACGTTTCCCATAATGCTTTGAACTAGGTAAATCAGAAGAAAAAGCTTGTCCTCCACGTATTCTTGGGCCACGTCTTTCTTCAAAACTGGCAAAAAGTGATAGCAGTGTTGGTATGAAGGAATTCTAGGGCTGCTCTACATTTCTAAACCAGAAGAAATGCACAAAAACTTCACAGTGAACACCTTTTATATCCTAATAATGTGCAATCTACACTTACCTGAGCTTTGCAAAAAATGGATTGAAAGCTGTAATGGTTTAGACTTTTGCCACTGCATGCTTCGTTGGCCGTATGACTTTCTGCTTATTGCTTCTAAAATTTCATATAGTAGTTCATTAAAAAAAAAGATGTTGCTCTCATTTTATTCCAGATAGCTCAGGGACAACTGAACCCAGGATATGAAGCAATTGAAGAGAAAAAAGTGAAGGCCAGCGAATAATTTCATCTACTTAGACACTGAAGTTTTTACTTTGTTTTTTACTTGGAACTTGAAATCTGCATTTCTATTTTCTCTCATTTTGAAACTCATTATTTTATGAGTAGACTGTTTCTTTTTTCAGATCATCAACATAATGATTTATACTGAAGAAGAAGTTAGCTTAGTCAAGTAAGTTAGAGAGTAATTTTCAGTGTTTAAATTTCAATTTAAAAATAAGACTTGCTTAATAGAAGCCAAAATCAAGGGTTAAAAACCATGTGGGAAATTTCCTTTTAACGTTTAACTATTAAGATGGCAGGGATAACTGGAGAAAGAAAATATTGTTTATGAATGCCATATGCATCAAAACTATTGCTGACTCTTCAGGTAGAAGAAAAAATCATAGGAAGTATTAGCAAATGAAGACTAACATACATTTGGCCAAAATATAAGCCAATTAGGCTGCTCCTAATACTGCTTCTTATTATTATCCAAGACTTCTGTCTTGTTCTTCCTTCATGCTACTGATATCTCTCCTTCTCCTATAAAACTATTAATACTCTTAGATAAACTTAAGGATTCTAAGTACATTCTTTAAAACCCACTGTCCTACAGTAGAACAGTCTCTGAAAAAAAGTCAGATGTTCCTGTTATTTGCTTTCTAGCTCTTTTGCATCATCTGTACCAGACTCTATCTTACTTTGCAGATTTCTGCAGCCTGTTCTAATGCTACCTCTTTCTAACCACTCCTTGAGCTTTTCAAGCAAATACACAATAAAAATGCATTTGTTTTCTGTATGCTGCTTGGTAATATAAATATTCATGCAGCTGTCTGGAATTCCTCTGTTTAGAGAAACAAGACAGAAAAATAATGAAAACTATCATACTTCCACGAATGCATCCCCCATCTGATTGCTGGAGCATTAGTGCATACAAAGACACAAATGCTCTTGTAAACCTATGATCCATAGATCTCATTGGAAGCCACTTACAGGTCTTATTGCTATAATATGATACACTGCAGTTTTAGATACTCTGCCATACTTATTTTAGCTACTAACTAGGTTATGCAACATACAGAAGAAGCATTGTATGAAATTGTTTTCATTGAGAATAGGAGCTTCAGGTAGCAACACCTGTAAAACCTCTTTTGATACTGTGTATTAATTGAGTTGAAAAGCAGCACATAATTCATGAAAAAAAAAGTAGCAGATCTCACTCAAAGAAAGGTATTGATGGGGTGGGATAACAGAGTGAACAGAAGGGCCACCTGTTCTCATTAATTCAATGATTAGTATTAATACAGTCCTATTACAAAGGAGAATAAAAACACGTAATGAACACATCTCAAACCATGTTCACCATGGAAAAAAAGAGGAAATAGTACCATGCTGGTTCATGTAATACAAGATTTGGAAAGCTGGTGCACACACAGGTAAGAACTGATTTATTGCACTAAGCATGAAAGCAAAGATGTATAATTGTAAATGTTCATATTGCTGAGTTCATGCTTTGTATAGAATCTGTTTTCAGCAGTTGCTAAAGATCAAATATTTTTATATGCAAGGTCATACACAGAGCTTCTCTTATAATAGGAATGCACATAAATTAGAGATCTTCTTTTGTTATGCAGGAAACTCCCATATCTACATATTGTAAACCATTACATGGTTTACAATTAGCTGATGAGCTAATGGACAATGCATTGGATGGAAATCCACAGACATTTTATTAATGGATTACTCTTATGAGAGCTTACAAACAGTCATGTTTTTTCTTCAGACTTTTAGGCATATGAATCACAAAAGAAGCATATAAACAGTTCCAAGTCATAACATGAAGCTTGAGAAGAAAGCAAACTGTTACAATAATAAATCTCATAGCCAAACACAGAAGTATTATGTGTACACTTTTATAAGTGGAAAAAAAAAAAAAGGCAAAAAAGGCAAAGTATTCTGTAAATCCAAATTTGACATTCAGTTCTACTTAACTTTCTGCTTGACCTGAGTAGGAAGGAAAAAATTACAAAAATCTCAGTTCTCAACTATCCACATGAGATTTCAGAATGGTGATCTAAATGTACTACTTTCAGCCTTTCATGGTCTCCACTTGGCACTGCCAAAGCCTTCCCATCGTCTTTCAAAATCTAGTCACTGCACATCATTCAAAAAACATAGAGAATATCTTTTAAATAAGACAAATATATATAAAGATATATTGCTTAACTCAAGTAGAGAGATGGTAGGTTATTTTGTTTTCATGTTATTTGAAGCTAGAGAAAATAATGGATCGTATTTTCAGCTGGATTTTGAAAACACACCAACAAAATATGGCACGAATGCTTTTCACTGGATTAGTATGGATGAGTGTTTATATGTAATCTGTCATTTACTTCTATAAACCCATATTTAGCATGCAAGTAGATAACTTGGATGCTGTCACTGGACTCTATTTCTATAGTTGGTCAAACCAAAACCTTGAAGTGCATTGTAATGAACAGTGTTGCCCAAAAACTACTTCATTCAAATTCTGCAGCTCAAATCTATTTCTAAATAAGTGGTATCAGTTTTCCAAGGTCACTCCTAGTAAAGACTGGTTTTGTTGGGATCAACTGGAATACTTATTTTATAATTCAGCATTTTATTTAAATTTTTATTTTTTACTATTTATGGCTACATTCACATTCTCTTCCTGGACTCATTTCTTGTAATTTAAAAGATTTTTTTCTTTTTTTGAGATTTAATCACTATTTCTAACTGAACATCAGCAGAATAAGTATGGGTCAAAAGGATTTGCCAGTTTCAACCAAGAGAGAGAATTTCTGATCGTGGATCCAGAATGGAATGTGTGTTTCCTTAAACTTGGGTTACAGAAAAGACAGGAAGAATTTCTGTTTTCCCCTCTCATAAATACAACTTTGTTAACTGTTACTCTGTTACTGATATGGTACTTTGTTTGTAAGCACTACTTTCAAATTTTGTTTACAGGTATGGCACCTATCAGAATATTTGGCCAAAAGGATGCAAATGAGTTTCAAGGACAATTTAATAGTAGAGAATCTGTGAGATTTGATCCCTTGAATCTCAGCTCACCACTGTAGGATGCTATTCGTCTCACAAGACCTTGGAAGTTTAACAGCCATGTAAGTCTATATTAAACATTGCCTCTATTAGAAAAGACCAATCCTTCCATCATTCAATCAGTTAAATAGTTGGGAGGATGATCTTCCATGGCTGCACGTTATGCTGAGCATAGTGGTTGTTTTTTTCTGATGAGGTATTATTAGTTGTCCAAAGTCAGACTAGATTGAGCTTATCATCAAAGCCATCTAAATGTAAAAAATGAGTTTAGGCAGTTCAGGGTTATAAACTCTGCCCCTGAAGAGTTTCAATCTCAAAGTAGCAGTGATTTTGAACTGCAGTTTTCAAAGGATTACAATTGGCACGGGGAAGCTGTATTCTTCACCTGACTTCTTCCTCAAGCATTTTTCTCTGACTAATTAAATAATAATGCATAACAAATGCTACTTGAATTTAAAAATTATCTGCAGGTGATATAAGTATTAGCTCTGGTACTTCTGCAGCCAAGAGCTGGGCACTTAAGTAGAATCAGAGATGGACTAGGAGCAAGACAGGAAGGTGAATATCTTCGGGATCCCACTTGCCTAATTCGAGGGCAAAACATGTGCATGAGCTATAGGCACAGCAGTGCTGATGCATTTAGTATGCTGTCTGCCATCTCCAGCAGATGTGGGACAGTGTGAGATGCACAGGGAGGTCATAGCTGTGCCTGCCCAGAGTGCCTGGCTCTGCCCACCAGCCCCCTACATGGGGGAGCTGCTGGCTTCTCTGTCACCTTGGCATGTCTGCCCTTGTTCAGTTTGATCAGATGTCTGCTGGCAAGCTTAGGAAAGATAAATTTTCTGAAGCTGCTTTTAAAGCAGCTTTTCCTAATGCTGGGAAATGCCAGGGACCCCACTTAACACAGTGCAGTTAAAAGGCTTATTTAATTTTTGGCTATTATCTTGAAGGACTCAATTCTGCAGTATGAGTAATAGAGAATTACAGCTATCTGGAAGTACAGCTGTCTTTATCTGCCTTCAGTTGCACTTACAAGCAAGTTACTGCCTCATTACCAAACCTGAAGCCTGAGATTTATTTGCACAGGGACAGAATGATCGTGCCCAATGTCAGGTGAAGGACACTTGCTTTCATTATATTTCCCTTGTCTCTTGTATTATTCACATATTTCCTATTCTTTAATGTCTCTTCACTTGATTATTAATGTATGAAGAATGCTGGCTGCACAGTTCAGAACATGACAACACCTGAGAAACCCCAAAGAAGCCAAGCATTGCTATGTGTTATTTATAGGGTTTCAGATTTTTCTGTATTTCCCTCAATTTCTGAGATTTTATAATTAAGGAGAGAAAGGCTGCAAACTCAGATTCAGATGGTGAAGGAAGCTCCAGAGCTCTACACTTGACCTACTTATGCCAGAATGTCTCTTTAATCACTAAAAAATTCTTGTTGTAGGGGGTCAGAGACTTCATGTATTAATGCACAAAATCATGGGATTGAGCTGTATAATTTATTAATTGCTTTTGCTCATCACACATAGCACTTTTTTGGGGAAAAGGGGTGAAGTAAAACATCTGAGTCATTTAAACTCAGTTTAAGAATGGAAGGGCAAAATGACAAGTGATTCCTTCCACTATTTCAGTGATTAAGAATTTGAACTGGTGTTTTGAATTCACCAACACCACAGATTCCCTGAGAGCTGTTATCTAGCATTGTCATTGTACCTCATGTCTGGAGGGAAATCAGCATGGTGAAATAGTCTACAGAGGACTAATAGAACTAATTGTCAGGACAACAGGATTGTCTCTGGCACTCAAGCACTGTATGCCACCCAAGCTTGAATATGTCTGGATCTCCATTTTTTATTTTTGTTTATGTAATTTTTGGGTGCAAATCTGAATGAGAGAAGAAGGAAAGCATTTGTCTTACAGTTGGGATGTATTTTGAAATCTTAAGGTGAATAATACTGCATGGGCAGCATTTAACCTCAGTTTGGACAGCTAGCCAAAATGCTCACGAGACTTTTGAGGGTCTCCTAGCTGATACTCATAGCTCTCAGTCCTTGGCTCAGAACAGTGATCTTCAGAGGGCAGAGTACTTCATTTGGAAGGCTTTTCCCACAACCTTTTCCCCACTGTCTTTCTCTAGCTGGCCTCACAAAGAGATTATGGGAGAGACCTGCCCTCAATAGCTGAGGGAAAAGGCCAGAGCAGCTGAGAGACTACAATTAAAGCTCATTGAATATATTCCTGTATTTGGTGAATGCAAAAGAAATTTGCTTAAAGAATACATGCAATCCCTTATTGATTACCATTTTGTGTAAACTAAGAAAACACATATTCAACTTTTTGCTATTTCAAAGCCCACTAAAGATACTTTTCTGAAAATGTACTTATCTTTTTATTTTAGATACTGCCATTAAAAATAGTCAGAAGAATGTAAAATGTATATGTAGGACTGTGATTGCTGAACAGTTTGTTTAAGTTAGCAAAACTCTATATTTTATTGTTGTACAAATAATTCAGAATTGTTTGGATTACGAAACTAAATATAAAATGGAAACTGTAAAAAGACATGATGAAACAAAGTGGGATTAAAAAATACCTCTCAGTAGTTTCCTTAAAGTAGTTCACCTTAAAGACAGAATGTGCTACCAGTAGTGTAAAACTGTTTCATGTGTCATTCTTAGAGAGACTTCGGAATCTTTCTGTTTGCTCATCTTCTTAATTTTTCTTACAATATTGTAAGACTACTTTTTGTAGAAGAGTTTATTAAATATGATATATCAGATTTTACGTCTGTTCAGAAATTGCATGTCAACAACTCACAATAGTTCTTTTTCTGTTACCATGAAATTTTGAGGGTCTTTGTGGAAATAATTAGATTCCATGAAGTCATTGCAAACTATCTGTGCAATACTCACAGAAACTTGCAATTGGGCTGTGTGATTGTTTGCTTCACCACTGTGGTCTTGTTTCTATCCTAATATGGATGACCGTACCTGAAAAAAAATGTAAAAGACCCTCAAGCATGAGCTCCAGCATGAAGATTGGAGTTGTCTTATGAGTTGTGTTAAAAGTGACAGCAAACTCCAAACTGAACCTGGAAAGTTTCCACTTCATGGGAGGAGGCACAAGTCCAACAACTGGCATGCGTCATGACATTTAACAGAATGAGGATCTCTAGGAGGCCCTTGATATGAGTTTTTGGAAGTTATTTTTCCATATAACATTTTACATTAACGTAATAATTTTCATGCTGTCATTATACACACGCCCAGGCCACACTGCCCACCATCCCACGCTGTCTAAATGATACCTACTGCTTCAGATCAACTAGCTGCCAATCAAACAAAAAGGGAAAGTGGTGCCCGACCACTGGAACACAAAAGTTAACATAAAATAAATAGTCAACAGCTTTAAAAGATGCTCTGCTGAACTGAGTAATTCCAGCCTACAGCAGGAGTCTGTATTATATCAGACACAACTTTTCATTTGTACGATTGAATTTATTCAGGTCTGTCTTCATGACAGCATTCATTTCCTGCTTCTCAGACCTGTGCTTTTCTCATCCTGTATCACTCATCAACCCATTCTGTTTTGTGTGTCAAAATGACTGATGAAAACATTAAGCAAGATCAGTACTGAAACTAAACTTTGAGAGGCATCCCTGGCAGCTATTTATTGGTACTTCTCCTTGCAGCAGGACCCTCTGCCATCTCTCTTCATCTCATTATTTTAAAATTCATTTGTTATCTCTATGCTCTTTGTCTTAACTAGTTGTTTTCTGTGACATAACGTGAAATGCCTCTTGAATACCAGATAAATGAACTCTATGATAATTATTTAGTTGATTTTTTTTTTTCTTTTTAATGTAAACCTCTTACTTTGACAAGGAAACATATCATGTCATTTCAGCATGATCAATCTTTAATAAACCTATTTTTATTTTATCCCATCTTCAATGACAGGAGCAAATACAAAGTTAAAAATGGAAACCTAATTTGTTTGGAAAACATTATGTCTTCATTATCTGTATCATCACCTACTGGATTTATCATTTTCTTTATTTTCAGGTTTCATGCATGAAGAATTTCCACACAGTGATCCAGCAGATTAAAATCCCTCACACTCTCTGTTCTTGGCCTGAAAGCTGATGAAAACAAATCAAGAAAATGTGTAGTGAGTTGAGATGCAAATATTAGATAGTTTTAGTGCTCATAGAGCTTCTGAATCTTGAATTGTAATATCAGAAACAGTTAAACAGTTTAACAGTCATCTTTCTCTGCCACAAATTAGGAAAATAATGTGTTGAACATGAGTGAATGCTCACTGCTTATGTATGCCTGTGTAAGAATCAATAACTGTTTTGCAGTTCTTAATTCACAATGGGAAAATTATAATCAATGGGCATTTTTGAAACAGAAGTTAATTGTACACTTCAGTGAGATGATACAGATAAGAAAAGTGATGGCTGCAGGCACACAACTACTCCTCTATTTATAGCTAGGTAGCTGAGAACAGCGAAAAGGAAGGTGAGCGTGAGAGAAAATGAATCCCCAAAGAATCACTACTAATTGCTTCTTGGTGACACATCATTTTCTACTTTATTTTTGTTCCTCTCTTTACCAGAGGACCACTTCCAGAAATTCTGCTTTTCAGGTTCCATCTACCTGGTCCTTCTGAGGCTGCCGCCAGGCCTCAGTGCCCATTGGAGAAAGGTTGCCCCGCTGAGTCCTGCTGAAAACGATGCCAGGCTGAGGCTGGTGCTCTCCGCCAGCCAGGCAGCCCGGGGTGCTCATGAGGATCTAGCTCTGACCTATTTTAGGTGTTTACATCTCAGTGAGCAAGTCACACCCAGTATCTTTTGTTTCTGTAATTCTCCATAATAATGAGACTATCTCACATGATGAAAGGCAGTTTTTCTGTCAGCCCTTCCAACCTGAGAGGTGTGCCATAATGACTGACAAAACAGAAGAAGTTACCAGTGCAGGAGAGCTAAAAGTGGTTTTGTACAGACGTGTTGCAGTGAACCTAAGACGGCTCTGGTTGACAAATTCCGTTCAGCTCACTCCAGAATCTGTAAACACAGATATTGGCTGAAACCTCATCTGACTCTTCCTGGCAATGCAGTCTTGGAAAGGCATCAGTTTGTTACTGGAAACCTCCTGGGAAGCATTTCAGTACTGCTGATTGAAATTCTAACCAGGACGTATATAGAAGGAATAGCAACAACAGGAAGTATTTTTAATCCAATAAAGTATCTGCAGCACCAGCTCTGACACTGCAGAACTGAAGTGATCTGAGCATGGCCCTGGAGGGAGCATGTAGGCTTAGCTTACTTGTGCACATGGGAATGTGCAAGGGAAGAAAGAGACACTGTGTATTCCGTTCATAAGGACGTATTGCTGTCCCACTTGCAGATGCAGTAATATTTTAATATTACACTGTGACAGAGAATGAGTGAGCTGATAACAGAGTATCAGATTTTTCTCCCCTTGCTTTTCTTTCCCTTTAGCCTGTTGGGTTCCAAAGTCAGAAAGCCTCATACTGTAATCCACCTCATGCTAGTTGGCAACTCAAGCCAGCAGAGACAGCGCTGACATGAGTGAGGCCAGGACTGTTCTGCAAGGCCAGGACTGCTGCTGTGATCTGGGCAGCTTCACAGAAAGCTGCAGTCACTGCAGTGGCAGGAGGAGAACATCAACAAGCTGCTTAGGAAGGACGTTCTGTGGGTCACCTCACTCAGGGCAGCACATTTTGGGGCTTATAGAACGACTGCCAGGCAGAGTAGAAGGACTGTGCTGCTGGAGATATGGCTGCAAGAAAAATGGCCCCCTTCTGATCAGCACAAATGTCACTCCTGCTGATGGAAAACATTTTCTAATAATAATAATGAAACACTAGGTTTTCAGGGAATGACTCACAAAGGCTCCAGTACCAGGGATGACACATGCACTTAGCACGCACTGGAGGATGAGGAGGATGAAAAGGTGACTGGAATACTTCTGGAATTCTCTCCTCACCCTGTGGGTGTATGATTTTAACAAAACCAATCTTCGTTACTTTTTCTACATTCACATAAACACATCTGCACAAGAACATAAACAACAGTAATAAAGTGAAATCTTGGAAGCAGGACAGCTCCTGAAGAGTGCCTGCTTTCTGAAAACATGTACGTGTACACAGTCCTACAGCTTGCAGCCTGTAGCTAAGTGCCTCTGGCCTGGCTGACATTACAGCCTGACTTACAGGCTGACATGCAGGCAGGTGAAAATGGAGGACATCCAATGGATGAGGACTGGCCACCAACATGGATACTCACATCAAGGTGGAGGAGTGTGGGCTATGGGAAAGGAAGACAGTGGAATAGAACATAACTTTTCTCAACAGTTGCTTTAACAATGACTTTGCATACATCTTTATTCCTCCATGAGGCACCTCAGTCCCTCCTATTCTCTTTGAAATAGAGGAGTCCAGACAGATACCTGTGTGGCTCCAGCCAGAAGCTACAGCACAGCACTGCAACTGTGCCCAGTGGTGCCGATATCCAGAACAGTTAATCAAAGAGGCTGTGATCTTTAAATGACAGTTTGTGACTGAGTGATCCAGGAATCAGCATCATCGTGTTTCATACAGGGCTCAGAATTGGTTAAAACACATGAAAGCAGGCCTGCAGTCATGAGTAGTAGAGAGGATGGGGACTTGATCAGATGTAAAAGGGAGCTGGAAGTCCCACACATGATACTGAAGTTCACCTAGTAGGTCCTGATCTGTATCCCGTTGCAGTAAGGCCTCCAGCTCATTCGTGACTGCTGCTTCAGAAGCTCCACAACAGGCCAAGGCTATTCCAACCTCTACCAACTTAGTGCAGGAGTGTGAGTTGGGTGAGGCTGGTCCATAGACCTCTGACATCATGTTAAACAATGAAAAAAAAAAAAAAAAAAGAAAGAATCTGGGAGAGAGGAAAGTGAAATCTTTTAATATTAACCACAATCAGGACTCACAAAATTCCCATTGATTATTATATGTGGCCATGGTACTACTAAGTATTAGGATTTATTTTTCACTTTTTGAAGAGAGTTATTTTTATTAACAAGAGTATGTGGTAATAAATAACTGCTTTGTTGTTCTTAAAGGCATTTCATGTAAAATCAGCCCACATAAACTATCAGGAATATATCTTCAAATTTGTAGAGTATATAAATGGCCAGTAGCCCACTGCATTTTTCTTTTGAAAATATTTTTCATTCTTTTTGTTGACAGTCAAGTGTGCAAAAATGCAGTGCAATTTTGATTATAAAGTGGACATTTCATTCATTAGCCTATATAAACTTAAATACCCCATAGGTACCTAAATTTGTTTTATCCTGAATATGCTTTTCTTATTATTTCTTATTATTTTCTTATTATTTTCTTATTATACTTATTATTTATATATCTAGTTTAATTCTAAAAAAATAATACTTTGTAAAAGTCATTTGCTGGAAAATTCTATAGCCTGTGAACAGCTGTCAATATCAGCTGGAACACAGTCGGAGGACATGTAGCTCAGCATCTGGCTGAGAGAAAGGGCAAGTCCTCATGGCTCAGAGTTTCCACTCCATGTCAAGCTCCTCATAATAAAATCCTTAGAATCCACCTGCTAAAGCCTTTGGTCTAAGAGGCATGCTTATAAAGCCTCTGACTTTGAGGTCTGCTTTCTGGGACTAAATCATATTATTTCATCCTCTGAAGGAAAGCTGACATTAGTGGGACTTGGTGGTTAGTGCATTAAATGACAGAGCTTGACCCACTGGCTTAAGAAAAAAATAAAAGAGATAGGACTGTACTGTTCAAATCCATAGCACTGCTTGGCAAACTGAAAGGAATCTAATGGTTGTCTCAAGAAGTAAAACAAAAATTAAAACATTTTGTCTGCAGGATCTATAGATCCATGAATCCATATTGAGGACTTGCTCTGCAATATTTGATCATTCCATTCCTGGAGCTTGGTAGCTTGGACAGGTCAGGAGAGATAAGCTCCCACTCTCTTAAACATTCCGTTGCAGATGACAGAAGATCTGATTTGCGGCTGCTTAAATTACTTTTTAATAATCTCTAAGCATTGAAGAAATCATGCTGGATGTCTGGCTCTGGTTGATTTTCTAGGAGTAGCTTCTAGCAAAAGTAACTCTCTTGGCTTCAAGAATGAGGTTTGAGGTGAACAAATCAACTTGGTGTTCCTATATGGGCCCAAGAGGAACTAGTTCAGATAGGGACTGGGAGGCTCAGCAGTGCAAACTGCTCTGACTGCCAGCTCTGCAACTTTAAAGCCCCAGCATGTGAGAACACACTGGATAAAGAAGTCCTTTCCGTGACTCCAGCTGATGGCTCTATCACTTCTGGCTAATGAGAGGCAGAAGCAGAAGAGGAAGAAGACAAGTGGCAGGAGACGACAGCAAAAGTGCCATAGATAAGTAGGGGGGGAAGGATGAAAGGGGAGTGCTAGTCTGTAAGACACTTTTGCCAGCACAGTACCTGAGACCTGAGGCTCAACAGTCTGCTATCAGCAAATACCTGTGAAACCACTGATAAAACCAGAGTGGTAGTCCTTTCAGGGGATGGCTCAAACACTTCACTATTGCCATCAATTGCATCAAGTCACCCACTGCCAGAGACCTGGAGCTTTTATCCCTCCTGAGATAGTCAGGAGAGACTATTCTCACGACAATGACTTGCCCATTTTCAGCTTTGCATTATTTGAAAAGGGAAACTGAAGAAATTAGACTACTGTTAAAAAAACAGTAAGATTGTATCGTCAAGCAGCAAAGAGAAGGGACATAGCAGCCAGGTTGTGAAATATACATGCCTTCGGCCTTGGAGCACTCATGTAGTAGAATATGGCTCCAAAAGAAGTGACTACACACTCATTTTTCCCTGGGCACTTGCCTCTTTCCCTTGCCTCTCATTCAGAGCAGAGAATGGCTATTACTTAAAACATTAAATGTGGTGAATGTACAGTGTTGTATAGGGCTGCTTCATCCAGACGTGGAAAATATGTCCTGGGTTATGCAAGGGGCTGGAGGATGGCTTTAGTCTGTTGTTCTCATATTTCACCTCAGTACTGGCATGAATCACAAATGCTTTCCATTACAATAGAAGTCATAGGAAACTGCTTTTTCATATATAAAATTATTTCATAATGTTAACTGTCATGTAAAATGATCTCCATATTCTGTTGGGAGACATGAGGTTTTGGTGAGATCAACTAAGAGAGGTGGCAACACCACCACATTTTCAGAATTACAGATACTTGAGACCTGAAACAAGAACAGCAGAAAGTAAGCACAGCTGTGGAGCTCAAGGGAAGAAAGAGAAAAGAAGAATCACAGAGCTGAAGACTGTCACGGGGAATACTTTCAGAGGTCAGATTAAAGTCAAATACAGCAAAATCTGGCATTGTTTTCTTCATGTCGAATGCTTGACTTTATAGGCACATAATTTAGAGATCAGAATGTTAAAATTAGATATAAGAAAATAATAGAGTATGGAGCAGAACCATTTACTCCTATTCAATCACTTTTTGAATTTAGCTCAGGCTATAATGACTGAAAGCTGGTGAAATGCTGATGATCTCCACCCACCTTTGCTAAACGTACAGAAACCAGCTTCAGCTGAAATTAAGTTTTCTACATAAGAGGCAAAGAGCAGTTGAGAACTGCAGAATGCTCTCACCCTCCATTTGAAAAACAGCTTTTTCTGATGAAGATCAAAAGGTTTTGGTAAGGGCAGAAAGCACATAGTTAATCGCTCTACAGTTTGGTAAAATAGAACAAAACACATTTTCCACTCTTATTCTTCCTGCTTTTTTCTGAAGCTTATTTAATATATATATATATATATATATATATTTATTACAGAGAGAGATGAATCAGGAAGAAATGCCAGTGAGACATGTAGACATTAGAGGCATGTAAACATTTTCCCTGTAAATATTCCCAAAGTCTAGAG
Organism: Centrocercus urophasianus; assembly: GCF_019232065.1. Classification (NCBI taxonomy): domain Eukaryota; kingdom Metazoa; phylum Chordata; class Aves; order Galliformes; family Phasianidae; genus Centrocercus; species Centrocercus urophasianus. The sequence goes on from NW_024884711.1 coordinate 26,036,675, forward strand.
CCACATAAAAGCTGGAACTCAATAAGTCAGTCCTAATTGCACAATTTACAATGGAAAGCACTTAGATATTTTCCCATAGGCAGGAACGTGGTACCCAGAGTAATGAAGAGTATTCTAGAATCTGTTCCTAGCTCTCAGACCTAATCTGGAAAGCAGAGCATGAAAAGAAAGCAAATGTAGACATACTAAACTTACACACAAACAAGACTTTAGAAAGCATGTGCTGTTTTCTAACTCTGCATAGCCAGCTTCTGAAAGATAATTACTGTTAATATCCAATCACTATGTATGGGCTTGCATTCAGATGAAAGAATAGGTCAAAGTATGCCAAGTTCACTCATTGCTAGTGCTATTTCTACAACTGTTGTAACTTTCATTTTAGCACTGCAGTTTTTTAGGTGTCGAGTTATTTCATTAGCTCTCCCAGAGCCTGACAAAGAAAAGAAGATACAAAATTAGAAAGCTATTAATCACTTTTTCCTAATGCTTTCACTTAGAAAACACTAGCAAGCTGTGTTCTTCCATTTTCAATTATTTCTTTTTTTCTGAAAACAAAATGAACTCACACTTAATATGCTTTTCCTGAAAACATATTAATTTGTATGGCTTGGATTCCATCTTCAGCTGATATTCTGTTTAATCAAAAATACTGCACAGAATCAAAGAAAAAATGCTGATTTATATTTTATTGCTCATGTTTTATCTTTCTTACTTGCATAAAAGACCTATTTTATGCATTTTTAACATATCTTAATTTGAATATGTTAACACATATATTCATATGCCTATTCTACATACAAATATTTCGTATAAGTCTATAACAATGCATGCATATATATGAATATACATAAATATGCAGATATACAACTTTCAATTATTTTTTAAAATACATCAAAGGAAATCACTATTGTTATCCACCAGCTGTGACCAGAACTGTCTCTTTAACATGCTGCATTTAATGAGACATTATGTTAGCATTTCTTGCTTTCTGTGTTCCTCAGGAAAAAAAAAAATATCTATTTTAAAATCAGTAAGGGAATTATGTAAATAACGTACCAACCCTGATGAAACAGCAATTATATATCTCAGCAGCTGCGTACATCCATTTATGATAGATGATTAACTAGCAAATTGTTTGCATATTTGTTTTATGGAGCATTTGGCAATTTAACCATTAGCTATGAAGGTTTAGCCAAAAGTCATTAAAATGCTGAGACTAGTATAGATCACAGCTGGTGCTGTTTTAGCAGACCAAAGAACCACCTTAAAGGACTACATCCACAATGGGATTAGATACCATGCTGAGAACCTAATCTAACCATTCAGTGGTTTGTGGAGAGTTGGAAAACCTGAGTTTTGGATTCATCTTCTGTTTAAACCCTAACATGTACGTCACCAAGTCTGCGTTATCCATATCTCCTGCTGACATTCTTGTGGGGACAGATACCTTTGCATTAGACCAGAATACAAGCCCATAGAGCTGTACAGGTAGGTCTTGGCTTTTGGAGGCTTGGATTCCAGTTCCACTTTGATGGATATCTTATATAAATCTCTTGCAACATAGTTTAAATCTGTTCAGAAGAAAACCTGCATCTAGGTTCCCCACAGTCTGGGTAAGTGCACTGACGAGGGAAGAAGAGCAGACAGATACACTTGTAGGTGTGGCTGGAGCAACTGAAGACATTCAGAGATTTCTTCTAATATTATCAAGCCAGCAGAATTTGTGTGGTGTCCCTCTCTGTTTTTAGCACCAAATACAGAGATTCAGGCTGTAGAAGCAAACTTTGACTAAAACAGATGAGAGATACAGATATTTTCACATTTTCACAGCTGTTGCAAGCAGCTGTAAGACTGCATCCATCAGCTGCAGATATTTGAAGAGTGTGAGTTATTCTGAGGGTAGTGAAGTTCATGTTCTGGAAAACAACTATTAACTGAAGTGAACATGGATATTCATTTTGGTATTTAAGACTTTTCTGCAGGTGGTATGTTTTTATTCAGGGGGACAATAATTCCAGTTCTTCTATGACTTTACATCATTATTTACATGGAAACAAGTTTGCGTAATTTTTAGTTAACCATACATTCCTGTTCTTTGATGTAGGAGGTGTTGGTGCTTCCTCATGCCCTCTTTGGTCTCCATCCTCTCTCATCCCCAGTAATTTACCACTACCCATTTTCTCCAAGTGCTATACTATACTGCAAAGATTTTTCCAGACACACTCGGATCCATAGCATGTACAAGCAGATGTAAGGAGTTTTTCCTCCCTTCACTCCCCTGTATTTCTGCCCTGCATCTAGGCATAGTCAAACCCACAGCAAATATTGATCTGTTGGTGTTGCTACACAGAGATCATGCAGCTCTAGCTGTTAATTACAGGCAAAGTACACTATTTAGTAGAGAAAGACAAGCATCAGAGTAACTTCACATGTAGGTGCAGCTACACTGCTGTGCGTACATACATTCACATGATGGCTGCACCCCGCCTGCTTGTCCCCTGATGTCCCTGCCTGCTCTCCGTACCCTCCAGGAAGGAGCCAGATGAGCTCAGGCTCTGGAAGTATTAAACATATAAACATTATTTTGGAGGTCTGAGACAAAGAAATATGCGCTTGTGCTCCTGAAGCAAGACTGATTCACCAAATCAGCAGTGGTATGAGGCTGTTTCAGCCTAGTTTAGCTATGTGAGTAAGAAGAGGTGCTGAAACAGTAAATTGCACCTGGCCAAAAACCCACTGAATGTATTTCCTTGAAATACCAGATACTGTACAATCAATGAATATACAGATGTTATAGTATATCCAAGAGCTTGGCTATGTAGTTATTACAGTAGAGCAGAAAAGAAGGACGCTCACCATACCCTACGCTTGCATGGAAATCTCTGGTGGAGTGGATCGCCAGAAGAGATCCTTCCCCACTGATAGTCAGCTCTTAAATGGGTCTAGGAGAGGTGCAGCCAGGCTCCACCCCTTCCGGCAGCACAGGTGAATTGCCTGCTCCTGTGCTCCTGTGGCTGACTCAGTGCTCGCCCCAGGTGATCAATCAGAGGTTCAGGCTGTGATTCAGCAGTCCCCATACAGATACCAACCATAATTTTCGTGTGTTCTTGTTCACTTATTTCATCCACAGCCTTGTCAGCTTCGGAGTTAACCTAGAAGATTTGTGAGGAATTAGAGAAATACATTGTTTGCTCTGTTTGTGAAACAGGCTTTCCAGGAACAATATTTCTTCCTGCTACTCCCCTCTCAAATTTCCTTTCAGCCTGTTGCTAGGCTTGCGGAATCTGTATACACTCAGTTAACAACATAAGCTGCTTACGTCAAGGAGGTACTACTCTTGCTTGTCTGTAATGTAATTTTTTTCACTGTGGACATAGCAACATGTGCAGATGATCTACATTATACAAGCTAACAGGGGAGATGAGTAATTCATCACGATCATTGCTCCTTAGCAAGATGGGGGCTGTGCTTTGGAGACTGGCTATAATTTGAGTAAGCTTGACAATACATGGTCATCAATGCTGAGGAAAAAAAAGAGAGAGAACTTGTACATAGCACGCAAACTGTGATGAGCTTTTAATTTTTTCTGTAGGTGAAAATAATAATTTTAAGATGAGATCTCTGTCTTGCTGGTGTGGGGTTTTGGGAAGAATTGTGCGATACCCTGCCACAACAGATTCATCTAAAATTTAAATGAAACAAGTCCGAGCTTTCCCACTTTCTCATTTTTCCTGATGCAGTGCACAAGAGGATGGTGATTCCAGCAGTAAGACAACAGGAGGAAAATCTGCTTGAAGAATTGCCTTCCTAAATTAAGCAAGATAAAGAGGTGACCTGAATTTATTTGCTTGTCTTTAAATAAACAACTCATGAAATCTTAAAAAGCAGCTTTTGACTGTAAACAGTGACTTTGCCTATTTACTGCATATTAAAAGATTTACCCTGCCTCTTCCACCTCCAGCTGACAGGGAGACTTCCCAGGGAATACATGCAGGCTTGTTGCCTTCCTCAGGCGCTGAGCTTTTGGTGCTTTAAATAGTTTCTAGCCCTTACTGCTGTAAAGAAAACTCAAAATATAAAAGCGCTCTCCAGGTAGGAAACACAGCAATACCAAAATACTGTCACCCTCTCCCACTTCTCTTTCAAACTCCAACTCACAGTACAGTTCTGCCTTGTCAGATGCTACTGGCACCAAAGAGAGCAAGAACCATTCAGCTGGACAGAGCAGAAAGCCTTAAAATCTTCTTGTTTCAAAACGACACATTTGATGTTATTTATTTGCTTTGTGTGTTTGAGTTTTCAGAGTCATGCCAGTGATTGCAATCATGAAGTCTGCATTTTTTTCCCTAAAATGGGACCTCAGGCTGCCATTAATAATTTCTTTCCATAGATGAAGCTTTAAGAAAAATATCAAGCATTTTAAGATTCCTAATAAAATCTCCAGAACTGTCAACATTTTATGTTATTGGCTCCCTTGCTCTCCTCATCTCTTCCTGCTTTGAAAAACCAATTCGCTCATGTCAGATAAGAGAGCCAGAATGCATGATATCCATCCAAAATTGGAGTGCAGAAACACATTTTGCAGCTCAGGCCAATCTCATCTCACAATCTTTAATAACAGCTCAATTTTAGAACATTCTGGGAGTAAAAAATTAACAGTAAGCACCAATATTTTCTTCAGATAGAAAATGTAAGTAGGGCCCCAAATATGCACTACATGGTAGAGTGAACTGCAGTCCTACTGAGTGAGGTGCCACCATTTTGATTTAACTTGGAGATACAGTTGAGGCCATTAGTTACCATAGCAATCAAAGTAACAAATCATTTTGCTTTTGACAAGTTGCTTTTTAATGAAACTTTGGCTTTTTGATGAGAGATGATTTGTGACCTGAAATTTAAAAACATTCCTGGAGCAAGTCTCTGACTTTCTTTGAAAGATCGAAGTTCTGAACACCAAAACCAATTTGAGTGCATTTTTGTGAGGAAATCTTTGAAGTGTGTATACATGTATGAATTGATCCCGTTTGCTAGTTTATTAGGAAAATAAGAAAAACAAAGTTTTCCTTTATTCAGTGCTATGATGGGACTGCCACAGAACTGCAACTGAATCTGAGAGTCCCACTGTAGTAGTTACTACAGGAGAAGTCTGCTACTGCTCCAGGACACGTATAAACCCAGATGTCAGTTAGGGGAGAGAATAATGAGTCAGGGTGATGAGGTCACATTAAAAAAACAGAGTTTAGCAGAAAAACAGGAGCCTCAGTCTGCCACAAGAACTTTTTTCAGGATGATGTAATTTCTATTAAATGACATGAAATTACATTATTCTCCAGTACTGCACACAGCCCAAAACATTGACATGTATGAAGGTATGCAGTTTTTCCAAAGAGAACTATTCAAAAGTAAGTACAATATCTCAAAATGCTGTGACTTGTAATAGTGGATACAAGTATTGTGGTTCCAAGGTTTTCAACATTTGAAAGAACATTTGCAGACCTCATTTTGAAATAATTGTCCTTGAGTAATAGAAGACAGTCCCCTCTTTTTTTACAATTAATATAGTAAGTACATCATCATAAAACTTTGAAAGGATTGGGATCAACTTATTGTTTGACAAAGCTAAAGCAAGAAGGGTAATCAATCCCTTGGCAATGGAAATTTTAAATTTAAAATAAGCTTTAACAAAGCCTTTGAACCTTCAAACACTTTATCCTTAAGAAATTAATGGGTCCCTGTAGAAGTCTTATTTCCTTTTCTGTTGCAGTTATATATACTTCAATTACATTAATCAACAATGCAGCAAAATAGCAGATAGAGACCAGTCTCCCAGGAAAAAATGCTCCATGTCTCTTTGCCACTTCTCCGCCCCCCCCCCCCCCCCCCCAATTTATTTATTTATTTATTTGTTTATTTGTTTATTTATTTTCCTTTTTGTATTTAAAGTTGCTCTGGGTTCCTTGGGGGGGGGGGGGGGGGAAGTATTTTCTGCTTTTTTTAAGCTCTGTTTATTTCAGCTTCACTCTGCTGTTGTAATTGCACCTCCCTCCACCCCTGACCTATTCCCCTCTCCAGCAATTTGTGTTGACTGCGGCAATACCTATGGATGAAAGCAGCCCTACGTGAGAGGTTTCATTCTGCTGAACTTGGAACAGCACTGAAGAGTCCTTCAAATGTTTCTCTTCTTTAAAGGCAATTGGAACTTTATGGAACATTTTCTTTTTCCTCTTAGGAGCAATTACCATTGTGGTCCCCAAGCTGCCATGCCAGCCTCTGCCTTTGGGCAAAAATGAATATATTTTTCAAGTTTCACTACATCAAAACCTCCTAGAAGTGACCTTCCTTGTTACAGGTATAGATTGTGGCTGCCTTTATTGTGTCTACCCTTAAATCCCATCTTAGTTATAGTTTCAGTTTAGCTCAGCTTCTCCAAACATGAAAAGAGAGTCTGTGTGAACTGTTGACACTGTTTTCCCCTCTTGGTTCCTTTGCTCTCCTTAAAAACCCAAAGCCTAAAAATAAATGTCTTCAACTTCAGCCTTCTATCTGGTGTCTCCTTGCACAGCTTTGTAAAGAAGCTCATATCCACCACTGAACATTATTTTGTCATTCTTGTGATGTTTAGCTGATCTCTCTGCTAGCATTACCTGGGAACACCACCATAGAAGCTGCATGTCTATTACTATCTGTATTGTAAATGTTCTCCTTAAGGAGTTTATGTAACTCAGAGGTAAGAATTTGGTTTTGGCTGAAAGTCATTACCTCTTAGCCAAAAAGCAGAATTTTGTTTAATTTGACATAAATAAAATTGATGTGCTGTGGCAGGTCTATTTATACTGAAGGAAGGGCCCTTGTGTTTAAATCAGTATCTCCACATACCGCATGAGGATAGCTTTGCTAGCAGAAAGTCTACTGGGTTAGAATTTGTGTAGTCTCTAACACAGATAGCTCTGATGCAGAGTGAGATAGACAGGACTGTACAGAGCAATTCACTATATCCATCCCTCCTGATCCTACAGAATGTGCAAGAGGACACAACAGAGACATGCTGTGTCCCAGGGCAATAAAAAGAAATTTGTCCTTTTCCTTATTTATCACATAGAAATACCTCTTATTTGTCTTTATTTGCAGAGACAAATGCAATGAGCTGATGAAGGGGGCTGATCACAATTGATCACAGACACTAAAATTTGTATAGAAACACGTATTAGATGAAAACTTGATGGAGCTGGGCTTGTTCAATCTGGAGAAGAGGCCTTCTAGTACTTAAAGGAAGCTTATAAACAGGAGGGAGACCAACTTTTTGCATGCACAGATAGTGATAGGACAAGGCACAAGGTCTCAAACTAAAAAAGGAGAGATTTAGATTAGATACTATAAGGAGATTCTTTACTATGAGGGTGATAAGGCACTGAAACAGGACGTGCTGAGAATTTGTGAATGTCCCATTCCTGGAGATGTTGAAAGCTAAGTCGGATGGAGCCCTGGGCAAGCAGTTCTGGTGGGTGGCAACCCTTCCCACAGCAGGGGGGGTTGGAACTGGATGGTATTTCAAGTTCCTTTCAGCCCAAGCCATTATATGGTTCTGTGATCACAGAAAAAAATTCTTGTAGCTATGTGAAGGCATATGGAAGACAGGAAGGTGATTCAAGACAGCCAGCATGGTTTCAGCAAGGGCAAAATGTATCTGACCAATCTAGAGGCCTTCAATGATGGAATGTCTATATTAGTAGACACCTGGACTTCTGTAAGGTCTTTTCTATGGTCCCAAACAACATCCTTGTCTCTAAATTGGGGACATATGGATTTGAAGGGTAGACTATTCAGTGGATAAGTAATGGGTTGGATGGTTGCATCCAGAGCTGTGGTCAATGTCTCTATGCTCATGTGGAGACCAGTGAAGACTGGTATTCATCAGAGGTCCATATAATGACCAGTACTGTTTAATGTCTTTATTAATAAAAGATGTTATTATGAATTGGCATGGTTTGGCCCAGTGAAGGTTCTGGGAGACCTTACAGCAGCCTTCCAGTACTTGAAAGGTACCTACAAGGAAGACAAAGAGTGGCTTTTTATCACGGAGCATAGTGACAGGATAGGAGGGAGCAGTTTAAAATGAAATAGGGCTGATTTGGACTAAGTATACAGAAGAAATTCTTTACTATGAGGCTTGTGAGGCACTGGAAGAGATTGCCCAGAGAAGCTGTGGATATCTACTCCACAGGGCATAGGTTTTTCAAAGGAATCTTTAAAGATCCCTTCCAACCCAAACCATTCTATGATTGTGATTCTATGAAATTGAGCCCTGACTTTAATTGGTTCTGTCATCCTTAAGACAGAAATTGGAGGGAGAGGGAGATTCCCACTCTGCTGGGTGTCTACTTGTACAGATGTGTACAGTACAGTTTTGATGATTTCGAAATTGATTTCTGCACATTCAGACCTCCTATGTTTCTATCCCTTTGCTTTCCTCTGCAATTAGCTTACATACTTGGCTTTGTTATTCAAATGGTGGAGCTGTTTCTTTACTGAAATTGTCTTATATTGCACACCATGAATGTACTACTTTTTTTTTTTTTTTTTTAAATCATGATGAAGAGAGCTGTTAACAAAGATTGCTAAGTTAGTTTCTTAAACTCAATGAAAAATAACAGTAACAGACTAGTTATGAAATTAAGTATCTTGTTTTGCTTCCAAGGAAATTGTAGAAACTATTTTGTGGTTGAAATAATTATGGATATGGGTGTGTTTTATATAATATGGGTACTTAATTGCTGCATTTAAAGCACTCAGACTATTTTTAAAGGGCTTTTATTTATAATAAACTTCTTCATGTCCAAAATTGGTTCCAGCAGTTTTAAAAACTGTAGACAAAATGCATGAGACAGAGCCTTGAAATTTACACCACTCCCAAAACACAACCATGCTGAGATGGCTGCTGCTGACAGTGCTCCCAAGTTCATTTACATTTCTATAGTATTACAGAAAAATAATTAAATCCCTGGCCTCATTTTTCTGCCCAGGTACTAATTTTCTGACATTTTAGTCTGCTCAATTTACAGGTGGAAATCAGTGTTTATGTGTAAAGGGTAACCTGTTTCTGGTTTCTGCATCCCTTTCTGGATATAGAAATTAAGCTATGTAGTAGAAAACATAGTTAATACAAAAACATAGTTAAAACAAAGTTAATACATGGAGAATTGCAGAGGCAACATAAACTCTAATGGCTGGAAGGTCAAGTGATGGGAAGACCTAGACTTGTTCAGTGGCAGTGAATTACTGACTGATGTTGTCCAGAAATCCATAAAGAGGCAGACGATACAGAGGGGGGAAAAAAAAAAAAGCAAAAAAAAAAAAAAGCATTTGTCAAGCAGGACTTTCAGTATTTCCTGAAAAAAAAATCATTCTGAAGCATTAACGTCGGAGAGACATTGAGAAACAAGATCAGTTTATCTCCCTGATCATAATAATGAGCAGAAGCCTTCTGAAGGAAACAGCATCGAGAAATATACCCACCAGTAACTAAGTGTACCAGCATATGATATAATATGGTATATAGCCCCTGCTTGAGACAGAGTTCCTGATCCATTGCAGAGTGCCTCATTCTATAGGAAATCAGAAATCTTTGATAGCAAGATCAAGAGTAAGTAAATGGGGCCAAAAAGCCCTTTGGAAAGAGTCACCAGAAGGGAGAGCAGTGTGTGTGGTTCCTGTGCTTTGCAACAGACAAAAGACAGAGCAGAGCATAATTCAGATCTTTGTGCCTTGTGGCCCTGTCTGGGTTTAAAAAAGAAGTAGCATTAAACTGTCCAGGAGGTGAAATATAGGCAACTCAGGAGCCCATAGAGCATTCACTCATCCTGGGCAATATGGGACGATTTGCTAGACTAAAGTCTACATTCTGACCAGTGCAGCTTCCTGAGACTTTGATGCATGAATTTACAAGACAGATTTACAGGGGAGACAGAAGAGCAATTTGACATCTTTTTTTTTTTTTTTCTTTCCCTCTGCTTCCTGACTGGCATTGCACACAGCTCCCTCACTTCTCCAGTTCAATTGAGACTCAATCCATCACTGATTTATATGTATATAAATCACGGATGAGATCAGAGGCAGAGTGTTTGTATAAAGGAAAAATCTACTTTTGTAGCTTGAGCAGTAAATGTAATTAGCAGTAGGATTAACCCAAAACTTGATGTACAGAGTACAATAATATTGTGAAACAGATTTTGGATCTAAAGTTTGTGGTCTGCATTATCAAACTTAGCAGAAAAATATGAATCTTTAAAGAAAGGTTTAAGCTACTTTGACAGTTCCTTACAAAGCACTGGAATTGGTGAAAAAAAAAAAAAAGTGGGACTTGACATTCTGCTTTCCTCCTTGTAGAAAATATTCTTTCAAAAAGGAAAAGTAACTCTTTATTCTGAAACTGACCGTCATTCTATTGTGCACTTCTATTTGCTCCCCTTCTTCACCCTATGACATTCAGCAGATTCTCAATATGGTTCTGAGGCAGCCTCAAAGAGAATAAACAAGAACTGTAAATGCTTTGGAAAAGTTACTTTTTTTGTGGTGTTTTTTGTTTTGTTTCGTTTTTAAACAGTATTAAACCTGTGATCAAGAGGTTCTGAATGACATTGTTAAAAATAAGAAAATACAGAGGCAAAAATTGATTGAAAACATCAGATTCTTCTAGAGAAGGCAGACCATAGGGTACTCAACTTGCAGTCCTGAGTTTGCTGCCTTTGCATTGCTCACCCTACCTTTCCTTTGGCATTTCTCACTGATAGTTTTGGCAATAGCATGGTTCATCTACTGGTTTTTGTGTCTCTCTGTCTACCCATGTTTGGTCACAGGGATGAGCCGTTCAGCTTGTAAGTAGCATGAAGGTTAGATGTTATCTGCTACACAGAGAGATGTTCATCACCTTTCCTTTTGGCTTTCCACAACAGCTGCTCTCCTCCATTCGAGCAGCATGTTTAACTCATCTGCTGATATAATTCAGGAAAAACTCAGCTGGTGCCTCTACTTCCGGTGAAATGTGGGATACAATTATGTTGTCCTGGTATGTACTGTTTGCCTGTAGGAGTCATTCAGGTCCTGGATATGACCTGGGAACTGGGGCATTCAGAGCTTAATCAGAAGTTTGTAATTCCCTTGAAACTTTGTCTTACAGGAGAAAGGAGATAGTCTTCAATATTTGCTGTGTCTGTGTAGTAAACTACACATGACAAGGGCTATACTAGAGCCCCATCGTGCTATCCCCTGTACTGTTTAATACTTAGCACCTTTCCTGCCAATTATCCCTCTCTCAGACAATGCTTGGCCACAGCTTAGGGCTACAAGAGAGGCCAAGGACTATTCCCAGCAGGCATGATGAAAGAGGCCCTGTTGTTTGAGGGAAAACAGAGCTCGGGTGTATGGACACAGCAGCGCTAAGGCAATGACCCAGCTGTTTGTCTCTCTCCTGTTTGATTCTCTGGTATAGACACAGTCAAAATACTAGCAATGAAGATCTGATATACAGAGGAAAAATAACCATCTTTTTATCTGTAGGATTATATATAGTTCAGCTGTTTGCAATATGGCTGGTACAAGAAAACAGCTGAACAGAGTTGGGGCTTCTGATTTTCCCTGGCTCCCATGGTTCTGGGGCAGCCATGAACAAGCCTAAAGGGTATGGCATTTGTTCCCCACCCGGGTGACCTTACTTCAAGTCAAGACTCTGACACTGCTGAATCACACTAGCAGAAACCCAAGCAAAATACGGACACTATTCAGATCCCAAATAACCCTGAAGGTGACTAAAGAAAGAAATTCCACAACTTTGCCTGAGGACTGGCACAGAGGTCCTTGGGGGAGAAAAGCGTGGCTCACATACTCTGCTTTTTGAGAAAAAAAAAAAAAAAATCCAGAATATGGCAAAAGATTTCTACCATTAGTTCAAAAACACTACAGCTTCATTTGTAAGGGCATACAGTATATACACAGCTTCAAACAGTAACTATTTCAAGTAGTGTCTTCACAGATCCTTTTTAGAGTGTTATTTTCACAGCAAAAATGTCTGCATTTATAATTACAGTAGGAAGTTCAAGGCTTATGGAAAAGGAGAGTGAAAAGATGGAATAAAAGACTGCATGTGGGGAAAAGAGATTGAGAATTACTCAAGCACTGAAGCGATAATATATTCTTATATTAATCTGAATATTTTCCTAGTTTCTATTTTAATATGTAGAATAGGGAATTCTGTGTCCCTCATGCACTGATTTGGTCAGAAAAATCACCCACACTGTTTTATACAAAACACTGCAGCAGACAGAACCAATTTCCATTAGTGTTCACATTTTTCCCCAAAGCATCTCCTTACCGTTAATGTAACTGCTCTACATTGTCCTCCTATTGTCCTGGACATGAATAAATCATTAGCCTTATTTTATTAATGAGGCCTAGCTAACAATATTCCCAAACTGACTCTGCTCTCACATCTTTCATTATTACAGATAGGTGCATGCTGTACTTTTGTTTCTCTACCGGGAAAGTACGGAAGCTTCACCAAGGTGATTATGTAGATTAACTGATAAGCAAGACCCGTTCCAGGCAGAGCTGGAAGGAAGAGGTCAGATTGACTTTTCTGATTTATTTTTTTCTTAAGCGCTGGAAACTTTTGCTGATTTTACATGTAATACTTGGCATCTACATTAGATAGTATCTTTTTATCTTAAGTATTGTAATGAAAAGCATTAAGCATCCTTAAGCATAGGTACTCCTGAACACTGCTACAGCGAGCCACTGTTTTGGAAGCTGCTGTAACCTCACAGATGGTGATGCAGTAGGAACAGCTCTGTGCCAGTACTGAGAGAAGTGATGGTTTTACAATGCCATATTGCAGGGTAGAACTTTGCTTCTTTATTTGCACTGATTAGTTTGTGATGCAGTCTGTGAGGGAAAGATTGAAGAGAAGTGTGCATGGGAAAAGAATTGAGTAGAAAAAACAAGAGGAAAAAAAAAAGAAATGAGAAAAAGCTGATATAAAGGGAATAATAAAAGACAAGAATTGGGTAGACAGAAGCTTGAAGATGATACAGAGAAACTAAAAATGGGTGAACTGCTGAACTGACCACAGAACTAACAAGAAGGCAGTGTGAAGACTAGAATTTGAGTTAGATGAGACAAAGGAGGAAGCCAGGAGTTCTGTACTAATGGCACTGTGGCTATTCTTGCTTCTGAAGATACTCTACTTGAAATCCATAATAGCCATATCCCAAGATATTTAATTCTGGCCTTTGGCCTTAAAATTGGTTTCCTTCAATGTTTGCACTGCTTGATTGGGGATGGAGAGATTATCTTACAAACACGACGCATCATCACATTTGCATGGATGGATTTCTCTCCAGCTATAACTCCCAGCCCTTTGCATATTTTTGTGGACCTAAGAACAGAGAGCTTTCATTATATATTTTCTGCCTTTTCACTACGATTTGGAAAATTATCTTTGCCACCATTTACTCCATGTATAGTAATACACATTCACAGGGGATCTTTCCTGCCTATTGCACATTATGTACCTTATTCCCATAACAATAAATGGTCTCACTCCATGAATCCAGATACTCCTGAGAATGATGCTATATAAATGCCTAAGTAGATAAATCAACAAGATACTTCTTTTCTCTGTACTCCAATAGGAAGGAATATGGGGACTGTGCATTCCTCAGTAGTCTCTCTTTGTTTTTAGAATGAAGTATATTTTCTACCACTCCAGCAAGAGAAAGCAAGAGGTGTCTGGTGCCAGTGAACTCCTGTACTTGCTTTGAATACTACAGCGCTATTGTTTTTAATATTTAAAGCTTCAGTGTTGCCATGTAACTGGGGAAATAGCTTTTTGTGTTTAAATATTTTATGGCTTGTTGGAGTCCAAGTACAAGAAGAATTTCTTTAGTATGCTAGAGGCCCACCCTGACTGAAAAGTTTTTTGTTAACCCTTGAATGTGTTGAAACTACTCTGCACTGCAGAAATATGTTAAGCACGGTCTGACTCATTTAGACACCACAAAGGACTAGAAAGTTTCTTTATTTTCACTTTTCTATAGACCTTTCTATCTTTTTAATTGGCCTTTCAATGTTGATTCTTCTATTTCATATTGGAATACTTATTCAGTATTATATAAAGATAACATTTAAAAATATGTGTTTATTTATAAATTGTTCCGTCGTTGCAAACTTCCAGAACCCATTGATATCAGAAATAAAAGCTTCACTGTGAGCATTGGCTACTGTTTGCTATTTCAAGTTGCACAAATTGCTCTTTCCTCACAGCCAAAGAAGGCCAATGATATCCTGGGATGCATTAAAAGGAATGTGGTCAGCAGATCAGGGAAGGTGATCCTCCCCTCTGCTCTGCCCTGGTGAGGCCACATCTAAAATGCCGTGGCCAGTTCTAGGCTCCCCAGCTCAAAAAAGACTGGGCTTTCCTGGAAGGAGTCCAGCAGGGGGCCACCAAGATGGTAAAGGATCTGAAACATGTGCCATAAGAGAAAAAGACTGAGTAACTGAGTCTGTTCAGCCTGGGGAAGACTGAGAGGTGACCTGATTAATGTTCACAAATATGTAAAGTGAAGTGGGAGAGAAATGGAGTCTTCTTGGTGGTGTGTAGCAGTAGGACAAGGAGCAATAGCATAAAACTTCATACAAACACACATAAGAATTTCTTTCTCTACTGTAAGGGTGATGGAGCACTGGAGCAGGCTGCCCAGAGATATTGTGAAGTCTCCTTTTACAGAGATATTCAAGATCCAACTGGACACCTATCTGTGTGACCTATTACAGTGTAATTCCTTCAGCTGGGGGGGTTGGACTCAATGATCTCTCAAGATCCCTTCCAACCCCTACAATTCTGTGAATGGTTCTTAAGGATCTGGGTAAGAGCTGCGGCCCACTTGGTCCCTGTATGGTATGTTCAGGTTGTCACCAACCTTGCACAGTTTCTTCAGATTTCAACTAGAAACTGCTGAAATTTGATCTCTTCTGAAAGTTCGTTTGTTTCACCAATGGTGAAATCAAAAAAAAAAAAGTCAGAAAAATCAGTTTCTGATATTAGTGATGAAACAAAATGCTTTGAATCAGTTCCTGAATTGCAACAATTTTCAGTGATCTTTATTGCAAATACAGTAAATACTGACTCCATATGAGAGATGGATTTTGCCACTGCTTTGCATAGACAACTAGAATGGTAGGTTTACTGTGAAATTGAGGAAGAGGGTTAGAACAGAATAACATCATGGGGACACTTGAGAATGCTGACAGTGCAGCAGGACACTCATAGATATCACAGTGTAACAAATCCAAAATCTTTTAAAGCCTGGCAAAAAAAAAAAAAAAAAATCTCATGAGCTTCTGTAAATGACAGAAGTATTTGCCTAAAATACTAACACTCATGAAGTATTTCAGAGGAAACCATAGTTAACATGCTCAGAGATGAAAAAATATACAGCGGATAATCACTCTGCTGAAAAACACGTTTGTTTTCTCTTTATATTAAAAGTTAATGATGTGTGTTGGCAAGCAGAATGAAGTACAGATGATGGTTTGAAAGCACCCATGCCAGATGTTTGCTCAATATTGAGAGTAGGTTTTTTTTCCTAAGCTCTCCTGCTCACATGTCACTCCCAAACATTGCCTGCAAGGCCAGCCTCAGGGCTCCTGATGCAGGATCTGAAAATTTGTGGGTGAAACTCTGTATTTGCTGACCTAACCCACACAAGGCAAGCATTACAGAGAGGATGTAGATGCTGTAAGACTTTGCAGGTAATGTCAGCACCTGCCAGGCACTGGGACTTGCAGCCCTGGTCTTAGTGCATGGCCATCTGTATGGCATGGAACACAGAGGGACACATCACTTACAACCAATGAAAAGCAATGGATTGAGTAAGGAGACCTAAGGTCCAAAGTGAAACTGGAGAGTAAAAATCTGTGTATTTTCAACTTTACTCTCCCCAGTTTCTAGATATATAATTTACTCTTTTCCTATACACTGCAAGGATACCTTCTTCTGCTCACAGCCATAGGTTTAGCACACTGACCTAGGATATGAGAAATCACATTCAATTTTCTTTTTTGCCTGAAGGTATGTGAATTGATATCTGCATGAGGGACTTGACCATCATGTTAGTCTGAGAGAAATGTGCTGAAAATTGCTCTTGCTTCTTCACAGTGTGTGCAGAAATTCAGAATTACTGTGGCACAGAGAAGTGAACCTCAGAAGGACTCTGTACTCCTGAACTGACAGCAGAGAGGAAGATCTGGGAATCAGCCATGTTCCAACAATTACTTGCAATGTAGTTAAAAATTTCAATATTGGAAGAGAGAGAACTGAAATCCTTTTCTTTTTTGTCCCACTGCTAGACTGCAAAGTCAGGCTTACTCCCTTCAGGAGGGAAACACCCCTATACCAACACAGCAACAATCCAGAGCAGCTTACCAATGGTGCCTGAGTGCGTGCAGCCACACACACTGGGACAAGTTGTCTTCTCAGAGGAAAAGTGGCTGTTAGCCCTGCAAGGCATGTGGTGTGGACACGGATGGAAAGAGGGATACAATGTACCCAAGCACTGGCCATGGCACAGACCCTAGTGGGCATGGAGGGTGCCCTTGCTGCTCTAGCAGAACAGAGTGGGGGATAAGACGGCAACCTCATGCTTGGTGCCACTAAGCTTGTGTGCATTTAGGATTCTGTTTATGATATCAAAGCTGTTAGATAAAAAGCTAGGAGGTGAGAGGGAGTGAGAAGTGAGAGAATGAGGAGAACATCTTCTGCAAAAGGAGCAAGTGTGAGGGGGTGTGGATGAAGGGCATTGTAGGTGACTAAATATTCAAGAAAGACAGCTTTAAGACCCATTCCTCTCGCCTCTTTGGGAGGCGTGTGAAAGCCCCAGCAGTGCTCCTTGCTTTCACTCAGTTACAGAGTTCCTGTTTCAATAGTCTATGCCTCAATTTTTAGATGATCCCAGAAAATTATGAGACAAACATATACATCTGAGAGTAATATTTGGCCTGTTGTGCTTTGATCTTCCAGTGAATATTGAATTTTAACTATTAAAAATACATGAAAAGTATTCAACTGCAATCAAACATCACCTACACCATGAAAAATAAATCCTTCCCAGTTTTGTTGCTCTCTTGAAGTCTTAAACGTATCAGATAACGCGCCGAATTCCTGCCTCTGAAATAGCTTAAATTCTTCTTTCTAAACAGTCCTCTTCCCTATAGAAGACTACTGTACAATCAGTAGGTGCACAAAGGTTAGGCTTAGCAAAATTATCACAATAGAAAGATAATCAAAATAAATGGAAATACTCACCAGTATCATAGGCTCCCACTAAACTCCACAAGGAAAAGTCTCCAGAAAGAGGTCCTCCCTCTGCGGTAGTCAGCCCTTAAATGGGTCTATGAGAGATGCAGCCAGGCTCCATCCCTTCCAGTAGCACAGGTGAATTGTCTTCACCTGTGCTCTCACAGCTGACTCAGTGCTCACCTCAGGTGGTCAATCAGAGGTTCTGGCCATGATCAGCAGTTACCATATAACTACCTTGACCTAGGCTATCTGGAAGTCCAAGTCCAAAGACACTCTGCAAAACAAAGGAATAATGGCCTGTAGTACAAAAGTGGAGTGGCAGCTCAGAAAAAAACTCAGCAAAGAAACAGACTGAGTAAAAAGTAGCAGCACATGCAGATTTTTATTCCAGATCACCATATTCTGGGGTGGTCCATGTCTGCATCTGCCAATATGATTGGCTCTGCAGGGCTTTGAGCAACTTGATCTAGCTGTAGATGTCCCCGTTTCCTCCAGGGGAGTTGAACCAGATGACTTTTAAAGGTCCTTTCAAACTCATATGATTCCATGATTCTATGAACATTATGCTTGGTGAGTCCAGTTGCCCTATGTGGAGTTGCTCCTTTGGAAACCCTAAAGCAGGTCACTGATTTACTAATGCTAGATGCATTGAGTCCTGTGAAGTTTCAGGTTCATACACCCGCTCCTCCCATTTCGCTCACCTGAGAGGACCCAATTAGGCTTTTGCCCATCCAAAAAGAAAAACAAACAGCAACAATGAAAGACAGCAGGACATCCATGACTGTTTCAGAGAAGTTAAACAAGAAATCTGAAGAACTCAGGCAGAAATGAAGGCTAGGAGATGTAGGGCACAACTTCATAATTACTTAACTTCCTTATTCATAGGTAATTCATAGGAGGAATAATCTTCCCTGATTTGAAAGTATGGATTCATTTTATCAGTCTCTGAGGAGTAGAAACTCACGGAATTAGAAACAAGAAGAAATAGCCTGTGCCATCTTTCCAGAGGAGATTTTGTAGAAATCTGACTAGTTTCACAGGAAAATGAAAGACCATTCCTGATTTTTGATGACATAAAGAAAGTTAAATGAGTTTATTCATATTTTGAAATGTACTGTTGCAAAATGAAACAAATTTAGAAAATAGAATTGTACAGTGTACCAAAAGCTGTATTTTCAGCCATTCAGAACTAAAAAACTAAAATAAAGTGAAATTTAATGCCCTGCTTTTATCAAGACAGCCCTGGAGTACGGCAGTCCAAAGAGATGCCGTGGCAGAGCTGGTCTGGAATTTTCTGGTGAAACCTCTTTGATCTGAAAATAGTAGCTCCATCTAAGCTGAAGAGTTTGTAGAAATTAGTCAGCTGAGAAGAATTTCCAGTAAAATAAAACCCAGGGCACATCAGAAATTGTCTTGAGTTCTTGCCAAACTGTCTCATGTCCTGCTTGAAGAACAGATTTCAGGATGTGGCTCAGCTTCTTTATCATGCAAAATCCCTCCTCCCAGGTACTCCTGGGCTTTCTGACCTTTGCTCTTACCTTAATTTCTCCATATAGCTGCTTGTGTGACATTAGTTGTCCTCCAAAAGTGCAGCTCCTGATTAGGTCCATCATGACTCTGCTTTGCATCAGTACAGGGTGAGCTGGAAGAGTGTGGATACTTCTCTGAACCCTCATCTCTGTGGAGTGACTGTCAGTTCACTCTGAGCTGGTGGCTTTTCTTCACTGCTCACTGCTTGGTTTACCCCAGGTTCCAAAGGGCTCTGGAGATCCGGACAATTGTTTCTCTGTTGGTTTTTTTTTTTTTCAGAAAAACAGAGGGCTAAACACATCTACCCAAAAACAGCATGTTTTTCAGAATGACATTTCCATTAAGAGTTCCTACTTTATGCTGTATTGGAGCAAATCACCAACAGATATATGGGTTTTACAATGAAATCAAAACCCTGAGTTTTAAGTGTCTTTAATCTATGGTTGCAAAGAAGGAATGAAAAGCTATGGGATGAAGTCTCTTTTAAAGAAGTGACTACCTATCCCACACTCTTCTAATCCTACATTTTAAGTCTTCCAAGAGACAGAACTGGGAGCTATTAATATCAGCGATGACTAGCAGTCTAATAGAAAAAGAAAACTGATTGCTCCTTCCCTGAATATGTATTCATATCTGTGTTAGTTATCCTGCGGACTTATTAAAGCCCCATGCTGTTAAAAGCATAGAGTCAAAGTTCATTATGAAGACCACCAAATACTGTGTGAGTTACATCACCAAACTGACTCGTCTCTATTGCAGGAAGTCAACTTAATTTTTCTTGCTTGTAATAGAAGAGACTGCTGAAGAATGATAACAGAAAGCTCAGGGGCTGTAGGACTGGATGCAGCTGTGTTTGTAATGGGGAAGCTGCATGACCTGCAACTTTTTCCCTTAACCAGTTTAATCTTGTTAGTTTGAAGCTGACTTTTGCATTAGATTTCCTCTCTCCTTTCTCAGAATTATTGAATAAACTAAGATTACTGGCTACAAAATAATCACTAAAGCTGAAATAACCAAAGAGCATCTGTGAGATCAATCATACTAATGTTTTTGTTCTCCACTAACAAGAAAATTTGCCTCTTCCCCTTACCCCACACAGACCTCTATTGATTCAATTTGTAATTGACAATTCTTGCTGTTTGTAACACATGGAAATAAAATGTTTGCTATTTTTTTGGTTTGTTTGTTTTTTTTCACTCAAACGTGGACAAAATGAGATTTAGGGCTAAATATATGTATATGTGAAAGAATATGGCAGTAAACAAATTCTGTGGCAGACCTTCAAGCAAATGCTCATGGATCATATTAGATATATGTAAAATTAAATCTGAAATTAGTACGTGGGTGGTAATTTATCTGGGGGACAAAGACTGTAGCAGGCCTCTTACCACAACACCTGCCAGGGATATCTAGCCCAAAAATCACAGTTTTCCATCTGGAGGGAATCAAAAGGGGTGGGAAGCAGGCGGCAGGCCTGGCCAGCCCACACACAGCTCTGGGCTCGGGACAGAGACCCAGCCACACCGAAAATCCCCAAGCTGGCTCCCCCGAGGCCAGCTGGGTACTGGCGGTGTCTGGGAGCAGAGGAGTGCCGGGAGGAGCTGAGGTCTTGCAGCAGATGTACTGGCATACTTGCTGCAATGCTGAAGAGCCCTGTCAAGGGAAAATTATTTATCTTTGGCTTTTTGTCAGGGTTTTCAGTAGCTGAGACTTTCTGCTTGTGAAATACTTCCTTGGTGCTTAAATTGTTTTCTTGTGCTGCTCTTCTGAGCTTTCAGATGCTTCATCCAGGACAGTCTGACAGGCTCCACAACAGCCCAGTAAAATCAGATGCCTGATGCCAGACAGAGAATTGCCAAACCCCATTTTGATGAAAACTATCTCAATTTGGTTGCTGCAGTGGTGATCTAAAGTAGAAAATAATATTACATTCATGAACACATGTATTCATCTGCTGTATTTGCCTTTGATGGCTAGGTACCAATAATTTAGCAAGTGACACGTACCGAATTCACTCCAGAAGTTCAGACTGTCTCAATACTATAGCAGTACCAGTAATATAAAGTACACTGCCTTTCTCTCTAGAGCAACATTATTTATGCATGACATGGAATAATGCCTAACAGGAGCCATGAAAGGAAGAAAAGTGCAACGAGCGAGTGTGTGTATGATATGACCTTGTTAACATTTCACCACAGCATAATCTTTTTGTACTTTCAAGCACGATAAGTTAATGCATGCTGCTGTGAGACATATTGGAAGTGGCAGCTAGACATCCATTTTAAAAACCCGGTTCAGGGACTGTCACTTTACCATTAAGCAAGCAAAACATATAATAGACTAAAGAATGAAGATAAAAAACCTTACAGAAACAATAAAAATCCTTCCTTTTCTTCTGTGAATGTGCTCAAATACCACACAGGTTCCATGTGTAGAATTTGATGAGATAAATCTGAGTAAGAAACATACATTTTGACAAACAACTTACAATTTAATCCAGAAATCATGTATATTGGCATGAAAGAACGCCCATTACATGTGAATCTGAGGATATGGTAGTCTTGTCGAAAACACTCAGACAGAAACATGAAAGCTGGTCTCAAAAAAGGTTATATAGCTAAATCTTTGTGTATGTTTAATGCAGGCCCTCTCCTGGAATTAACCTAAAAAGAATGAATGTTGTACAAATAGGATCTATACATTTAAATGCTATCACTATGTAAGCTTGCTTGGATTTAGGTTTTTGAATCTGGCAAAGCATTGTCTTCCCTGCTTACACAACAGTGTAGCTTGACTAAGAGAGAAATTGTGAGCTGTCAAGTGAATGTCTGATGACACAAAACAAATGAGTGGTATCAGTTGCTTGATCCATAGTACACCATCAGTTCAAAGTAAACGTCTAGAAAGATTTTGCTAATACAGTGCTGACAGACAGCTATTCTGTTGCATGCTTGTGACATAATTCTGACTGCTGAGAATCCTTAGCAAAACTGCTTGACTTTTACGTAGCAAAAGCAAGACTAGATATCTATACTCTGCAGGGAGAAAAACTGTCCCAAGGAACAAACAATGAAGTCCTGTCTGTTCTTCCTCTGGAATCTTTTACTTTCTCAACAAAAATGTACAATTTTAAAAGGAATAAAGGACATTTGCATGGTTCAAACTATATACTGATTGCTCAGACTACTTTGCCATTTGACTTCTTTAAAGATTATCTTGCTTGAGTTTAGATTTTGAATAGTTTGAATTCTGTTGATAGTCTTGCCTCTACTCAACAGCAGTCTATTGCCAAATGATCCCAGTCATTCTGACAGCATAAGAGTAGTAATTCTTCTGTGTGATGTTTCTCTCATTCCTCGACCTTTATTTCTCATGCACATAAAATCAAAAATTTAAGAAAAGTTATTCTTCCCTCTTTGAATCATTCCACATCATCATGATGTGGAAGTGGGTTTTGTTTTTCAATTTTGTGGTTACTGAATGCTGGTAGAATGAACTAGCAATGATGTCGCATTTGAATAGAACTATGAGACCCCTAACATTTAAACAGGTGAGCAGAGAACTTCTTAAACAAACAAACTATGGTTATATTGAGCATTCTCTGTAGTTTCTATGCATGCTAAGGATATAATCATAGAATCACAGAAACACAGAATGGCTTGGGTTGGAAGGGACCTTAAAGCTCTTCCATTTCCAACCCCTTTGCCATGAGCAGGGACACCTTCCACTAGGTAAGGCTGCCTAGGGTCCCATCCAACCCTCAGAGATGGGGCACCCGCAGCTTCTCTGGGTCACCATCCTCTCTGTTGAGAATTTATTCCAAATATCTAAACTAAATCTACATTATTTTAGTTTTAAAGCCATCATCCCCATCCAATCACTACACCATTTGATCGTGAGTCTTTCCCAAACTTTTCTGTAGGCCTCCTTTAAGGACTGAAAGACCACAGTGAGATCTGCCCTGACCCTTCTCCGCTCCAGGCTGAACAACCAGCTCCCTCAGCCTGTCTTCATAGGAGAGGTGCTTCAGCCCTTAGATCACATTTGTGGCCTCCTCTGGACCTGCTTCTCATCATTCTTGTGCTGTGGTCCCAAGACCTGGACACAGTGCTCCAGGTGGGTCCTCACAAGAGGGGAGTAGAGGGAGACAGTCACTTCCCATGCCAATGCTATTAGCCATGCTAATAGTGTTTTAAGGAGCGATTGAAATTTCTCCAATAGATACTTTTGACTTTAATTACGTAGAATGCACCACTTACTTCATTTTTTGTTTTGTCTTGTTTTGGGTGTTTTTTTTTTTTTTTTGTTTATGATGAGAAATAGGACACCACTGGAAAACAGTTTTACTGTCTGTGGAGGAAAAGGTAATTTTCCTTGACATTTTCCCTATGAAAGAAAAAAAAAGAAAAAAAAGAAAAAAAGAAAAAAAGGAAAAAGAAAAGGTTATACGGGTCTGAAACAGTTTGTATGTAGAGCTTTAATATAGAAAAAAAGCACCTTCTTTCTAGATGAAAAGCTTGAAAATGTACATGACAGCCCCACACGTGCTTCCACGGAACTGCAATGAATGTAGTGTAATATTAAACAGTAAATTTGGCACAAAATAGATTGGAATTATAGTTGCCTAACTTTGTAAAGTTTAGTTACAGAATAAATGCACTGGGAATGCCTACTCATTTCACTGAAAACACTGTTCATTGTTGAAAGTGGTTGAGAGGATTGGCGGGAAGCAGTAAATGCAGCATTAAAGCAAATCAGTAACAACATCTTTTCGGACACTATTTCATCTTTTTTTTCTATTTTCATTTTAAAGCAAACAATTTCCTGTAATTTTTCTCTTTCTTTTCTTCTTCTCTCCAGTTTCTAGTTTTTCCATCACAAGCCTTCCAAAAGAACTGAAGAAAAGGGTAAGGAGATTTTTTTCTGGAAGTCTTTCTGTGATCTTTAATCATGGAAGAGAATTTGTTAAGAAGTCTGATGGAATAAATTGTTTTCATACCACACATCATATTTCATTCTTTCAAACCAGTGTTGGGTGGAAAAAAAAACCCAAATCATGGACTGAACTGTATTTATGTAAGTGTTGTACCTCTATAAGACAAATGCAAACTTCAGATCTGGTCTCCATCTCTTTAGTATTCAGATCAAGGTTTTCTTGTAATCACTTTACAGAGAAAGAGTCCTGCTGTAAAATGTTGATCCTGAGTGGAAGTGTCCCAGAATCCCTGCTGCAGAGCTTCTGCGTTTGGCTTCCAGCTGCAAACCTGAACCCGCATCTGACCTTTAAAAGAATTTGGGAGGATCTTTTTTTTGTGTGTCTTCTGAGGGTATGTGCCACTCCCTGCTACAACCACAGCTGCGACCATAGGACTTTATCTGATGGTTTCTCTTAGAACAAGTTGCATCTTTCACATTACTGTGCAGAACATATTTAGTATTGAGAGGAAAAGCTTTCTCCTTTTTCAACTACTTCTCAAGTAATCCTCAGCCTTAATAAAATCTAAAGATTTTTCTAGCTCATTATTTACATTCACCCTAAGATCATTACCAAAAGTCATATTTAGAAAAGGATTTTCACAGAAATGATGGAGACACGCATTAAAGAGTTTACAGAAATGGAACAAGTAGTTGTGCTCCATGAATGTTTTGAAATTTTTCATCATTATTATTAATTAGCTTGGTGAAATTACTGTACAGAAAAGAAATGCGTGTCAGTAACTGTTAGTCTCATAGAGTGTTTTATGTTAAGACTGTGTAATACCACTGATGGATAAAGTTCTAAAGATTTAAAAGTTGGATTGATGATATGAACAACTCGCAGTTCATATTTCTGTCTGATTTTTCCTGATGTTGAAAACAGACTCAAAGAAGAACCATCTCTTTGGGGAGACTGAGGGGTGTGCTATTAAAATAGAGGAGACTTGGTTAAGCAAATGAGCCTGATATGTCACTGGTCTTAGGGACATGTTTCTGCAAAATTAAAAGCAGAATTTGCTTTCCATAATTTTATTTGGAGGTGGTCAAAGCCAAACCTGCCTTAATCATTTAAGGCTAAGTTTTGATGGCATACGATAGCTGCCACGAGACCTAAGTTCCTTACACTTTATTCATCCCCTCCCAATTCCTTCCAAATTCTCTTTTCTCCTTCCTGCAGCTGATTCCATCCAAGAACAATCCTTGACCTTGCAGGCATTTTCTTCACTCCAACAATCCCCCTCTCACCATCAAGGAAGTCCTTTGCCATTTCATTTCTGCCTCTGCTCATTGACTTCCCTGCAATATGATGCTGAGCTGTCCTCAGAACTCAGGGGAGTTGCACTTAATTTTAGAAAGAGGCCAAAGAAATGAATCTCAGATCTAGATCCAAATCTGAAGTTTCCTGTGTCTTTGGCCTTTTGATAAAGCTTTCCAGTTTTGGCACTCCCATGCTTATTTGTACATTCCCCAGCGTGTGGGAGTGCTGTTGTTTGGGTCAGAGAACTAGAATCCTGGAGTCAGGAGCTCAACATTATTTTAAATTACTTCCTTCATGGTCTTTATGACTGGTTGCTAACTTGTTTATTTAAGTGACACTGACATAGGGTGTTCCTCATTTTTTGTGCAAATTGAGACATAGTTGACATAATTTTTGGAAGCTATATTTATCTATTTTAGAAGCCAATAACACTTTGAAGCTATGAAAATTGGCATGGAATTCCCTAAGTTGGCCTCCGCAAAACTTAAGTGTAATAACTCAGCAACAACTTTTGATAATTCGATGTTAAAAGCCCAAGTTTATCAATCATCTACCTAAACAAAAGGCATAATCGGTAACCTCACAGGATGGGGATTAATTGCTTTTTCTTGCAGATCCAGCTGCTTTTCCAACTTTCTTATCCTCCCTAGATACAGATGCGCCATTCTTCTGGTAACTGGGAGAGTTGCCTAAGGCCACTCTCACTGAACTAGATTAGCTTTGCAACTCACTGTGATCCTGAATATCCTTGTCTTAGCAGCAAAATGTTAATAAGTTAGTAACAAGTTTTTTTTCACCAGTCTGTCATCTCTGAAAGTGCTGCTGTGAGCCACAGTGCAGTATCACTGCTTTTAGTGCACTTAACCATGTCCTTCACATTTTGCAAAGCACTGTGTGCTGTTTCACAGGAGCTTGAAAACTCGCCTGCATTAGACACAGCATGTTCTCCACTTTTACTTGTTTTACTGTAGCAAAGAACTTTGTCACAATGATTTTCCCTGCTTATAGGATGAACTATTGATTCAAACTGTCATTCTAGAGAAATATCATTCTCTCAGACAGTGCTGGAATTTGGCACTCAAAATGTACTGGAAAGACTTAAATTCGAGGCAATTTCTCTCCTGCACATCAAGCCAAGCATCTGAGTTTTCCTTTCAGAAGTGCCCAAAGATGTTATTGCCAAGTCTCACCATTAAACCAGAAGACATTATTTTTGGTTTTCAGTTTTGTTTCTCTTATGGGTTTGCAGTTTTCTTCCAAATCCAATTTACATTTCATTCTACATTTGCCTTCTTAGGAGATCAAAGTGTTTGTACACTGTACAAATGTAGGTTTGCACACCCATCCCTATTTTTTCAGTTTTGGAAGGCACATTATAACATGCGAAATCAGTTTTTCACAGAGACAGTAGTAACAGAGGCACATATTTCTGCAGATTAATAATTCTCTTTACTGTAGCGCTCATGAATTCTTCTCCTCCCTTTTCCTTCTTCTCTCACGATTTCAAAGTCCACCCAGTGATTTCAGTGATCAAGTCACATTTATACAATTATCTGCTTCAAAGACATTTTTAAGCAGAAAATTAAAAAACAAAATAAAGGATGAACTGGCAACACGAACAATTTCCTCTTCACTTTAATCATTACCATAACCACTTAAAAAATAAATAAATCCTTCTGATTTCAAGTAGAAGGGATCTTTTCTAACTTGGTGGTGTGCATCATTGCTATTATCACCACCACCACAAAATAGAAGAGTATGAACCAGAAGAAGTGCAAAATTCTAGATCAGTTGGCTTCACAAGAGATCGAGTTGGTTTGGGTTTCCTTTTCTGAAAGCTACGTTTTTGCTTTGAATTAGTTATATAGGCTTTCTCTGCAGGCAATGGCAAGAGATGCATATCTCCAGTTCTAAAGCAGCTGAGTGCAATGGACCAGCCCCTGGCACTGTTTGCGTTTCTCCATGGGCTTCAGAGGTGACCTGCATGACTGCCTTAGAAGAGATGACAATTTTCTGACAGGTGAATATAGGTGAGATGAATCCCATCCTCCATGTCTTCCTAATGAGGTAGCTGTATTATTACTGTGTATGTAATCTACAGCTATTTCTGCACGTGTATGGATATGCACAGATATAAATACACATATAAATGCATATAAATAAAGAAAGCATGAATACTTCATATATATATGTATGTATGTATATATATATATAAAACAAATTCTGTGTGCTAGATATATTGCAGTTGGGTTGATGAACAATAAACACTCAGCTCAGAATGCTTTTGTGCAGTCAAACATTAAATTGATATAAATTGCTTTATTCAAAACAATGAAGCACTTCTCTCTCTGGTCCTTTAATGGAATGTAAACAGAAACAAAGAAATTCATAAAATATATCAAGATTGTGCAAATATTTCTAAACCTTCTTTGAAGCCCTTTAAAGCTACCCATTAAAAAAAAAAAAAAAAAAAAAAAAAAAAAGATGGTGAAAATGTTCAATTACATGTATTTATTGTGCTGTGAGACAATGCCTGTATTGTGATGCAATAGTGAACTTAACACAGCTATGGAGTCAGCAACCATGACCTGCTAGGCACATATGATACAAAATATTAAGAAGACTGGCCAATTTGAGTGAGATACGGAGAAATCAGAAAGCTCAGTGCTCACACTGCTAAACCTCAGGAGCTACGCAGAGCCAGTGGGACAGTGCAGCATGCATTTTTTCTCTGAACCTCAACACAGATGGTAGCCCTAATTACAGGCTGCCAGCTTCAGCATTTCCTCCTTCATGCTGGTTTTATTTTGGTTTGTTTTCAAATGATGTATTTCGTCTCTGGTACCACAAGGACAATGAAATAACAGTCTAGAGCTACTGTTATTGAAATTTCTAAACACAAAGCAAAGTAATATATATGGGTGAAAAGGCTGCTTCATTTTATTTTTTTAAACACTTGAAAGCTTGTAAAATGCCATATGTCCCACACGTCTTTGTGGAAATCACTGTTGAGTAATGCAGAAACTGACCTTTCTTGGTCTCTGTTAGTGCAACAGCCCTTTTCTTTCTTTTGGCAGTGAGTAGCATAATTGCATGGAGGTTGAAGTTCCATTTCACTTCTTGTGAATAAAATATATTGCTATGGACGTGTACATAAGGATGACGTAGCCATATCCTTTTTTTTTTTTTTCTTCTGTTTTGTTTTAATGGAGTGCTCATAGTGCATGGTGCTAGTAGATGATTATGCAGTTACGTCTCCATTTTCTGACTTTGCTTCTCAGACCTGCAGTGAAAATGATGAGCAAAGTGGGCAGTGCTTTTCTTCCCATGATTCTCTTATGAGTGCATAGCTGAATCAGTACAGTTGAGATGTCTGAAGTCCTTCATTTTAGTAAATTTTCCCTTGGATTTAGTATACTTTGCCTAATTGAAATTAAAAAAAAAAAAATTGCATGGTAGAAAAATTGACAGCTTTTTTTTGTTTGTTTTCACTTCAGTGCTTTATAGGACATGGATGATTAGGAATAAACATTATAAAAAATAAATAAATATGTTCTGAGTAAAGCTTTTAAAAATAATAATAATACAAAAACTACTTCTTGTAGAGCTGGTTATCTGCAGGAACTAATAAAACACCAACAGAAAATACTCTGCTCCAAGTACAGCGTCTTTTCTGTATTATGTATATAGTTGTTATACACTACTTAGAATTTCTTTAAAAGGTGGGGTTCTGGAAAATGAGAGACATCCTGGCAGAAGCACAGGCAACATTTAGAGGGAGTCCACCCACTGAGAAATCTGTGGAAGCAGCTGTAGGCAGAAGAATGATACCAGTGGGATCTGGAAGTGATTCTCAGGAAGAGTGAAACAACAGGAGCACAACACTCAGTTCCACCTTTACTGCATCCAAAAGAAAAGAAGTAATGTTGCAGTATTTCCAGCCAGAAAGTTCATTGTGAAATCCTCCTGCTCCTCAACTCCTGATCTATTTTGGAAGTTATTTCTGGTACTAAGAACGGTGGTAAAATAATTAGGAAAAGCTTTAAAAAAAAAAAAATCACTCACTAAGGTCATTTTCTTGCAATTGTAGACAATCATATCATCACACTTTACAAATACAGTTTAATAAATGGCTTCAAACTGTGGTTATAGAGCCCAGTAAGTTCCCAGAAGTCCAGCTGAGACTCTCTCTCGTTTCATTGTTAGTTCTTTTTGTATTCTCCAACATGAATGCATGTTCATCCATTTTATATCCACTTGTCCTTGTACTCACTTGCCCTTCAGAAGAAAAGATTTTTTTCTCCTGGAGACATGCTTAAGAAATAAACAGTGCCTTCTCTGAGACTTTCTTGTGCTACATAAAGCTATCAAAGTCCTTTTAACTTCTTCTATGTGATGTGTTTTCCACTCTGTGGTTATTGTCCTAGTCCAAGCTTTCACCTGTTCTGAACTCACCTATCAGTGATGGAGGTAATGGAGACTACTCTAGCAGTGCTTTGTATAACCGTGTCAATAGCTCTTTAACACAAAACATATTGTAAATCCTTGGCAAAACCTTAAAACATTCAGGGGAAGTAAATGGTCATGCAGTATTTCTATTTTGTTGAAATTCAAACCCATGAGTCACTAAGGATTTGAACCTTATTCAATGAAGCTTTGTAGGTAACCTGCTCATTTGTCAACCAAAGGACATGAGTGGCCATTTCAGCATGCAGCTAAGCATAGCTACTTCTTAATGATAATAAAGAGAAAAAAATGGTAGGATGGGACTTGTGGGAGTGATAATTCCAGGCTGAAAAATTGTAAATTAGCTTTAACAAGAATGTGATAAAACAGTAATAAAAGTAGAATTTATTATTTGTATTCTTTGGATCCCAAAGCTTAGTGTCTACTTCAGACAAAGAAGTCTGTGTCCCTGCCCATCCTGTCCTCCTCCAACATGGGAGGAGCCCAGGATCCCTTCCAGCCATGTCCTCCTCTCGCTTTCTGCTTTTATAAAGCACTTTATCCATACACATTTTTGCTTTACCTTTTATATTGTTATGTGTTTTTTAATATAAAAAATACCTACCGCGGAGTCAGAAGAGAAAACTACAAAATGGTTTAACATTTATCCCCATTCAAATATGCCTGTTTGTTCTGGAGGATGCCAGGTGCTTCAAAGGCTGCCAAACTTATGGCAGGGCTATGTGGCACAGCCGCCTTCGACGGGGAACTGAGCTAATAGCCCCACATGCATTTCATTTAAAAATATGGACAAGCATTCAATCAAAATGAATTTTGTCATCTTGGTCAGGACTGCATTCAGTCTGCATCGAGAGACATGAAAGGACGCTCTGTTACCCATATTTTATAACAATGACTCATTCAGCTACTATAATCCCAGTCAGATACAGCACAATGCCATTCCTTGCCTCTTTCTTTTCTTTCAGCTGTAACTTCTCTGCTACACACAAAACTCAGTGGTTGTCAAGAAGGTCTTGTTAGCACCTGCTTTAGGGGCTACCTACTTACATCCAAGGCTCTGCACTTTCATACCATTTTCTCCCTCTAACTCTGACCCTTTTTCTCCAAGTATGAAGATGTGTTTCATCTTCTGCTTGCAGCTGCAGGACAGGAAAGCAGCTCCAGTCACAGATCTGTGTGATACAACCTTTTCGCCTGATTTGTCTGATGAAAAATGTATAAGCAAGTAGAAAACATTATTATCCCAAAGCAATTCATACACAAAAGCATTACAGCCCCACTCACCCCAGCAGAGGCAGCAGATAACTCAGCTACATACACTTTTTTTGTTGTTTAAAAGGGATTTACCTTCTATCGTTGTTTCCTACACTGTTTCCAATGCTCATTAAAAGAACTAGATTAAAAAAAAAAAAACAAACCTTAGTGAAATCCTAGACTGAGTGAACGGTGAATTTTCTCGCAACAAAATCAGAAATAATAATTGGGAGAGATAAGCATATAAATTAATCTGTGGTTCTCGTTAAACAGCATTGAGAAAGAAATACTTTCTTGGGAGGCAGACTGACTTGGATATTGGAGACATGAAGCAATTTTAGTAGCAATGATCAAATTGAATGAAGAGGTTTTTCTGTCAGAAAAATTACCATTAAATAACCAAACAGCCAGCACCAGATTGCACTCATGTCAGGAGTTTTCATTAAATCAGTGGGAGAAAAAAAAAAGACAGAAATAATGACTGCATGTAACCCACTCAGAAATTAATAAATTGTATTTAAAACAATCTGCCACCTTCCTCCTGCCTGCTGCCTGCCTCACACCAGCTGGGTACGTGAGCTGCAGGCATCAGGGCAGGGATCAAGCTGAGCTCTGTGCCCCTCTCTCACAAAGGTGGATTTGAGGGAGACATGTCCCTCACCCCAGCTCCCAGCTGGCGCAAACACAGTGTGACAGCCCTGTCCCTACAGCCAGACCATGGGCGGTGGGCACCTCCAGCTATGGGCTGTGAGGAGACAGCAGCTGGGTTGGGTTTCCCTGAGTGGCTCCACATTTGGTTCTTGTCAGGCCAGAGGGAGCCGAAAGCATAGCAATGGGTGGATTATTTCGGCTAAGTCATCAGCAGACTGAAGTAAGTGGCTAGACCACAGGTATTTGGAGACAGTAACTGTAAGCTCGGTGTATGCATTGACTAAAATAGCTTCTCAGCAGCTGTAAGTTATTATGTAAACACTGGAATCTTACATCCTTTAATAAAAGCCACCGAGGAACCGGAGCAAATTTAGTTTTGTCTTATGCACAGTCTTATGAAAAAACATATAAAAACATTCCACAGTAGGCTGTTGCAATGTTTCTAAAGACTTAGCATTTTATAAGAATCCAACCAAGTAAACTGGTTAGAGTTTATTAAAAGTCAATTAAAAAAAAATCTCTAAACTGAATTAGGGACATCCAAAAGGAGGAAATATTTCTAACAACGTTTTGTACATGTGCATTTCTCCCTTGGAATCAAAGCAAAACATATGAATCAAAATGATGCTTATGGCCAGTGGATACAACTGTATCTCAGCCTGATTAGGGATGTGGGTCAGCAGTGCCCCACGTGTTCTGATTCCAAAAGAGGGAGAGATGTTTCTGAGCACCACATCCAACTATGCTCATTGTGTGTGGGAAATCACAACAGCTGCACAGAGTTTAACATGCATGCTTGTGGATACAGGCTATCTTCAACCAGCTAAGCTACGCCTGAGATCTCCCAATAGGAACATGACTACATTTTTAGAAAAAGATCATTAAAACAGGTGACAGTCTATTTCCATGTAATTTAACCATACAAGTATGTGCTCCCACTCGGGAACTAAGAACATTTTCAAAAACCTGAAGAGTCTCCTATCTCTCTTACACTCATACACGGTATAGATATTCTATGACTTTCATACAACTAGCAGAATTCCTTCTGCTTAAGATTATAATAAACAAAATGCAAAGCAAACTCATAGACGACAGAGTTTACTTACAAATCAATGAACAGAGTTGAGCTGAAGTCTCAACTGACCAGGAGAGGCAGAGATGCTAATCAGATGTAAAATGGACATTCGCAGCTCTATGTATCTGGAACCTGGCTAAGGATGAAGCCCTGGTATCAGGAGTTCAAGCTTATTATGAGTATTTTTGCCATTGGTTTCCAGAAGAAGGAGGCCAGGTTTGTCTGTTGCGTTCATCTATTCCTCAACTGTATAATCTCATGCCTCAAGCCTTTCTTGGACTTTTAGGCCAAGAAATACGGACTTTTTATTTCCCTTCTTCAGAGAAACTTGAATTCTGATTTGTTTAGCTCCCACCTGAAGCATCAGAGGTAAGTCACAGCTAGAGCCTTGACAAGCTACACTGGTGCTTCTGTTGAAACACAAATCACTCAGGTGCCTTTAAGGTATATACAGAAGGTCTGTGTATAGCTGCCACATCTGCGTTTGCAGAGTGATTTTCCTCAAAATTATACTGGAGAGGATGGTTGAATGTCATCTACCTACCTTGTTATGGTAACTAAGAGCATAAATGCTCTTGTGTTAGAAAACACAAATCACTAGTAAAGCACTTGACCAGTCAGCTTTCTCTTTGATGTTTAACAGTTTCTATAGATCTGCAAATTGTTATAGGGAATTGGCAAGCTTTCAGTGGCTCCTTTGCGGCTGAACGTTTATTGAATGATCAAATGCAATAATAAGAGGCTGGGCACAGTAATCTAAATGATGTTTTTCACTCCATTTTCATGTAATAACTTCACTTTTTCACAGACTACAGCTATACAGAAGAGAGAAAGGTGAGTGATGCACCACAGTAGGGACATCATGATGTAGCAGATTTTTAGTGTGCTCAGTGTCCAAATGAATGACCTGGTGGTCTTTCATTAGGAGCTGAGGCCATGTGCAACACTAGTAGGACAGATCTGCTGACCTACCAATATTGACTTTTTTAAGAAAAAAAACTCTGTTCTAAAATTCATTATCTACTTTTGCTCTGAAGCTGTAAAATTCCTATGAATTTGTTTCACAAAAAGCTTATATTTCAATATGTCTTAAATTTTTTACTAAAAGAATTATTCTTCTATTATCATTTAATCCAATGTGGTATGAACATGACATTTGACAGCCTGTGACTGAAAATTCCATCTGCCTTTCTGGATTACTAGAATAAAGTTTTAGAGCTGTATGTGGCAAGCCAGTAGGGTCAGCAAAAAAAAAGTAGCCTGAATTTTCTATGCAGATCAGTGAAGCTGCTGTTGGACTGTTATTCTTTCCCTCAGTGAGAATCTCAAGAGACCAAATGAGCTGAATTATCTTCTATTCACTAGTGGACTCATTTCTCAGAGGAAGGGTCAAAAATTAGACATGGCAGAGAGTGCAGGAAAAGTTTTGGGCACACTTTGAAGTCTTCAGAGATTCATGGTAGTAAAGAATGCAGGCATGAGGGCCCACTGAGAGGGCCATCCTGGTTCCCATGATACAGAAGTCCTTACATGAACCTCCTTTGCCTGGAATGCCATTTTTCAGGTGGTCAGGCTGCAGCAGGATGAGAGCTGTGCTTGGCAACTTCTTTGGAATTCAGTGATGAGAAGTAAGTAAATTGTGTATCACAGAGGATGAAGCTCCTGCCTCTGCCCAGACAGTGCACAAACAGAGACCTGCAGTCTTCTACTGCTGAGGCTGTGACATAGCAGAGTGCTCACAGTTTGCGTGTGGCAAGTCAGGGAAAACACAGGTGTGAGGAAACCAGAAGTGGTAGCTCACCCATGCTACCAGATGAAGAAGCAGATTCTCAGCACTAACGTGGGTCAGTGATATCTCCAGGTTTCAAAGTGCCCAGGGTATGGCGTGGGACTGCTTTCTGCTGTGTGAACCCAGAATAAAGAAACACTCACCATTGCAAAGTTTTACTAACTTGTAACTTAATCTGAGTAATCTCATCTAGGTGATTTACATTTTAATGTCAATAAATCAGACTAGAAAAATCTGAATAATATTGAAGGTACAGAGATCATTTGATTTAAGTGATTTATTCTGAGAAGGTGAAATAGTATCCATTAGGAAACAGACCTTGGGCTCGTGGCAATTTGATGTGGCTAAGACATCCTGCACGATTTTTGTGGAATTTATTCTTTACAGTGATTTCACTTCAATATATTAGTTATCTATGGAGTATACAAAACACTGTCCAAATAGTTACAATCCTTTAGAATTCTGAGTTAGAAAAGTCACAGCTTGTGATGAAGACTGAAAAGCATCAGATGAGGAAATACAACTCTTCCTCCCAGAACTGAACAGCTTCTTTTCCCCTGAAAAACAGCCTGGAAAGCCACTTTAAATGGCTCTAAAATTATATTGAGGAACACAATTGCAATGTATTAAAATGGCTGTCACACATGAAAAATCATTCATCCCAAAAAAGGCCAACTTCTGTTCAGTTACAATGAATGGCTCGGCTAAAACACAACAAAAGGCGTAGAAGTCCAGCTCTCTTTCCTCAGGCAGCGCTTTCACAGAAAACAAATGGCTTATTTCCTGGAGAAGGTCAGGCAAAATATAAAACCGAGGCAAGGAGTAGATAGACACAGTGCAGGAGCACTGGATAGGGCAGGAAAGAAGACTTCAGCAATGAAACCCAACTATTAATAGGCAGTAGCAAGGCAGCCCTCCGAGCCTGATCCTGTCTAATTAGGCATGGAGCTGCAGGGAATCCGGCACAGAGAGGCACAACTTCACAGTTTTGAACAGTAAAGTAAACCTGGCCACTCAAAGTCATCTGTTTTCCTTCTCTCCCAACTTTCATACTCATAAATTTGTCCATGGGGGTGAAATACCCTTCCCTTCTGAGCATCCATCCACATAGGCACTTTGCTTCCTGGCAGGACCATGCCTGTGCCACACACCATCATCTCCAACCTTCCCATGAAGGAGGGAAGGGGAATTAAAATATGATTTGCATCATGGTCACTTTTCAAAGCTTTGTCATGCTCAGCTAGGCTGGGCTGGGCTGGCGGCTCTGCTGTGCTGTGGCATGTAGAGGGTGTCAGAGGCAACAGCAGAGATGGGGAGAGCTGGTGGCAAGGACAGCGATGGGGGACAGAGCAGGATGGTCTGGTAACTAGAGATTAATACAAGCAAGCTGTATCATTTTTGTTTAAATAGCAGTTAGGCCTTCCTTTGCCACCTGGCCACAGAGACAGATGCGGTGCCCACATGCTCTCCTGACACGGGAATGAGCAGTGTGTCCTGGTGGGACAGAGATCAGGCATGAGTGTGCCCTGAGATGCAGAACAGATCGACCCAGCAAGGTCAGCATAAATCACTGACCTGGAGCTGCAGGGAGCCTCCATAAACCCAAAACAGGAAGGGATTTAAGCCACTTCACCCTACTTCACTTCTGGGCTGAGTCTGCCTAACTTAGCACAATTCAAATATTTCCTTTGTCTGTGTACAGCAGTACCAGTACTGGGCATTTAACTCTTCCTGTACTATTTTCTGCTCAAATAGCTTTTTCCATCTCAGCTTTTCTCACTTTTTCTGGAGTACCTCAATAACAGCCAGTTAATCACAGAAGACACTTGAAGGCTAAGGATGAACTGAGGATGGCAGAAGTGGCCATGATGATTTAGGGGAATGATACTAATTGAATCATCCTAATTGCAAGCAGAGGTGTGCTCTTGGAGTCATGCAACCACAGAATTACAGGGAAACGTGATCCAGTCCAGCTCCCAGCTCCAAAACCAGGCAGGTGATGCTCAGCCCCTCCTAGCAGGTGTTCATCTGAGTGCTCCATAATGGGCTCAGTGATGGAGATCTTGCAGACTGCCTCTAAAGCCCAGTCCTTATGGTTAGCAGCATTCACTGCAGTGACTTGCTGCTCCAGAGTATCCCAACCTGGCTTTTAGCTAAGGCCTACCCTTGAATAAAGTATTCTTAAGTTTTACCTTTTCCTTTTGAAAAAGTGAAAACAAATAAATATTCTCCTCCCCAGTAAGTGTGCTTATATAACAATGAGCTTCACGTCCTTTAGACTGCTCTCCCAGTTTTCACTCATTTCTGCTTCCTGTACCAAAGCAGGAGGTTTCATAGGAACAACAACCCAGAAGCAAGCAGCAAGCACAGCTCCTGACTGAATGCCCTCCCTAAACCTTTATTTTGCCAGGAAGAGTAATTTTACCAAGCCCCTGGTAAAGCAAAGTAATATGATTCTTTGAACTCCTCAGCAGTGAAGTGGCCAGCATATCAGGTGAACCATGGATGTTCAACATTTTGTTGCCTTGGCCACATGGAGTGAAAAGGAATTGTCTTGGGCTACATATTTGTAGGTCTCTCTGAAAGTAATGCCTCCTGTTTATTTCCATGGACACTATAACAGATACAGTGAGCACAGTAACACTGATAGAAAAACAATTGTTTGA
Source organism: Centrocercus urophasianus (assembly GCF_019232065.1). Taxonomy (NCBI): domain Eukaryota; kingdom Metazoa; phylum Chordata; class Aves; order Galliformes; family Phasianidae; genus Centrocercus; species Centrocercus urophasianus. The sequence continues at coordinate 26,073,689 of NW_024884711.1, forward strand.
TAGAGCTACAAATTGTTGTTTTCAATAGTCACTATCATTAGCTATATATTTTCATAAGTGAAGAACAAGAACTATGCACTGTGTTTGTAAAAGCTGCAGAGGTGATCCACAGTCACTGTTGCCACTGCTGAAACACACCAACTACCTCACTGTGCTCGTCTCCACTGTTTGGTCTCCAGAAACATTCAGCAAGAGTGAGTCAAGGACTGTCGGTGGATGCAGTGTTTTCTTCATGGATGAATTCAATTCAACCCCTTTTCTTCATTCGCACTTCAGTGAGAGATGCCATTTTGTCAGACTCTCCTTCTGCTGCCATCTGTCACACAGCAACAAAATGTGACGGAATATTCGTGGGAAGGTTCAGCCTCTACTGCCATACCACCAACATCCACCTCTGACATAATAACATAATAAAATAGAAGGTCTTACTTTTGGATCAGCCCTCATAAAATGTAAACTGTAGTTAATTTACGTTAACTTTTTTTTTTTTTTAATTGAAACATAAAAAAGAAAAGCAACAAAACCGTAATACTACTGTGATATGTGACCTTGTTTTTGTAAGACTAACCATCAGGCTGGTTCAGTGGCAGCGGCTGCAATTCTTAGTCACATCTTAAGATGTCTGTCAGAGATCTTTGGTGAGATTTTACTCTTCCAGCACCTCATCTTTGAAACAGATGTTCACAAATGTGCATACTGCCAAAGAACAATGACAAGAATAAGGAGTGACTGTGAAGCAAGGGATACTTCTCTTTGATAAGACAGGTCTTACTAAAGTCCGGTAGAGAGACATGATCTGATTTTTGAGTTGAATGTCTGTCTGATTGGAACTTTACACATTCCATTTGAAAATTTGCAGGTCATGTCTTTTTGTTGACTGAAAATGGAGTTGCAAATATGCCAAAAAAGTTGACAACTTTTTTGTAATCTTGAAATCTCAAATTTCTTTATCAGAAAGGAAAAGCATGGCTGCGTATTTTTCACAGCTCACAGGACTGTACATACAAGCCAATGTACATACCATTACACTGAGGTTCTTTGGCAGCCATCCCTAAGGACCTCTGCAGCACTGTGAGGCTCCTAGCAGGGTTATCCAAGCCTGCAGAGCTCATGATGACAATGAAGTGGAGACATCTGAAAATACTGAAGGAGTATGCCTTCAACCAAGTAGAGCGCATTGCTGTCCAGGGTTATGTAGGCTTTATACCTACCCAAATACTTCCACTCAATAGAAATTGGGTAGTCAGTGTTGTCCTGAAAAATACTGATTTTGCTGCTTTATGAAAATGTATCTCCCTTCCAGGGAGGGATGCATTCCTTCATTCACCAATCTTGAATCAGATGTTGAGATATAATGAGAGTGTAGATCTGATGGAGAGGGAGCATCTTATACTCCAAATGAAAGAAAATCAAATGAAGGGCTTCTGTCTTCTGCAGCCAGAACGAAAGAGCCTGCAGAAATTATAATAAGGCACTGCTGTGACTCATTGCATCAATAATCATTTCTCCGGTATCTGGGCTGCTTGATAGATTTATCTGTTGTCTCTTGTCTTATGTTTAGACTGTGAAAAGTATGGAAGAGAAACTGTCTTCTGTGTGCTAATGGGAGACATCAATCTTTGAGAGTGCTAATTGCTGCCCTAACATAAAATAATAGACAACAACGATCGCTACATAACAACTGAATATTGGAAATGATGGCAAAGACACTGATCCCTCTGGTAGCAATCAATGCTGTAGCAAAATTGAGTAATTATCATCTCCTGCTGAATGAAGCAGAAAAAGCTGTGTCCTGCATTTACATCAGTTGGGGCACACTCCAGTTTATCTGTGAAGTCAGGCTTGCTAGCTCCTGAAATGCAATTTGGGAGATAACTGGATCAGTTCTTCCCAATGGATGTAAAGCAATGAAGGCTCTGATGAGAGACAAAGGGAGAAGGATTTGGTCACCTCATATGTTCCAAAATAAACACAAGGAAAAATAAATCTTAAAGAAGGACTTAAAGGAAGGCGGGAGAAAAGTAGAGATAAAGAAAAATACTGTGAGATACTGCAGAAAAGCAAAGTGCTCTGTTTGACTGTGTGTTGTTGAGCATAGAAATGAAAGGAGATGCTGCTATTCCATTTTCTGTGCACTGAATGTTTAAACTGTAGATGAATCTCTTTGCCCACAGTGGAAACAGCTCTAAAGCAACTCCTGTCGTGTGTTTCACTGCAGAGACAGAAAAGTGCCAGAGCAAATGGATTTCTCCTATTTGCTGACTAACAACTTTTAAAAAATTATTTTATTTAACTATTTGTTTTCAGTATTCTCCTTCTAAAAGCAGTGAAAGCAATCTAGCCTGGAAGAAACAAGCAATTTGTTCAGTCAGCTGCTAGATGTGCTGGGCACTCAGTGCAATCTTGCAGAACCATCCCAGCAGCCAGGTGGTAGCAGGGCAGCTCTGTGCCCCAGGAAGGCAGGACAACAAAGTAGGTGCTCATCTGTGCTGTATCACGAGCATACACACCCAGCTTTCTTCTGCCCCTATTTGGCTTATATCCGTCACTACTAAACCTCAAAACACGCCGTCAATAGTCAGATCAGAGGATTGTGCCCCAAAGTGCATTTGGAATGGCTCAGAGAACAGCTTTTCTTGTTCATCTCCATTTTGAGAGACAGAAATCAAAGGGGTCACAGCTTAGCTTCTACATTGGGCTCCCCGGAATATTTCTCTCCTTACACTGTATACTGTAGTGTACAGTACACATGCCATGTTTCTTTATGAAAATCTGCCTTTTGCATAATTACATGCAAATGGGGTCACTGTACCACAGACCTTCAACTAGCATTAGACCCCTCAAATATCACTTGCGCTAGAATATCCTAAGGGTATTCTCATTCCACTGTGAATTTATCCCAAAGTGAATACCCATTCGTGTATTTTTTCTAAATGTGCAAAAATAGCCCAAGTGTACACTTTCATCCATTAACCTCATATTGATGGAGACAGCACAAAACTCACAAGGCTAAATTCTAACCTAAATTCAACTTGTGGACTTCGGCACAGTTGAACGCATAGAACTGGGCTCGAATTTTGACTCGTGCATGAGAAACAGAAGGGCTGTGTAAAATGTACTTGTGACTATGCAGGAATTACACATGTGAAAAATTACATTACAAAAAACCTATCCATCAAGAAAAGGACAGCCTAAGGAAATTGTAACTTTCAGCCTTTCTCCTCCATTGGCAACATTAATTGTTTTGAAAACATCAAGTCTGACCACTCACTACATTGGCTCCCTATAGAGCTTCTCTTCAGATTCATGTTCCCATTAAATGGCCTAAAACATTTGCAGAGGCAAGGAATGTACTTGACTATTGAATTGGTTTGGCATGAAGGATCCATCTGTAACAAGAAATAATGTCTTTTGTACAAGATAGAGAGCTTGCCAGGAAGCAAAGCCAATGCTCTGGCCTGTCCATTTGACAGGGTCCTTAATCCACTTTCATTAGCAAAAAAAAAAGAAGAAAAAAAAAACCATAATAATAAAAATAAAAGAAAAAAAAAAAACAACACGGAGTCTTTAACCTTCCAGAAATGTCTATGTACTTGAAAAGAAAGTAAAACTGTGAATGACATGCATGTCCTTACTTTGAATGCTTCCAATGAAAGCATTCAGCTACAATAGAGAGTAGCATATAAGAGCTTGAATGGAAAGAAAAAGAATCTTAGCAAATTATATACAAAATAAAAGGAAATTGATGATCTTTCAGCTGCCAGATCACTGGGTCAAATCTATCTCACATGAGCTCCAAAAGTAATGCCTCCTATTTTATTATGTTGGCCCATGATGTCAGAGGTGAAAGCTGGTGGTATGGCAGCAGAGGTCGACCTTTTCCTCCAAGATTTCATTACATTTTCTTGCTGTGTGACAGATGGCGACAGAGGGGCAGTCTGACAAAATGGTGTCTGATACAGAAGTGCATATAGACTAAAGGTATGTCACCAAATTCCTCCATGCAGAAAGAATGGTACCCTTTACTCTTGCCGAACGTTTATGGAGACCAAACAGTGGACATGAGCACAGTGAGGCAGTGGGTGGTGTGTTTCAGCAGTGGACAAGCTCATTCTAGATGACCGTGCACAGGTGTAACAGCATGAAACCAACAGTGTCTCTATCAGCTACATTATATAGCACAGAGCTCAATGCATTCTAGTATTTTGGGATACAAGAAGAGTTTATAGGGTCATGAAGAAAAATTTTCCTCATGAATGTTCACTGCTGGATTCCCAGCTCCTTCCTCCAAGTCCTCTGCAGTTCACCATTACTATTTACCCAGTAAGACAAAGCATGCTCTGTAATGCAGCAAGTCCAAGTGCTAACTGGAGATCGTTGCAATGAAGCCTTATTGAGTGGGCAATAAAAATATACTGCTCCCTTTTACAGACCACAGACCCAAAACAAGGTCATGGGAGAAATCTGCAGCCTTGGTCAGACCAGCAGCAGGATTGCTTGGCCATTTCTACAACCAAACTCTCTTCAAGTATCTGCAGTCTGAAATACCACTGTAATATTAAAATGAATCAATCCATCTTCCTTGTGACAATAAACTTTCCTATACAATGCTTCATGCTGCAAAAATTTAGCAGCATGTGTTAGATATATGCATAGCCTTACAACAGTTTCTTTGGCACAGAATTTCATCTATCTATCCACATATTTTAAATGTGGTTAATAATTTATTATTAATTATTTACAATTATTAATAATTTATTATTACCTCCAGTTAGCTTTGTGATCTGTAGCCAGTAGCCATCCTGGAGGTGTTATGGTCAAGCATCAAGGGATAAATCTGATGTGAAACTTCCCAGCATTGTAGGGGCTCCACAGTCCTGCCCTACATTTTTGTTTCTGGAGGCCATTTTTAAAAATCTATCTGTAGATGAAGGAGTTAAATGTTACATTTCACCTCCTCTGCAACTCACACTGCAAGGCTTATCTAATTCATGTTTATGTGCAGTCTGATTCCTCTGCTAAGTACTTTTACTCTCCCACCCAATTTGGCATGCAGTGAACTGTGCACAAAATAGATTTAATTGATTTGTACAGGTATTAAAACAGATTATCATCTACGCAGATTTGGAGTGCAGTCACTGTGTGTTAGCCAAATAGATGATGCAAATAATAATTGTATGAAACAGAGGGTTTCAGAGAGCTGGGTAATAGTAGATCATGTTAGACAGCAAAATAATTTCACATTTACCCAGCAGATGACAAAGAAGGTCCAAACATAATCATGAGATGAATTGAATATCCAGGAATGGATGATTTAAAATATCAGCATGGATATTAAGAATATCATTTTCATGCAAAGGCACTTGATCTTAGCTATTCCTGCAAATGATACGCATGATGAAATGCACCATTTCCAGTGCGGTCCAGAGCTTCCCATCGAGGCACTGGCCACAGATAAACGCCTCAAGCAGGAGGCACAACTGAGCATATGTATGCAGACCCAGCAAGAAAATTCATATGTGCCCAACATCCAATGGACAATATTGACATGCTGAAATATAGATAAATAAGCAAATGTCACCAAATTGCCAGCTTCTGCATGCAGTTAACAAAGGAGGAACATAGAATAGAATCACAGAATCGTTAAGGTTGTAAAAGACCAGCAAGATCATCTAGTCCAACCATCAGCCCATCACCACCATGCCAAGTAAACCATGTCCCTCAGTGCCACAAGTTATGCAAGCCATTGTCCTCTCTCTTGGAAAGATTGCTGTCCCTGCTATTTTGGAACACTATTACCAGTTCATCCCATCTTGCTCCGGCCTGGCACAGGATGATGGTGGGCTCCTGGCACTGCACTGACCTAAGTGCAGCACCAGGACATGATGGCTGCCTGGGGATGAGGATAAAACCAGGGCACGCAGTGATCTTTCCATGCTGCATCGCAGTGACCGCACTTTTCTATTAAATGAAATTGTGAAAGGAAAATGAAAAACCTTGCCTGGAGAAAAAGGAGGCACACTGTGAAGACGTAGAGTAAAAGACTCCCTTTTGTGTGCAACCGGGGGGGCCGGGGGGGGAAGGTTGTTTTTCCAAGGGCATGGGACGCTCTTACACGATCGTGGCTATAGAAACTGAAAACAAAATTGTATAGCATATTCTTTAATCAAATGCCTATGACAGCTGAATTAAAACATTATTTAATAGAGTTTGCTCTGAGATTTGAAGTTTGTTTCTCTTTGTTCCACAGCCCAGGAGACCACTCTTTCTTTATGTCTCCCTGATGTATGAAATCACTTCAGTGTCCCTTGCATGGCTTCAGGAATAACGACAGCTGGAAAAATACTCTTCTCAGGTAATAAACTCTTAGCTGGCTTGATTTTTTTTTTCCCCTTTACAATGAATGCACAGTTGAACAGTCTTCTTATTCAGCAATGATCGATGCTCAGTTCTGACCAGAACTCTGTTGTTCCAGCCGATTTTGAAAGGTGCCTGTTCAGAACAATGTAAACTCCAACAAAACTCCCTCCTGTGATTTTAAGGCTCTTGCACAATTACAGACATCACAGCTTCCAGGCTTTGATTCAGAAAAATACTTACATGTTGGACTTCAAGGGGACTTCTCAGACACGATATAAGTTGCCTATGTAGATTGTTGCATAGAGGTCTGAAGACAAAGCGTTAGTAATTATTGTTGTCTGAGAGCATGAAAAAACAATAAGAAATGGTTGGGCTTGGTGTTCAAAGGCTGAATAGTTTAAAATGTTGATTATTCTATGGTATGATAAGAAAAGAAAAGCCAAAAAACCAAATGCTTCCCAGCAAATCTCTGAAAAATAATAGGAAGGTTATAGAAGGATAGGTTATAGAATTGATTGTATGCCTACACAGAATTATTCATCACCACACACCTCAAAGGGCATTATAAACCAGGACTGTATTTTACCTCGTGATTAGAGGAAACATGAAGCTCTTGCTTTCAAAGCCCCAGTCCAACTTCTAGGAGATTTCTCCTTGAACTAAGGTCAGCCACTGCTTTTGTGATGTATCAGCTGATGTATCACATGCAGATCCAGTGTGGTTCACTCCCATCCCCTGACCTGTTCATCCCTACCGCATGTTGCTATCTATTCGGTTCCTCCTCAGTGGAATAAATGAAACCAGAACAAATTTCAAAGACTAAAATACTGACTCTAAATAAGAGGAATAAAAAGAAAATTGATTGTGGTAGACCCAGATTGTGTCCAGAGATGTCAGCAATAGTAGTTTTAGAAGCAGTGAAATAATAAAAAATCTTGTCAAATAAAATCTTCAAATGAAATTTAAGATTTCCACTGAAACTGAAAAACAGCACATTATTGTGTACTAATACAGTTTCAAAAACAGTGCTATATAACTTTCAGTTGTTTCGGTTTAAACCTACTTATTTATGATACCACTGACCTATTCTTATCTTACAATCTTTTTATAGGCAAACATTGTTTGTTTTCAACAACAGTCCTTCTTCAGTGGGTAGCAGAGAGATTTCTACTTTTATTATGACTAAAGTGGAAGTATAGCTTTGTCAAGACAAAGTAATTGCATCAAACACAGACCTGATAGAGTCTAATAACAACAGAGCTACATGGCTGAAACGCGTGCTCCTCTCTTCCTGGGAAATCTAAAACCCACAGGGGCAATTCTTCAGGTAAATATGTCTTAGAGGCTTTTTCGTGTCATTGTTCACTGATGTATTTGTCATCAGAACAGAATGGCATGGGACAGAATTTGAACTTTTTTGGAGAGCAGGCAGCACAAAGCTGGCCTTATTTTGTTTTTCTAAAGTCACTTGGCACTGTGGATCTCTAAATAAATATAAAGTCATTCGCAATCAAACAGGCAGGCAAGAAATGACAAGTGTTTTGACAGTGTTCAAAATACTTTGAGGTATTTTTAGCATATTTCTGAGTCGTATTAGCTTAACCTGTAATAGAATATAAATGAGCCCATATGGCAGAGATGTAATTATGTTCCATGTGAGAAATCCCTGTGGTAGATTTGGGGAAAAAAAAACTCACCACATGTGCCTTCTGGAGGGCACGATTTACACATGATTACCTACTCATTTGCATCGAGAAGAATATGAAGTAACACAATGCTAACAACACTGTAATGAAAAGGGCAAGCAAAGACTCCAGATCCCTGGGGGTGCTGATCCCTCTGACTGACATCCAGTTAGGAGAAGGGAATTCTTCCCTTTAGGGAGTACATTTTATGAAGCGATCTTTGATTATGTGGGCACAGTAATCACAAATCTTAATTATTATTACTGTGAGAGAATGGGCTACAAATCTCCAGGGAACGTCTCTGTCACAGATACTTTGCCGGCGAATGCTCTAAATGAGTGTTTTCCCAAGGATCATTTTCATTCCAACCTGATATTTAGCTGAAGTTTCTTTGACTACTAGTCATGAAACATTAAATATAGATTAGAGGCAGAGAGATGTTGAAAGTTAAAATTCACCGGAGGTGCACACCCGTGCACTTGAGAGACAGCCCCAAATGTTGTCCAGATGTTGTAGCAACAAGGCTGAGGGTTCCCAAGCTGCAGCACAGCCACAACAGAAGAGAAAGTGGATGTTTAGCATTCCACCGGCCTTCTGTTTAGTTTACTTGTAGTGTATTAATTTAGCAGAAAGTCCTAACAGCCTGTTAGCGGTAGATGTTACCAAGTATACACTGCCCTGAAAGAATGAAGAAATTCTTTTATAGCAATAAAGGGAGTAATTCAAAGCATGTAATTGATTTTCCACATTTTCAAACTGTGATAAGACTAAGCTTTAGCAACAGAAACATATGTTTGCAGTTTTGCCAATGTTCTTCAATGAATTTTAAAAAAAAAAAAAAGAGTCTATAACTTATTGGTTAGATTGTTAACATGCATTGGGCATTTCAGTGGCTATTAAACCACTTGCCAAAATACTATCATCTTCTAAACAGACACAGAGGTGGTACGGCTTGTTTCATGCCATAGGACATGTTTTCGTGATTATCTAAAGTAACTGTTTTGAGGAGGAATGAGACAGAAGAACAACAAGGCTTTCCTAATGAGCTACTGTCAGGTTTCTGTGCTGTCCTCCATTACCTCCTCCACCCTTTTCACTCTGAAGAGGCGGACTGAGGCACAGCTCATGCCTTTGCTTACTATCAAAGCATTTCAGCCTGCTGCTGAGCAGTGTCTGACAGCCACACTGCTGTCCCCAGGCTTCCCACTAGTCCTCACAGTCCACTCTGGGTTTCCGATGAACCTCCCTGATAACGTTCACCAGAAGAACTCAGAGCAGAAGCATTTGAGTAATTCCCAAATGTCAAGCAATGCACTGCAGAACAGCAGCAAGAAGCTCAGGTGAACTCCTGCAGCTGTCATTTCAGATAGAGTTTAAGTCCAGAAGGAACATTTAGAATTATTATTCTGGCCTTTTGCCTCAAACAAGCCTCAAAAATGTATCAGGAATACCTGCATCAAATAAAATAATTTGATGGTGTGTAAGAGCTTATCTTTTGGAAAGACAGCCAGTCTGAATTTAAAGGCTCCAAGTAACAGAGCTTCCAGCAAAATCTTTTGATGTTTCTCTCATTCAGCAGTTTTACTGTTAAAAATATGTGCTTGTTTCCATATTAACTATGTCAAAATTCATCAGTAAAGTTTAGAATGGTATTTGCTTTCTCCTGACACCAGAAATAGTGCAGAACGCTATGGCCAAACTACAGAGACCAGCCTCAGGCTTGTCATCTTTCAGCAAGAGGTCACCTTCTTTTCTCGGACACTTTATAACTTCTGTTTTCTTCCCATCTTGCATTATGAGAAAAGTAGGATGCCTTATAGTTCCTTTATGGGGAGAAAAAAGAAAAAAAAAGCGAGGGGACAGTCTCAGAATAACCTTACCTGCCAAGATACACAAGGGAGATATGGAAAATTTGAGTCCTATTCCCACTCTCTTGGCCTTGGAATTGACATTTCAACCCAGACTTTAAGTCCTGCTGGGCGTGCTGAGACCTGAACTGCAAACTCAGATTCTCTCTGAGTTTCAACAAATGCTCATGGAGAGCAAGGCAGACTGAGGTGGCAACACTCACCAGGACCCACCAGAGAGCTGCAAAGTTTCCAGTGGCTGAGATAGTTACAGCGGAGAGAAAAGCAGAGGTTCATGTCACCACATGTCATTCACTCCAACTCCTGTGTCAGAAGATTTGCCAAAGTGAGAAGGAAACAGCTTTGAGGGTTTCCTGCTCCAGCCAGGAGGGTGTTTGCAGTATGGCGGTAAGGAGACCATCTTTTGGCATGACAAGAAGTTGGCAACGCTGACTGAGAATCAAACAGGGCACAGGGGAAAAACCCTCAGAGACTGGAAGCCAGTTGGTTCATGTTCACTCCCTCAGGACAGCATGGAGCATCCCCCGCAATGGATGAATTACTAGGTTTTAAACCATGTAAGCAGGCTTCAGACAACAGGAAATGGGGATACAAGGCCCTTTAAACAAGACTCTCTAGGTTTGAGCTGGCAGATGGTGGGAATAAGCACTGAAGTTTGTCACCATCTCATTGCTGTTTGGTGCCAGAATGCAGCAGACAATGATCTTGTGTGACTTCCTCCTGGACAAACACAGCAAGGATCAGCATCTGAACCAAGGCAGGTTTTCTGGAGGTTGGAGAAAGGAGAATGCAGAGGCCAGGTGTTTCTTACGCCTCTGTAGGTTTTTCTACAAGCAGGGACAGACTTGTTGCTGCAGCTGACACCATGGTGGGCGATGCATTTGATGAGGCAGCCACACTCTTCCAACACAAAGCAGGGCTTTAAAACAAATGAAGTATAGAGATTGGCTGAGAGATGTGCTTGCTGCCCCCTTTTCCCACAGGAACTGGTATTTGTAGAGTCACAAGGCTTTTCTTCTACAAAACAATAAAACTAGAAAGGTGAAATATTGGTGAATTCATTCTGTTGTTTAATCTGACAGCCTGGAAGAAATAGAAAAACAAACAAAATCCCCAATGGTTGCTCTATTCTATTCCTCCTCCATACATGCCTCCTCTCTTTCAAAAGCTATGCACAGTGAAAACACAAAAGGAATGCTGCTAACTTCCCTGGGGTTTAGAGAGCTGTTTGCAGTGACCACTGTGGGCAGTGTTGTTTATATGGATATACTAACAGCAGCAAAACCTAACTCCTCAGCTCCAGGTTTTAGCAGCTTATAACGCCTTAATGAGTAGTTGTGCAGTGTCCAAAGAATATTATGGACCGTGCAAGGTTCCTGGCATGAGGGCAACATGAATGGAGGGTGCTCCACCACGAATACAGACAGAAATCTTGATGATCTCAGCTTTTCCTGCTTTCTACTCTCAGTTTGCACTTAAGAACTCCAAATAAACAGAGCCTTCATGCAACAGCACTCTTCATCAGAAAACAAATTTGTTTCTGCCACTTTCTAGCCCTTCTTTTGTTTGTTGTTTTTCTTTTTTTTTCCCGGTAGTTTGGAATATAATAACAACAATTATAGTAATAAAGAAAACAACAAAGAAAGAAAAAAGGGAAAAGCTACAGGAACTGCATGTGCTTCACTGCAAATGCTGCTGATGTAATTCTCTTTGAAGTGAGCAGCAAACTCCTTTGGAGGTTAATGAGAAGAGGATCAGGCCCTCCACACTGAACTCGCATCGAGAGCAGATAAGATCTTGAATCACTCAGAACCAAGCATGTTATTTGTGCAATATGGGCAGGCTGAGTCAATCTCTGAATATTTTTAATGGGTGTCAACGTGAAGTGTTAATTCCACAAGTTACGTTGTTTTGCCGTTTGCCAGTGCCTGCTCTCCAGGCTGACTCCATGGATGGTATACATGCCTCCGTAGCCTATGAAGAATAGCTATTGCACAGAAATTTCCAGAACCACTGCAAGAAAAAACAGCATTGAGAAAATAGAAAATTAAACTTTTACAAAGAACTGGAGAAACAAATGATGATAGAAATACATGCTATACCTTCATGTTCTTGGCTTGCATAGAAGTAAAAGTAGACCCATCTCAAATAGGTATGACAACTGTTTTAAAAAGACCCCTAAATCAAAATAAGTGTTTTGTAACTGATCATTTTTGAGAAACTAATCTTAATCTCCTTTTTATGATGAAACAGAGGAAAAAGGTACTGAAGAGTCAAGTATCATTAAATAATACCCACCCCTGGAAAATGCCTTTATATAGAGGATCAGAAAAACACCAAAAATATTTTTATAGTCCGATGAAAGGAGTGAAGCACCATGAACAGCTTTTGAATGAGAAATCTTTATTTTTTACATTACATTTTTCTATCCTCATGATCTTAAAGCACTTCTTAATACATCTTGAACCTAAGACGAAATTACAACACTACCAAGGCCAACAGGAAACTTGCTGTTGCCTTAGCAGGATGAGGATTTTATCCTTACTGTAAAGATATCCTAAGAAACACTGGGCCCAACTGCCCACTTGTATGGAAAAAGTCAGCTGGAAACACAGCAAAGCCTACCACACAATTTCCTTTTCATTCTCCCCTGAGGGGAGATTTTTAATCTTGGAGTAGAAAACAGGATCCAAGGAAAGCTGAAGGAAAGCCTGCGGTTGCCATCTAGAAGGAGCTCCCAACCCACCACCACCCACAGCCACAGCTGAGTCCATGCCTGCCCTGGCGCAGTGCCTGCCTGCTGCCCCAGGGCCATGCTAGCAGGCAGGCCAGGCACCCACAAGCAGCCATGAGGGCAGCGGGGAGGGTGCAGGAGGCTGCTTTGTGTGAAGCAGTCAGGAGGATTTTGTCTAGTCTTTAGAAACACTCAAGCAGAAGCTTTTTCTCTGCTTCCACCTTCTTTGGTTCTGGGACACATTGATGGAGACCTCCCAGTGGTTCATGCAAGCTCTGGTGAGCCATTTCCTTTCCACATCAGTTGTAGTGACCCTTCAGCTACCTTTGGCAGGGGCTGCAGTTTCCAGTTCATCTCAAATCCTGCCTGTGCAGAAGGTATCTCCTGCTGCCCTCCTCCTCTGCCTCCTTGGCCTCTCTTTGCCCACACAACACAGCCTCCTTCCTTCCCAGCCCCCATTTACACCTCTTTCTCCCCATGATGGCAAAGATGGCACTCAGGCATCATGTTACAGCAGTGCTGCTTGAGGCTCTTCACTAGAATGGGAGAGATTCCATTTCCTCACCTTTACAGCTGGGCACAATTTGATTCTAACAATTTCACTAACATTAATGTACCCAGTCCTACAAAACACAAATCCCTTGAGCACATGGCAAAATTTACTTTAATTTCCCTCTGAACTATTATTTTTTTAAATTAAGAAGGAAATAATGTTTTAACTTAGGTCTTCATGCTAAGAAGTGACTAATTCCTGTCTCTGATCACAGAAAGCAGAAGGAAAGCCTGCAGTTGACAACTACAAGGAGTTCCCAACCCACCACCACCTTCAGCCACAGGGAAGTGAAGGTTTTACTGCCACAAAGAAGTACTGAAAAGTCAACAAAAGTTATAGTAAAATCTGGTTTTATGATGAGCTGTTTCTTCTGATTTTTATTTTTTTTTAAACAAATATACAAATATTTTTAGAAACCCACCTGGATGTTTTGAATTTTTTGTGGTTTTTGTTTTTTTTTTTCCATATTTCTTCTTAAGATGCATTTGTAGGGGAGTAGGCTAAATCATTTTTCTGAAGTCAGTTATGAAGGTGTGATTGCACACTTCTCAATTTTACACAAAGCCAATTTATCATAATGCACAGAAATATTTGAACAACTGGAAAATCCTTATTTGCTCATGCTATACTTTCAGTGTTAACTCAAGATCAATTCCTTTTGGATAACATCTGTTCTTGTATTTAAGAGTAAAAAGTCTCAAACAAAGAAGCTGTGGAACAGCTTCAGGGCAAGACACTTCTCTATTTGGCCAGCAAGGACTTTGTGATGAATGTTGCATGGTCAGTCCTCAAAAATAAACTGGTATCGGCATGAGTTGTGTTCTGACAACTGTGGGAGCAATGCAGCTCCTACTAAAGTCACAGAGATGGCATGGGCAAGCAAGCAAGTAGAATGGGATCGTTACGAGGCTGGCTAGGGATGTTGAAAAGGCATGTGCTGCCGTTGACTTTCTCTGTCAACTGCAACGATTGAGGACAGCCAGGATAGCCTCTGTCCTAGGTTGGTGGGGAAAAACAAAATAAAATCCAACACATAACCTGGTAAGCCAGGAAAATAAGCCAATTCAGCACACCCCCAGTAGTGTTTCTGCCAGTAGGACACCCATGGAGTTCTTAGAATAAGAAAATGTTACCTCTGAGGGAGGGTGGGAGCCTGAGAGGATGGGAGCCCAAGTGTCCAAGTGAAGCTGCAGGCATTCAATCAGTCAGTGGTGGGCGGGCTGCCAGGGAAGACTGACACTGTCTTGTCTTTGGGAAGCAGACTGCAACCTCCTGTGGCTACCAGCTCTATCCTTCACTTCTGTAGTAATCTATGCATGCTAGTGAAGGTCAAACAAGTTACCAGTGATAACACAATAGTAATTAATGTGAAGATGACAACACAAGTCATATAGCATTGATGAGTCATACTGTTAGACTCTTAAGAGCAATGAGACCAACACTGAGTCATCACAGTAATGTAAGATCTGATGCTGATCAAGTATGCAACAAAACAGCATAAAGACATTCCAGCTTAGGGATACAGACCACTTTTATTTTTTCTTGTAATCTTTATCATCAAAATATCACATGATAAATGACTTTTTTAATTGTGTTGCAGTAAGTAGTTAGTATTTGTAAAATTGATATTAGATCTAGACAAAAACACTCCTTCATTCAGAGGGATTCTGCTGATATGAACAAATGAACAAAAACAAATTTCATTTAATGTGATGTGCTACTGAACTACAGTAGCCTTATATGTTAGCCTACAGTTACACCCTACTAGACATTGCAGACCATTAAAAATGAAACAGTCTAAAAGACAGCTAATTCCAGATAAATGTCTATCTCTTCGGTTATATAACTGTGAAGTTATTTCTAAGATAGCCCATTAGGAATATCTGTCAAGGTGGCAGATACAGTCTTCCCAACACAGCATGTCACACCCAGTACTATGAGTGTGGCAAGAGAGCCTTGAAATACTTGGAGAGGACAAGGCTTGCAGGCTCTCCTGCCTGCAGCATTTCATGTGACATGATGGCTAATTATTGGTCTTCACTGAGAGTTGTCTGACTAGAAGACCAGAGGTTATTTGTTCAACCTTAAGATAAGACGTAATGTTGCTGATTTGAATGCAAACAAGGGCAAGACCTCATGTATGGAAGGCTCTCTGATGTGGTTATGCTGGAAGTTTAGACTAAACACAACTTGAGATCTGAAGCACAGTTGTCAAGGCCTATGAAATCAGGATGCTTTCTTAAACATATTTAAATTTTTTGAAGTGTTGCCAACAACTAAACGGTCAGTGTCATTGCTTTTATCTGCAAATTGTGGCACTTGCACTTATATACTGCTTATTAAGGCCTATTTTGCTCATTCTCAAATACTCTCCTAATATCTTCCACTCCATTCTATGTTCATGTAGGAGTTATTATTGACCTAAAATGATAAACTAAATGCCTTTCATCTTTCTTAAAGGGCCTAGTATTATCTAATCTGTTTTAACACAGTTACTGGGCTACTCTCAAACCAACACGGGGGCTCAAATGCTTGTGATATGTCCAAGACCCAATCTTGGGGTGCTTAGTTTGTCCTTACACAGCTATTTCAGATTTGAAGTGTTTGGAGACTTCTAAAAACTGAACAGTGAAAGCAAAACCTCAGCCACAAAGTCACCAAGTCTTGTTTTCTAAACTCAACTCTAGCCCATTCTTAAAATTATGACACTATTTCAAAACTGATCAGGAACTCAGAACAAAGCCCTTCTGTGGCAGCACTTCTGTGCAAGGGGTTCAACCTAAAGCAAGAAAAACAAAGTTCCCTTTCTCTTCATGAATGTGAATCCTTGCCAAAACCTTCCAACTCAACCTATGAGCTACAGATGCAAATAGGTGTGCAAACTGCAAGGGCATTTATGTGAGAAACCTCCACAGCTGTGGACCAGAGAGAAAATTCTCACTTCTAATGGGAACACACAACGAAAGGACTCGCACTTTAAATCAACCTTTAAATTCAGAATCCATATGATCTATTCACTCTACATTTGCAAAACATGCAGAACAATGATGTTTTGGTTCAACAAGTGCAAACAGCAATTAATACAAATCTAATAATGGAAAAAGGGAGGGAAGCATTGGACAGTTAGGATGTTTAAAACTGATTTTACATAGTATTGCTACAGAATCCTGAAGCACTGTCAATGCAAACTTCTATCAAATATAGTGCAATTCCAGTGTTTGGGCACTAGAGGATCAATTAGTGATGAAAATAGAGCCTTACCTCAGTTTCCTTATTTTTATAGGTAAGCAATTTGACTTCTTCTCACCTCTTCAACTGTCACAAGAATGTCTGCTAGCTGAAGCTTTTTGTCATGCCATGCAGTACTGGGGTGGAGGAGCTGTCACACAAATGCAACCTTTTTTCAAACAGTACCATCAGTAATTACATGTCATACCAAGATCTTAACAGATTTCCCTGTTGAGCTGTTGTGTGCATACCTTTCAACAGAATCATGGAGTTGTTCTAGAATTTGTCTCTTGACCAGGGGGACAAAAGACTGATGAGGTACTAGCCTGTCGTCCACTTTCAGAAATACTCATCTTGTGCATGTACAGCAGCTTCTTTTCATATCTAATGATCATCATACAAAGATTCCAACTACTGTCCATTTAAACAAATTAAATCCTCAGCACCATCTGTAACACACTTGCACCCAAGAGGAATTACTGAGATGACAGTAGAAAGATGGGCCCCATCCACAGGACAGAATTCAGGCCCTGTAGACTGCAGCTTTCCCATTTGATCAGGAAAAAAAAAAAAAAAAAAAAAAAAAAAAAAAAAACAAAAAACAAGCAACACTTTTTAAAGTGTATGCATAGACTAGAAATTTGGGGCATTATGATATGAACTAACCAGAAATCCTTCCCCTTACCAATAGGATTTGTTATGGAAACAGCATATAATTTCATTCCAATACCACAAATTTGCCACTACATTAAAGAGCATTACTGTTACTGAAGGATGAACAGTAAATCAGCATTCCCAGTTCTCCGGGCTACAGCCCTCTTCAGCAGAATGGTTAGAGTAACTTGGTAATTCCCAGAGCCCCTTCATTTCAGGCTATAAATATACCCTGTGAGAGACAGAAAAGTTGTTGACTAAGGAATGCCTTAACAAGTACTTCTAAACCTAGGATACTTTGCTATACCACAGCTTTTGTTCTTACATTATTCATCTTGTCAGGGAGGAGAGGAACTGGGCAACACTGTTTCTTTTTAGACAGTGATGCTCTCTCTGGAAAACACAGTACATCAATTACACAGATGGTGTAAAGAATCCTTTCTGAATTCCCTAGGCCAGTGGACAGATTTGTTTTTGAAGCAAGGTAAAAGTATCAGTGATCACCACACTGTACCTGTGTAAAAGACACCTTTGTATCATATGAGTAGAAAGTCTCAAATATAATGATATTTGACACGTTAAGAAATAAAAGCATAAGAAACTAGGGAAGTCACACAGATAGTACCAGAGTACTCAGTAATGGCTGTGACCTTTCAAATTACTGAAATGTGAAAGTTCACAAAAATTAGCAAACAAAAAGGCAAAGGTTTGCTCTTCTAAACAAGGCGAGCCATTTAAATGACTGTACTGTGCTCTTGAGTGTATTTATTGAAATAACCAAGACTGAACATGGAAATCAGCTCTGCAATCTATGGAAAAAATCCTAAGAACTGGAAAGGTCCCATATTTGTTGCAAAGCACGAACTGCAAAGACTAACAACATTTTACTTCATAAAGAAACAATTCCATTACTGAACTTTCCAAAGTATTTTGTTTTTAAATGGGCCCTCCATCCCTTACCATAAATACAAAGTTTCTATTACAATTAAATGTGTTCTCTCATGCATAAATAAATCACACGCATTCAGCTGTAAGACGACAGATCAGTCAAAATGGCTCAAATGTAATTACACACTGACCAAAAAGAATTCCATTGCAAATGAAATGGAATGGCTTGCAGTTCAGGCCATTAGCTGAATGCTGACCAGGACAATTTTCACTGCTAAAATTCTGAAGAAAAAAAAAAAAATACTGGGCAAAAACAGGGAAAACGTCGGAGAAAGAAAAACTATGGTTATTTTAAACAAATTAAAAATTAGGAAAAAAAAAAAAACCCTCCATCCTCTCATTTCACGTCATTACAGGAGGTTTTAAGCTCTCCTTATGTCTCTATAGCTGTTTACTCACCACAAATAAATAAATAAATAAATAAAATAAAAATAAAAATAAAAGCGCCCCAAATTATTTCCACCTTTCTCTTGCTCCTCTTGCTCTGCAGAATGAGATGCTGCAGTGGGTTATAGCACTGGAAATCAGATCCCCGTAATTAGGCACTCTTTCCTAACAAAACCAAGCGTACAGAACGGCACTTGGAACAATGAATACTGAGAGGCAAAAAAAAGTGATGTGTTTAAAGGTTTAAGAATGTGCGCGGTTTTTGTAAAGCTGAAATATTTCCATGAGCACATCCTTTAACTATAGATTAACCAAACGTTTCAGGAAAACAAAACTATTTTACTCATTAATATATTCTGACAATATTGCTACATAATCTGAGTTTCATTTGGAGCAGTGAGAAAATCTTTTTATTTTAATAGGAAAGAGAGAAGAAAGGCTAAGTTGAGAGAACCCTTTTCTTTAAGGGAAAAAGAAAAAAAAAAAGAACTGGTGAGCTTCTTTCTTCTCCTGCCATATAGCAGATCTCTTCTTGGATTTCACACCACCAACCATACCCTGTCAGAGATCTTGAACAGTTTACATTACTCCTTTTGAAGGATTAATCTAGACCGGCCCAGAGATAAAAACCAAAATGCACAATGAATTCCTGCGCTGAATTCCAGCTTGTTACTGTGAACTCAACACAAGAAAAGAAAAAAGTAATCCCACACATCTTGTAGCATACACACTGCTTTCACACAGCATCTGACTTAGACAGAGGAATACGTAAAAGGACAAGATAGTTTTGTACAAAACCTCAATTTATTTCAGAGAAATTAAAAATATGGTATTTAATATATATAAATTTCTATTCCTCTATAAATATAGATGATCTCGTGATAATGAACAGAAATAAATGCATACCAAATTCAAATAATTTTGAATTTCAGGGTATGGTAGCCATAGATAACATTTATGAACCTAAATACAGGCATTTGTAATATAAAAAAGTTTAAAACAATACAATCAATCAGGAGAGAAGCATTCTGCTGTTTTTCGTACAGAGGACTAAATATTTAAATGCATCTGTTGAAAGTTACATTTCATTTTTAACTTTTTTTTTTTTTTTTTTTTTTTTTTCCTCAAAAAGAAGCACATTCCCAGAAGCATATAAGGTAGTAGATACACTGCACATGGTATCAGATCTTTGTAGTGTGCAATGCTATTACCGTAGTGGAGGGGAAAAAAAGAAAGGAAAAAAGAAAAGACAGCAGAGGCTCTTTAAGGTCTAACATCCCACCAGAGTGCTCAGACATTCTGGTTTTCTGTTTTCCCTTTGTTTTTACTACTGGCAAAAATCATCACACCCTCATAATGTGTAATGAATTAAATGTCAATGAATTAAAATTCAAGAGAACAGCAACGGCTCAAACATTTCCAAACTGAGGAGCCAGCTTATGGATTTAATTAAAAAAAAAAAAAAAATCTGAACACTGCATTTTATTCCGATGAAGCTCTTTTTACTGAGCTCATATTTCCTGATTCTGTTTGCGCAGAGCCCGCAGTTAACCCCACAGCACAGGCAGGCAGCAAGGCGTTCCAGGTAGTTCTCCCTCAATGTTTTCCTTATGGGGAGAAGAACGCCGATGCACACAAGCGGCACCATGAAGACAGAGGAAGTTGCAGCTGACTCCTGGGTCTGGATTTGCAGGTGGCCTTTATCTTTTCCTCCAAAAACTCTGCACTTTGTCAGTGACAAGGCCAATATCTTATTCCTGAGGGAGAATGCAGAGTGGGCACCTCCTGGCTTTACAGCTCAGAAGTTCACTAGAGTGGCTATAATATATATATATATATATTACATATATATATATATAGAAGAAATTCAGTATACCTGTGTCCCCATTCACCTCCAAAGCCATCAGACATGCTACAAGTGCAGACAGTGATCGACCTCAACTCCTGGCCAAAGCGCAACAGAACAGCCAACTCCTTCTTCAACTATGTGGTACATTTTTAACAAGGAGAAAGGACAGCCAGCAGCCATTCCCTAGTACAGGACACCGTGGTGAAACTCTCCCTTTGCAAAAAGGCCAAATGGACCTTCAGCAGGACAGGCTATTGTTCTTCACCTCACAGAAAATTGGGCCCCCTGGCCACAGCTTGGCCTGGTAGGGCTGGGGCGTGCCAAAGCATGGACCAACAGCTGTACCAGGCCACATAGGTGGCTGGGTGGCCCTCCCAACCACGCTGTCCCTACATGGTGTGGGGCACAAGGCCATGAGGCAGTGCACTCCTCCCCATCCTACCCCCCCCTCCCCCCCATACACCTCAGGCAGGAAGGGAGTGGTGCTCAAGCCAAGGTTGGCTGGAGCTGCTCCACTCCGGCCCTGGGCACCTGCCCCAGCCCAGGCTCTGCTGCTCCTGAAACTCTGGGCAAAGCCATTTGCAAAAGCTGCGTGGGGGAGAGGGAAAGGGGTTGGTTTGGTTTCTTTTGTCAGAAGTTTTTCCCATCCTGCCCTATGAAATAAAATCCCAATGCCTTTTTCTTTAAAGTTAAAAAAAACAAACAAACAAAAAAAAACCAAACAAACAAACAAAAAAAACAAGTGGTGGCAAGGAAGTTAAAATCTGCAAACGGGTTAAAAATGTCGTAAATAATTAAAAAAGTGAGTTGTTTTTTTGTTTTTGCAATTTAAATACAAATATACTTACAAAATCTTACAGAGGCTATTTACATCTCTCTCCCCCAGCCTCACGGTATGTTCAGTTCCTACAGGAGACAGCAAGAGAGAGGAGAGGGAGAACAAAACCCCAAAGTCTGTCCCAAGCACAGAGTTCCCCACCTGACTTTTCCTCTGCAGGAACGCCAGCAGTCTGCACAGTTTTCCAGCCCAGCTGTGGGGCTCACACGGTGGTCTCGCCCTGCTTGCTGTTGGTGAGCCTGGTATAGAACTTCCGCCAGGAGTTGAGTGTTTTCCCCGACCAGATCCAGAAGCCCGAGGTGATGCCCACAATTAAAGTCATGAGATACTTGATCATGAAGACAGTGAAGTCAGGGCTCATGGGTGGGTGATGGCTGCTGTGGTTATTGGGGCAGGGGATGGCATAGCTCTTACAGCTCTGCGTGACCCAGCTCCTTTCCCACTGTTCCCTAAAAGCTTGCTCGTAAAAATAGCAGGCAATGACAATGGTGGCCGGTACGGTGTAGAGGACACTGAAGATCCCTATCCTCACCATGAGCTTCTCCAGCTTCTCTGTCTTGGTGCCATCATGCTTCATGATGGTCCGGATCCTGAAAAGGGACACGAAGCCGGCCAGCAGGAAGGAGGTGCCGATGAACAGGTAGACGAACAAGGGGGCCAGAACGAAGCCCCGCAGAGCGTCCACGTTGTTGATGCCCACAAAGCAGACACCGCTGAGCACATCTCCATCCACCTGCCCCAGGGCCAGGATGGTGATGGTCTTGATGGCCGGCACAGCCCAGGCAGCCAGGTGGAAGTACTGGGAGTTGGCCTCGATGGCCTCGTGGCCCCACTTCATGCCGGCCGCCAGGAACCAGGTGAGGGAGAGGATGACCCACCAGATAGAGCTGGCCATGCCGAAGAAGTAGAGCATCATGAAGAGGATGGTGCAGCCCTCCCGCTTCGTGCCCTGTGCCACGGTCCGCGAGCCGTCCTCGGCGAAGCGCTCATTGCAGACCACCCTCTCCTCCAGCAGGAAGCCAGCGATGTAGGCCACGGCCACGGCCGTGTAGCAGCCCGACAGGAAGATGATGGGCCGCTCGGGGTAGCTGAAGCGCTTCATGTCCACCAGGTAGGTGAGGACGGTGAAGAGTGTGGAGGCGCAGCAGAGCACGGACCAGATGCCGATCCAGGTGCGGGAGAAGCGCAGCTCCTCGGGCCCGAAGTACATGAGCCCGTAGAGGCGTCCGGGCTCGCAGGGCGCCCCGCAGTCCTTCTCGCCCAGGAAGCGGTAGTTCAGGTAGGAGGGCACCTTCAGCGCCCGCGGGCAGGAGAAGCGCCCACGGGCCTCACCCGACCCCGAGCCCCCCGCGCCGCCCCCGCGCTGGGGGTTGCTGGTCCAGCTCTCGGGGCGCAGGGCAGGCGTGGGGGTGCCGCGCTCGGAGGCGTTCTGCCCCACGCAGAGCTCGCCGGCCCCGTGCACCGGGAACTTCTCGCAGCGCAGCGTGTCGGGCCACTGGAAGCCGAACTTGTTCATGAGGGCCTCGCAGCCTTGGCGGGCGCGCTCGCAAAGAGAGCGGCAGGGCGGCAGGGCCTGCTCCAGCACGGTGCACACCGGGGCGTACATGGAGCACAGGAAGAACTTGAGCTCGGCCGAGCACTGCACCTTCACCAGCGGGTAGAACTGGTGCACCTCCAGCCCCGCGTCCTCCTGGTTGGTGTGGCCCAGCAGGTTGGGCATGATGGTCTGGTTGTAGGCGATGTCTGTGCACAGCGGAATGGAGATGGGCTGGCAGTAGCCGTGGTCCGGGATGGAGATGCCCCGCTCGCTGAGTGCCGCGGGCTGCGCCGCGGGCTGCCCCCCAGCCGGCAGCGCCGCCGCCCACAGCAGCAGCAACAGCGGCAGCGCCGGCGGCCGCCGAGGGCACCCGTGGCCGCCCGCCCGCCGCCCGCCGCCAA